>NW_006282385.1:1845297-1850306 GCF_000327345.1 Myotis davidii
CGGCCCACGCCCCCCAGTGGGGACCCTCACCCCATGAGGATGTGGCCAGCCTGGGTGAGGGGCTGATGACTGTTTGAAGGCTGGCTACAGCATCGAGCCACCCAAGCTCCCAGTGGAGGTTGGCTGGAAATAGGTATCTGGGATTTATTTATCTTCTATAATTGAAACTTTGTTGCCTTGAGCAGAGGCCAAAGCCAGCCAGGTGGGAAGCTTGGCTTCCTCCATCGCCAGGGCAACCAAGCCTCCTGCTTGCTCCAGCTCTGTGGCTGCCAGCCGCCATCTTGGTTGGGTTAATTTGCATATAGTTGCTATGATTGGCTGGTGGGTGTGGCTTGAGCGTAGCAGAGGTGTGGTCAATTTGCATGTTTCTCTTTTATTAGATTATATAGGGTGTCCCAAAATTCACGCAAGATTTGAATTTGCATGAGCATTAACAACAACAACAACAAAAAATCAAAGCCTAATTTTACTTGGTTTATTGAATCAGATTCTACTATCTGTTGCCCTTTGATTTCAATCCCTTCCATTTGATAAGCATTACCACGTACCAATATGGCCCAGGAGCAGGGACAATGAAGACCAATGAAGACCAATGAAGACCAAGGCTTTGCGTATGTGCCAGCAAAGCCATGGAGGCCATTTACCTGATGTGTTATTCAATACATAACCCTATACTGTATATTTTATGAGTCAATAAAAAATTTACAATTTTTAATTATAAACCTGTGTTTGCTATCAAAATTATTTCTTGCATGAATTTTGGGAATATATATATATATATCTGTATTCCATCTTATAAGAATGATCTATTTGTTGTGTTTAAGAGAAAATATAAGAATAAGAATATTTTATACATTAATATTTTCAATTTATTCTTTTTTATCCTCTTTTCCTGAGAATGACCTTTCTGGGCAAAGAAGGAGGTCATTTGTGATTAAGTAGACTTGATCACAAAAGCCTACTCCTTAGGGCAAAGGGCAGGTTAGAAATGCTATTCTAAGCACTCAAAGCTTTAAATTTATCTGTTTGGATACATAAATGTCTGCCAGATATTTCATGCATCTCTTGTGGCCTAATATACACAATAACAAATCAGTATACAATTAGATCCACGCTGTTAAATGATTATGAATTAAAAGCAAAAGAATGGAAAAAATTAAGTTCTAAATTTAAAAAGTAACAAAAAGAATAACACAAATTTTAGTAAAGACAAGAGAAAATATAAATATAAAGAAAAAATTGATTAAAATTAGTAAAATTGATCAATAAGTTCAATAGGGTGTTCTTTAAAATCTAACCAAAGGAAAGGTAAAACTCAGACATTTATGAGGAAAAAAGCTAAGGCCATATGAAATAATAAAATTACTATTGAAAATAATAAGTAAGTAAAAATTAAAACATTTTCACTAATAATAAAGAGCTACATAGTAATTAAGTGGTAATACAATTTGAAAAATTTAATGTTAACAAGTAATTTTGAGATAAAATATAAATTATTAAGATTTACTCAAGAAGTAGAAAATATGAATTCATACTTGTATACACAGCATCCACCTGGACCCACACTGCAATTCCCCATATGATTTGTAGAGCAAGAAAAATTTATATGAATATGAAATTTATGCTGCCTGCTGTGACATGAATGATAAGTAAAGTGCTTAGTCTCTGACCCCAGAATCTCATGTCTTCTGTCAGCACCCATGAAACTGCCAGACTAACTTGTTAGCATACAAGGAAGGTAAAAGTCTCAGACCCTTTAGGTTCTAGACACAGTTATGTTTTGTCACTAGTGTCTTCCATGCATCAAATACCATGCCCTACATACAATAAAGCACTAAATAAAGGTTAAATTAAATTATGAATATTATTAAAATACTACCTTTAAAATATTCATTATTTTAGCTATTATTATTTCCTAAATCCTCTAGGCAGAGTTAGCGACAACCTACATAGGGTTCCCAGGGCACAAAAAACACCTTTCCCTCAAATATTTCATCACGTGGCTCAATAAATATTTATCCACTTATTTATATCTTTTGCTAGACTAGGAGCTCTTTAAACACCT
Organism: Myotis davidii; assembly: GCF_000327345.1. Taxonomy (NCBI): domain Eukaryota; kingdom Metazoa; phylum Chordata; class Mammalia; order Chiroptera; family Vespertilionidae; genus Myotis; species Myotis davidii. The sequence goes on from NW_006282385.1 coordinate 1,847,363, forward strand.
ACACATCCAGTACATGGTAGGCTCTTAAAAAGTGTTCAGGAAATTGGTTTAAGAAAAGCCATGTATGTGCACATTCCTGCGATAGCTGTCTTCATCTTCTTGGTTGTCAAAGCCAAACAACTTGGAGATAAGCACAAATATCCTTTTAGACAATTCTACTGACAACCCATCTAGCAGTAGAAAAATCTAATTCAAATTCATTTTCTTAGTGTGAATACACTCACTGTTAATTTTGGCCTTTTGTGAAGGTCTCAGATTTAAATGTTTATAACAAATAAGTAGGCAAGCTTGAGAGTTGGTAACAGCTTAAAGCACAGCATGGAAACCCAAAATGTCTCAGTATTAACCACTTCCTGGAGAGATTACATGCTGAACATTCTATTTTGCCCTCACCTTCTTCCACTTAGGTAGAATTATCCCTAATTGTACAAAAAGGCCGCACAATGCTGCTTTTTTCTTTGGCATTTTGTGAAGATGTCATTTTCTTCAAGTATAGTGCAATACACATTAGAGAAATTTGCTAGGTATATTTTCCCTTTAAACATAGATGAGAAAGAAACAGCAGCTACCAAAGCAAGTTAAAGCAATGAGTCAGCTAGCCAGCTATCATTTGCCATGTACTATTTTGGCTTCTTTAAATTACTTTCCCCCAAAATAGGTACAAAAAAAATTCTGGCTAAGGTAGAATGCTCATGCAATGTGTCTTATTTTGGTATTTATTTTAAGACTACTCTCTTTTCACATAAAATGTATGTACAGGACGTGTTTTGTATATATAAAGTGAATTTGTGAAATTATTGATTGCAAACACTAGTGATGTAAGCATAATAGCATTTGCTGTTCTTGATGAATACATGGATATTTAAGGAAATGCACAGAACATTTACTTTATTCATTAATGGTATTTTAGTGCTTTTATTAAAAATTGATTTTATCTTTTACAGATTAAAGGGAAAGCCATTATTTCACCTACAACCTGAGTTTTCCATGTAATACTTTCCATACATTACCAGATCACATTAAACTAAAATGACCACCAAAATTAGAGCAATATATTCAGGATTTACAGCTACCCAGACTTGAATACTCTTCTTCCCAGTGACTATCTCCCACCATATATCATGTGCTGTTGTTCAGTTATTAATTGCTCTGATGTCCAAAGACCCTATTTAGTCACTTTAAACAGCAAAAGAGGACAGTGTCAACCCAAGAATCTCATGTCTTCTGTCAGTACCCATGAAACCACCAGACTAACTTGTTAGCTTTCAAGGAAGTTTTAGCTGTTGAGGCTAAGTAAGAATTTTTCCCAGCAGGAACTAAGGGCCCCCAAAAGAAACCAGTTCTGTCAGTCTAATGGTTCCTCACTTTTGAAGAAATTTGAGGTGCAGGGGGCTTGTTGGAAGTAATTTTAAAGCTGCTTGTCAGTGTCATATTCAAAGATATGTTCTCCACTAACCATGAACAAACAAGGTGCACCTGTCCAGCTAAAGAGTGAGTTCTTGACTCACCTGGAGGTCTTTCCTTGATCCCAGTTCCTGTAGTAGGATCATGATGTGTTTTCCTTCATTATTTCCAAATGGTATTTTCCATTCCATTTTTTCCACTATGATTTATTCATATTTATTTTTCTCATAATTGCCAACACAAGGTATTGAATATTAAAAGTTACCAATAATAGTATATTTAATTAGCCTCTCTATCCTTGACTATTCGCTCAAATTCTTGTCACCATTTCTTCACAGGTGCAGCAACCCCTTCAGGGAATACACACCTGGTGAACCCCTATTATATCCCATAGTGTCTGAAGTGGTCCTAGAGATGAGAGCCTCACTCCTGACCCTCACTACAAATAGTCTCAAATTTGGGGGGCGAGGGTAGGGGAGAATGCATGGGGCTAGTGGCTAAACACACAACTTTATTTCTTCTGGTGTCCTGGATCCTTCTGCCTGAATCCTGAGTTTTACATCCCCTAAATTTCACAGTACAGAAAGACCCTGGAGACTTTAAAATCAATTATTCCATATTTCTTTTACCAAATAAGACATCTGGAAGGTTGAAAATAGCACTTGCTTCAAATTTTGTGCCAGTTTGAACAAACGACTATCAGATTAATGCTGTTTTATTGGGCATATATAAAATAAGTTCCCAGGAGCACTGCATTTAAATTAGAGGAAAGAAGTGTTAGAGGATGTAACCTGCAGATGGAGAGGTATAATTGAAAAAGAATGAGGAACAATCCAATTCATCCTGCCTTATTCTCTTCTCTCTCAGGAAATGGCTAGTGGAGAAAAGAAATACCCCAAATCATTTCTCTTTCTCTGACATTTTTACTAGTAACATTTCCTTTGTATTATGTCTGCTGCCCTTATAGAGTAAGTATTATAGAAACAAATATTGTGTTTTATTCATATTTATCGCTCATAATAGCCAACATAAGGTGTTGAACATTAAAAGTTACCAATAAAAGTATATTTAATTAGTAACTATATGAACCAGCCTCTCTATACCCAAATACTCAGAGCAGCCATAATATATAGCAGGTTTGAGAATAAGTTTGTAGGCCAGAAGACTCAAATTTATTTAGAACTGTGTTTTAGATATCTAAAATGGTATTCTACATGTTTGAGATGAAAGAGAAAAGGCTGATTTATGCCAGGCCCTTCATAAATGCTTGTTGAATAGTAAATGAATAAATGAGGAAGTGAGCACCATGACAATGATTACTTTTTTTCCCTTTTTTAAAAAAAATATTTATTGTTCAGATTATTACAGTTCCTTTTTTTTCCCCCATAGCTCCCCTCCACTCAGTTCCCACCCCACCCCATGCCCTTACCCACCCCACTCCCACTGTCCTCATCCATGGGTGTACGATTTTTGTCCAGTCTCTCCCTGCACCCCCCATACCGCTTCCCCCCTCGAGAATAGTCCACTCCCTTTCTATGCA
>NW_006282385.1:1853966-1907316 GCF_000327345.1 Myotis davidii
TGCACTTTACTTCCGCACCTCCTCTGAGTCTCAGTGTGCTTTTCTCTTTGCTTCTGGTTATAGAATTTCCACTCAGTCCGCCTTCCTGTGGTTCTGGATGATGTCTTTTTTGTCTTTTAGTTGTATTTTTGAAGTGGTTGTGCGAGGCAGCAATTTCAGGTGTTTACCTATGCCGCCATCTTGGTTTCTCTGACAATGATTACTTTTGAAGGGAGAGAGTGAGGTCATATTTGGGGTGGGATTTTGGCATGGCTGCAGATTCCAATTACTTGGCCTGAGTGTTCAATCTTCTAATCACTCACTATGTCATACATGGTTTTGTGTGGGTTTTTGGCCTGTGTTTTATTTAACAATGCATTGTTTTTAAATTAAAGAATAAAAATATGAATTTGCATAAAAATTAAGGATCTTTAATAGCTTAAAGTGTTTTTCTTACTTATATAATGGTGTATTTCAAAGATCATCAAGTTTGGTTTTTTTAAGTGTATACTTATGCTCATGAAATCCATTTGGCCCTTAAATTGAGGTTTCTCCTTGGGAAACAGTGCACATTCTTGCTATTTTGCCCACATCCATTCCTTCTGTAATGGGGCTAGTCCCAGTAGTCCTTCCTGATCAGGCCAATCACTGGAGTCCTTGCAGGGAGGAATATACGCAGAATAAGCAGAACAAATCTGGCTTACATCTGATCCTCTGGTCCTCAGTTTCTTCATCAGGGATTTCAAAAATTAGATCATGAGCCACTTCAGGACACTGGTTAGGCAACATATGCCCCCACCCCCAAGCCATAGTTCATTTATTACTGTTCCAAAGGCTTATCCATGCGACAGACCTTGGAGAAAATCTTGACCTCATGGGAACCAAACAATGAAAAGTACAATACATTTTATGAAAGAAACTAACTCCCCTGGAGAGTAGAGTCTAAGGTCATGCACTACTTAGAGAGTTTTCAACTAGAAAATTTAAGGCGAGTGACCCTAAGGGCTATTGTGGGGCATTGCGATTCTCTGAAACACTGTGGTTTCCTTGCCAGGGGACATCTAAGATCATTTGTCCTTTCACATGATTTCAATTTGGTCTACTGCAGTCAGTGTTTCAAGTGAGGATATCAATGTCAGGCAGCTGGACTCTCCATGGGAAAGGTCTTCCTTGGTTTTTCCAGGAAACTAAATCATTAGAAGAGTGACAGGGCACTGCATGCCACACTGTCACACCTCAGCAGGACCCTGAGAACCACAGGACGAGCTGGCCAAGTACAGCTGGCAGCATTAGCAGTAGGTGACAGGGACAGCTGACAACTCACCATACCATGATCAACCACTGCTGTGAATGCTCAGTAGAGGAATGTGATTCAGGAGTTTCCAGAATTTTGGGCTGCCAGGAAGACCAGGAATTGGGGGTGGGGGACTTCCTACCACCTCCCTGTTTCACCCCCTTTCCTTCCAGAAGAGTAATTGTATCTCAGCTACTTGAATTAGAACAGATTCCAGAACCTACAACACAAGCCAGGCAGGACAAGTTGAAGACATCAAACAAACAGCAGGAGCCAAGAGGTGAACCCATATCAAACCAAGCACCATCTCCACCGTGAAACAGAACAGGTGGTGCCTGGTAATAATCATAGTAATAACCACTGAAATATATGCCACTTTGATGTTTAAAAATATCTTTTCATTATTTTTTTTTACTGTCATGAGGAAGCAGGCAGAGCAATTAGGTTAGATAAATTGTGAATGACTTACACCGGTGTAGGATTCCAAACTTTATTTATTTTTGTCGTGAAAAGTCCAGGGCAATTCCAGATGGGATATTGGAGTCCATTCAAACCCTTCTGCTAGACACAGACTTCCCCAGGAACTAATCCTTGAGGCTGTATAGTTTTTACTATTATTTGTTTGAGGAAAGCTATTTGAAGGATATAAAATGCCGTTATCCACTAGGATGCCTCTTCTGCTTCTATAACTACTAAATAAAAGATAACTGTGGGGATACTGCAATAACAACACCACACTGGAAAAGGGGATGTCCTCTTTCTCAATGGGTATATCTGCTTGAGTTCTCCCTACTTTTAAGAGACATGGAAGAATTAATTAGTAAATGCTTTTTAAATTTTATGTCATTTGGAAGAATAATCTTGCCAGTTGTTTAATATTCAGAAAGAATATTCAGCTCCCTAGAAAAAAAGATTCAGACAAATTCACTAATATAGCACAATGGACCTCATTGACAGAGGACGACATGACATTTTTAACGTGGCAATGTTTTCACTGCATCCTTATAAATAAAACTTATATTTCCAGTATAAGTCAACAGAAATTTAACTACATTAAACTCACTGTTATACATAAAAATTCAATAGGAATGAACTTTGTTCATAACTATTGAAAATAATGTATAAAGTGATACTTCATGACACATTTTACTGGACTTTATGCTAGTTAGTTGAAGCTTGCAGGCCATGATCAAAACTTATCCTAACCCCCACCAATCAAACAAGGCTACTTTGAATTTACTGTCTTTATCTTTATGATTTTACCCTGAGAGACACATAAAATGAAAATGCCTGTGCGCCACATTTGGTGAGTGTAATTGGTCTGCGGGATAAACCCGGAGGCCACAGAGTCAATAGGAGATGGCGCCTGAGGAAGGGGGCAGTGACAGGTAGACCACATCAGTCAGTGGCTCTGGGGAAAGCCAAACTGAGGGAAGGAAGTCTAAGAGGCAGTGGGGGGAGGGGGTAGAGAGCTGAGGCAGCAGAAAACAGGAATGGGTTCTAGGCCCAGGGTTCCATCTGAGGAGCAAAAGAGGAGACACAGTCAGTCACCCAAGCCCTGAACCACCTCTCACTTCTCTTTTCTCCAAATATTGTTATAAAAATGTTCAAACTCATAGAAATTTGGGTTTTTTTTTTCAGAGTCATCCATTAACAATCCCTAGGGGGGCATCTGATTACAAGTAGAAAACTCAATTGCCAAAGTCTGTTTATTTATATGTGACTCACATTAAGGGGACAGGGTCAATCTGAGAACTTTTTTGTCCAAACCAGAAGTTGCAACTCTAGACAACTTTTCTTCCTCTCTTTTATCTAGTTCCACAATTGAGTCAGGACATTTTATAATGAAAGTTAAAGGGAAAATATGAACATAAAGAACACAGAAAAAAGAATATTTCAGTGCTAGTAAACAGTCTTCTTTCTTTCTCCAGATAAAACCATAAAATGCTGTGTGACCTTCCACCATAAAGCAATCACTACTGCAACCACCTGTGTCATCAGTACAATACATTTTGAATGAAGTACCTCCGTGTAAGTGTAAGTACAGAGACATGAGATGAGGGTTGACAGAGCTGAGAGAAAAGTAGGAACCAAAGGCGAATGTCCAGTGATAGCTTTTTCCTACATGAGTAGAGGCTGCATATCATAATAAAAAGACATGGGGTAAAGGCAGAAGGAGGCTGAAGGTGTTTGTTTTGTTTTGTTTTTTAATAGATAGCTAAGAAATGATCAGAAAAAAAGTTAAAGACACAGACAATGCAAGGCAACATTGTGATGGAAGTGAACATTTGTGAATCAAGGTGAAATCCTCATCTCGGGCCATCCCTGCTACTAGGCTCCAGGAGATAGGACTGGTGATTTAATAAGCTGATATACATATGTCATACTCATGTATATAAGTATACATCTCAATAAATTATTCAGGTCACCTGTATATTTTTAAAATTGAATGGCGTTTTCTTTTTTTGTGTGTTTTGGGGGTTTTATTATTGTTGTTGTTAATCCTCACCCTAGGATATTTTTCCATTGATTTTTAGAGAGTGGAAGGGAGGGGGAGAAGACATAGAGAGAGAAACATCAATCTGAGAGAGACACATCAATTGGTTGCCTCCCCCATGCACCTGGACCAGAGCCAGATATGGAGCCTGCAACTAAGGTAGGTTCCCTTGACTGGAATTGAACCCAGAGCCCTTCAGTCCACTGGCCAACACTCTATCCACTGAGCAAAGTTGGCTAGGACATCTTCTTAACTAATTCTCTTGTTTTTATAAAATCCTAAATCCTTGATGAATCCAAATTACCTGAATCCTAAATGAATCACACTGAACACTTTGCTACTGATCTCTAGACATAAGCCAACAGTAACCTCACCCTTCTCTAAATGTCCTAAGGAAGCAAATCAATTTATAAAGGTATTTCATAGGTACTAAATGATATAATGTGATTTTAAATATCTATCTTTACAGAAAAATGGTTGTATTATGTATATCTATAGAAAAATATGCTGCATATTTCTACCCTAAAACACATTGTTACAGATTGTTATTATTTTTTAATCCTTACTCAAGAATATGTTTTTATTTATTTTAGAGAGAGAATGAGAGAGAAACACTGATGGGTTGCCCCACGTACATGCCCTGATTGGGGATCAAACCTGAAACAGAGGTATGTGCTCTGACCAGGAATCGAACCAGCAACCTTTTTTGGTGTATAGGATGATGCTCCAACCACTTGAGCCATCCAGCCAGGGCATAGTTACAGATTATTTTAACAGTCTTGGCTACACATCCTACTTGAGAAGTTAAAAAAACAAACATGCTCACATCTGCAAGAGGAATGCAATGGCCAGGCTTTATATGAGAGACTTCTCATCATTACATGGAAAAACTAAGACTAGCCAGTGAAATTTCAAAGGAAATGTAAGTTGAAAGTGTGAAGACCACTCCCAAAGGAAGTCATACAAGGTCTCAAGAAGAGAACATTTTTTTCAGTTCCAAATTAAAAGAAAAAGAAAAGTGCAATAAAAAATTGAAGTGATGGGTCAGATATATTAAATCAAGATGTAAATACCAGGAAATACCAAATCATATAACTGAAACCTTACTGACCGAAATCCTACCACAGAACCAAATACTACTATTGGAAAGACATCACAAACTGAGGTTGACATCCAAATCTCCCACTCCTCTATTGAAACTGTCAAATAATTAAACCCTACAGAGGGAACATTCATCTTTGAACCTGACAGCAAGGACTTTTGTATCTTCCTGAAAGGGAAGTATATCTCAACTGAACTACTTAGGAAAAAGAGACAAACACTATTTCTCTCAAGGACTCCTTAGCATTAGAATCAATTTCCAGGTTATTTCTCAAGACCACTTGTCCTCATTCAAAGGGACTGCCCTTACGGGGACCTGAAGGGTCACAGGGGAGTAGAAGGCATGATGCCCTTTCCACTCAAGAAGACAAGTACCAGGCCACACAGGACATGGACCACCTTTGTTCAGGACTTCCAAGTAACCAATTTAAATTAAAATATACCACATGCAATCCAAGTTTTCCTTATATTTCCAGATTTACTTTTTGACTAGTTTATCCAATTACACAGAACTTTCAGAGTCTCAATGCCTACCTTATTTAAGTGTCCTTGCTCAACTCAACAAGAAAAATCAATATATCAATTATACATTTTGGAAACAGGAGTAAGTACCATGAGGTAAGAGAAAGGGAAAGAAAATAAATGCCTTTTCCTCATTCCTAAAACATCTATTTTCTAAAGCTGGCACTGTTACCTTCTACCCATGTGACTAAACCTAAGTTTCCCAAACTCTCTAGGCCTTAGAACTTGACCTATGATTTAGGTATTACAAAAGCATTTACCTAAAAGTAATAAAGGGAGGAGTAGAATAATAAGCACTTGTTATGGTGTCTTGTGCATTTATAGTGCTCACTTAACACTTGTTATCATAATGAATATGATGCTTGTCAAGTAAATTTACTTACAAAGACAGAAGGCTACTTTAGTGGCCTCAATTCTAGCTTCTCCCATCCTGTAAGGCCACCTCCCCCTCTCCTTCCCCTCTGACATAGAAAGGCAGGCTCCAAAGCTTTCCTCACTGTGGGTGTTGCTCTCTACCATGTTCCCTGGCCATGGTAGAAGCTTGACATTCCAACCCTCAATGTCCTGTTCTTAAGTCCTCCATCTCTGGGTGTTTAAGGACACCCTTGACAGGATAGGGCAGGAAGGTACCAACATAATATCTTCATGGAATGAGAATGAAGGACACGGGAGAGCACCACCTACCATAAAATCAGAAGAGGGAGAATTCTGCAGTGTGGAAATAATATTCAATGCAATAGTCCTTAACATACGTGTCCATGTATGATCACGAGGAGTATAATGATACGAAAACAATGGAGAGAAGGGAGTTGAGGATGGTAATGGTTAAAGGTGCAAGGTTTCAAGGGAAAAAGCAAAGGCCGTTAATACTGGTTACTGATATTGGAAAAACCAATCAAATGAGAAGAAGAAAGATTTAAAAATAGATTTGTTCTCTGTAGATTATAACTAATTACAGCCATTCATGTGAGCCATTTATCTTCATGCCTGATTATCATGCAACACAAGCACAATTATGAGTATTGTTAAATATTAAAATCAACCAGTTTTTTTAAGCTTGAAGAGGCTTTTGAGATTACTTAGGTCAAACTACTCCTTTCCCAAGCAGGGAGTTTGAAATATCCAAAGTTAAATGATTTACTGGATCACAGAGCTGTCCTCAGGCAGTGGAAACCCTAGCCCAGGTCTCCTGACTGCCAGCCCAGGCTGGGTCTTTGCTGGGAGCTTATCTACCTTTGGAGTAAATGAGATTTGATTAGAGTGTGAAATTCTGTACTGAGTACTATCTGTTGTTTGCAACAGAAATGCCTTTTGAACCCTGACTTTAATATGTTCATTTTCAGATATTAGCAAGTCATTCAAGTAGAAATGTTTTGCAAAAAATAGAAACTGGAGTAATACAGACTGGAAAATATAGATTTGGAGCAGAGGTTATCTACCTGCAGATAAATTGTAGAAATAGGCTCGTGGAAAAATTAGAGTATTAAGAAAACCAGCTCACCACAAATAAAGCTTTAAAAATTTACCACTTGATTATGAAATATAAACTATCTATACTAATAAAAGCCTAGGTGGCCTTTGCGCCCTCGCATGATGCCCTCACATGACACCCTCACATCATCACAAGATGGCCACCCCAGGTCGTCACAAGATAGCTGCTCACATGTTATCACAAGATGACCAGCAGGGGAGGGCAGTTGTGGGTAATCAGGCCAGCAGAGGAGGGCAGTTTGGGGTGAACAGGCCAGCAGGGGAGGGCAGTTGGGGGTGATTGGGCTGGAAGGGGAGGGCAATTGGGGGTGATTGGGTCAGTAGGGGAGGGCAGTTGGGGGCAATTGTGCCAGGAGGAGAGCAATTAGGCATCAATCAGGCCGGCAGGGGAGTGGTTAGGGGGTGATCAGGCAGGCAGGCAGACGAGTGGTTAGGAGCCAGCAGTGCCGGATTGTGAGAGGGTTGTCTGACTGCCGGTTTAGACCCAAATCCTGGGATCGGGCCTAAACTGGCAGTCAGACATCCCCTGAGGTGTCCCAGATTGGAGAGGGTGTAGGCTGGGCTGAGGGACAACCCTCCCCACCCCACCTCCCCCATGCACGAGGTTCATGCACCAGGCCTCTAGTAGGAAATAAACTTTCATTTCAATAAATTACTTTTACCTGGAATCATTGTTTCAAGATAAAGATAAGCTATGCCAGTTATGTAAGTTATGTAAATTACCTACCCAAATGGAAAAGCTGATCCTTATCATGCCCCAGAGAGGTATGTGAAATCCCCCACATCTCCCTGGTCACTCCAAGTGAAGACCTTTGTAATTCTCTTCCACCCCTCACCCTCTGCCCCCAACCTGGGTCTACCCTATGTGAAGTAGGCCCTTTATACAGTACGATTTGGGAAGTACCAAAAATCATTTCTGGGAAGAGTGCTAGTTAGTACTTTATATCTCCCCCCCCCGCAAAAAAAAATGGGTACCCAGGAAATTCCCATACAAATAGCAATTCCAGTGTGGATAGAGAGAGAGTATACTCATATATTTTAACCACAGTGTTGTCATATATTTTAGCCTCCTTCAGTTTTACTAGAAAATACTTTTCAAAACTTTTAAAAGAATCACTTATTAATCAAGGAATCAAACAAAATCTGAGGGGAAAGAAATGGTCACAAAACTTCAGCGTTATAGTTTATTTAGAACTTCAATGCAAATTTCATCTGAAACACAAGCTAATTTTGAGACTTTGACTGGAAGCCACATAAACTCTGTATGTTTCAATTTTCTCATTAATAAAAAGAGACATCTAAATCTCCTGCTTGCTTTTTGACTCTATTCATATTCATTATTATTTTATGATTACCAAATAAACACATGCTATATATAATGTCTTATCACAATAGATGCCAGGTAAACATTATGTCCAGCACCCCTCTCCCCCCTGCCCCCCCAAAAAGGCATAATAGAATAGTTTGGTAAAGAATAATGCAAAGACAAACCTAATATGTACTTTTTAGGTAAGTACAATAAAAATACAATTAGTTAAAATGTCTATATAAATCTAACCTGGCAAATCTCTTAAATGGATCTGAGATTAGAAACTAGCAACAGATGGTAACACACTTTGCACAAAGCCAATTTCTCTATAACCTTGACATTCTGAAAGGTCTCCAAAGAAGAAAAATAAGATGGGCTCTTAGCTGAGATTGTCCTCAAGACAGATGGACTTGTGTCAAAGAAAGAAGATGAGATCGATCTTCTACCGATTCCATCCCCCAGGTACAAGGATATTTTGCCATAGGGCATAGAGAATAAATCTTTGAGTGACTGGGAGGGCAGATGTGGAAAATGAATAAACTGGTGATGAAGGCCAAATTCACACATCACTCAAGATGAGAGCTGTGTGGTTAAAGCATGTCCTAGACAAAGAGGAGCTGGTTTCCAATGTTATTTTTGCACCCACGGATCAGAACCACTCCAGACCACATGTAAATGAAATAAAAATGTAATTTTTAGTCAAAGATTCTCAAAACACAATTTATTGCAACATTGATAATCATAATAAAGAGTACATGAGGTTATGTAGAATCTAATGAACCAAATAATCTGATGACCAAAAATAGACCCAGAGTCATAGAAGCATGAACAGATTGTTCAACCTCAGAGGGAAGACAGGGGAGGGTGGGGGTACAGGGGAGAGATCAACCAAAGAAACACCACTACCACCACCCCACCACCACCACCACCACCACCACCACCACCACCACCACCACTTGGAGGGCCTCGGGCTGATCCTAGTCAGGCCCAACTGCTGCTGTTCAAGTGATCAGAGCAAATGGCCATTCAGTCATTCATTCCAGAAGAACTGACCAATGCCTAGGTCAGACACTGCTCTGCAGGCCAACCAGATGCAGGGACTATTATTGCCATCATTAGGGCTAAGCTGTTTGACTTCAGACAGATCCATTTCTCTCTCTAGGCTCCCACTCTTCACCCTCTTCAGAAAGGTTTGCTTAAACTGGACCTAAACTTCTTAAATTCCAGGTTCCTCTCTTCCTGTCACGTGACCTGTGTATGCAAATTAATTTCATTTCCCTAAGCCTCAGTTTCCTCATCTAGAAGATGGGATTAATATAATGGACATCATGGCCCAGCTCCTACCACAAAGGAAGTTGGATCCTGCTCTCAAGGGGCCAGTGGAGCCTGGGTCTCCCCAGGGATGCACCAAACTCCACCCCTCGCCCTGGGCATGGGGGCAAGGACAGGGCACCAAGTTGGGTACGCCTGGCCCCAGGTTAGAAGCTGGACAGTATATAAAGAGCTGCTGGGCCATTCGCAGTAACCAATCTGGTGAGACCGGGACCAGCAAGATAGTCGCCAGCCCAAATGCGAGCACATCAGAAGCCTTGCCAGGGACTCCGAGCAAGAAGCTGGTTCCTGGGGAAGGAAACACTCAGGAAAGGGCCTCAGAGAGAGGGAATCCGAAAGCTCTGAGCACCAACAGAGAAAGCACAGAAGCTCCAGAGGGCCTTCCAAGGGCCCTGCTTTCCTGAGGGCGGAGGAGAGAAGGACGGCCACTGAGCTGCAGCAGCTGACTCCTCAGAATAGGAGGCCCGTCTCTTCCCTCGGTGGCAGGGCCTCATTAGATGGCTGGGGCCCATCACAGGTGCCCGCCCGGGCCCACGAGGCACCTTGGAGGCCTGCAAAAGGCCACTTTACAGCCTCTGCTCAACTCAATTAATAATGTTTTTAAAAAAAGAGTATGTAAGGGACATTAAAATTATTAATAAGAAATAGCTTAATTATTTTTTTCAAAAAGAGAAACTTGGTATCATCTTAAAGTTTCCCCAGTGCTCCTTAGATTCATCATTATTTGTCAAATTGTTGGGATACAGGGTAAAAGATGAAAAGGCATGAGTTCCATTTTCAGTAGGTAGAAGTTAGAATTCAAGTAACCCTCTATTTATGAGCTCATAGAGGTTTTCTTAGCTCTAAATAGCAACTCTTATGAGTCAAGTTTTGAAAATTCTAAGGATTATTTGAAATCTGCTCTTTCTACAAAAACTGTCAGTTCCACCTCCCCTTTCACCCAATCACCTATTTATTTATTTGTTTATTTACTTATTTGTGCAATAAACTTTATAGACCATCTACCAAGTGTTTAGCAAAGGATTTACTCCCAGAATCCTTGGGGTTTACTCCCAGAAAATGCCTGCTCGGAGGAATTATTGTTCTCTTCATAAATGCATTTATCCTCAGGCAGCCTGAGGCTTCTCCATTGGAATTTGGAGGGTGACAGGGAATGAGAAAGTTTAGGATTATTATTTGGCTCCTGACATTCAAAAGAGGATTGTACAGCAAGACAATCTACAGGAGAGCCAGGCTCTGTGAAGAGAGCATTTTCTAAATTCCTTTTAATTTATTAACACCTGAGGCTGGTGAATTTAATCCCAGTGTTTTACGTAATGGATCCCAGGAGCACAGGAAAGGGAAGTAAAATAAAATCTCATCCTTTCAAGCTCTGAGGAATTCTGGGAAAAGAAAGGCAAAGAAACAGGGGACCAGAGGGGGGAAGAAGGGGAAATAGAGCCAAAGAATGAATCTGGACCGCCCCTCTCAGGGTGCTGTTCCACATAAAACTACCAGCCCTGGCCTCCTTTTAACTCAATGGGAGCTGCCCTAGGAAACCTGAACAGGAATTTAGAATCCACTGTAAATTACAAAGAGGCCCTAAAAACTGCAATAAGGTGTGTCAGCTCCACTGAGCCAAATGGATTTCTGGGCTCTAAAAGCAACCCCATTTATTCCACTTCCCTTTTCTCCAAAAATAGCAAAACCACCTACGCAATGTGTAACTGCTGAGCGTGACCACCAATACAGCCCTATATTTGAAGTTTGAACTTCAAAAAGAAGTTCCACATTCCAGACTCTCCTGTTGGGAAAAAATAATGTTCATCCCGGTGACTCAGGCTCTGTCACCTTGTTCATCAGCTTAAGACCAGGTGAAATATGCAAAACCATCAGGAATGTGCGGTGTAAGGAAATGGCAAAGCATGATAGAGGGAAGGGTGTTGGGATGAGTGTAGACTCAGCCCCTCTGAGTCTATCTAATCTTAAAATCCCTTCAAATGTAAAATGTGAACACAAATGCATAGCTCATACCTGCTTATACAAACTTCCTCAGGAAGAGAAGGCAAAATGTGGCTTAATTTGGAAGCTATCAGCTTTACAAGGTAAGTTGTTGAGATGGGGAAGGTAAGTTGACCTAAGGAGCCAGTCAGAAAGAGAGGTTGGCCCTGACAAACTTGGCCATCTGTTGACCTGGAAGAGGAGACCGTGGCTGCAAAGGAGACAAGAACATTTTATTTACAACCTTTAAGCAGAGACAGGGAGCCGGACAGTTTTATTAACAACAAAATTCAAACTCATTTAATTTACAGTAATTTACATAGTTGTAAGTTGGAGATACTGGCACTTACAAATTATAGAGCAAAAGAGTCATTAAAACCTTTTTGAAAAACCACTCCTATTGACTTTTTAGCCAAATGGTTCACCCTGAAACCTAGAAAGATCTTACTCATGCAATATGCTGGTCTACCACTTATTAACAATGAAGCCAGTATGAAGAAGAAATTTTAGCGGTCTTTACTAAATGTCAATAAATGTCTTTTGCATTTGGGCAACACTGATGCTGGGAACATTAAGGGATTCCCAGCTCATCAACTGAAAAAAAATGTATTATTCAGTGACGATTTTTCTAATGACTAAGAAACCCTCTTCCCTCTCTCTGCAAGTCTGTTAAACTAAAATCTGAAACAAGGAGATAAACAGAGCCAGAGCTATTGCATTTGGGTTGACCTACATTAGTTAGCTTTGGCACATATTGCCAATATATTTATTTGCAGCTTAGCCTCTTCTCTTTACTCATTTATAACTTTTTACCCCTCCCAAGCTATCACACCCCAAAGATACAAATCCCTCTCATTCTCCAGGACCCAGCTCAAAGGGCAGCTCCCTTTGATTAATGGCTTCTCACACTGTACCTGAACAGCAAATTACTCATACCTCTGTTTCTAACATTATCTTAATCACTCTTGACTTCATTGGTTGCAGGGTTGGACTGTTCCTTTTTGTTTATGAGGACTCTGTGCACAGCAGCTGCTCATCAAGTGTGTCTGAGCTCAGGCTGCTGCAGCAAAATACCATAGACTTCTTAAACAACAGACATTTATTTCTCTAAGTTCTAATGGTTAAAAAAATCCAAGGAGCAGATTTGGTTCTTGGGAAGGGCCAGCTTCCTGGCTTAGAAACAGCTGCTTCCATATTCTTAACTGGCAGAGAAAGAGAGAGCTCTCTTATCTCTTCCTCTTTGAATGAGGGCACTAATCCCATCATGGGGGTTACACCCTCACTACCTCATATACTAATCCTATTTACCTCCCAAGGGCCCGACCTCCAAATACCATCATATTTGAGGTTAGGTCTTCAACGTGTGAATTTAGGGGAGGGAACTCAAACTTTCAGTCCATAACAAAGTGCTAACTAATTTGAATAAAAAACAATTACCCTTATTGTGTGCTCCCGTCACTGCAAGTAAGCTCTTGAGACAAAGTCTAAAATGAAGACATTTTGTTTTTCATTTGTTCTAAAAGCTAGCAATTCCCACATCTAGACCTTTAGTCCACCTCTCAGTGGTTTCTATTTTTTCACCAATGAGTCAGGCAAACTGACATCTATTTTATCAGCATGCATCAGTATTTTCAATGTCCTTTGAGGTCAGTGACCTCATCCCTAGCAGTGTGAAAAAAATAAAACAAAAGTTCATTAATTTCCCTCACTCAGAATGAATCTTATCCAATGTTACATAAAAACATGCTATTCTAACATTATTTGCATTCACACTTTGGAAAACCTTTTTCTTTTTGCCTCAGATGTGATATCATAGACTTGCATTTACAAAGAATTATTCTATGCAATGTCATTCAAGTGTGATATTTCATTTAAAATATAATCTAATTTTTTACAATCCCTATAAGAGGTCACCTGACATTCTTTTTTTAAGGACACTTGTTGGGGAGCACAGGAGATTTGGTTGGAAAGTTTGTAAGGAGGATGTTCCAAGATAAGGAAAGTGTGCTGAAGGCGGCCTGCCCTGTTTATCAGAAGTCTGATTAGGGGAGTGCCAAAGGCGGTGCCCCTAATTATTCCTTGACCTTTCCAAACAAATCTGTGCATGTGTAGACCCCCCAGGTGTTTACTGGAATCCTTATGCTTAATTTTTGGGTGTCCTTGCTTAAAGGACACTGCAAACACATGTGTCTCCCAAGATTACTCACCCTACTGATTGTGTCTAAAAGATAAACTTTATCTGAAACCGCTGTTGCAATAAAAGCCTGATGAGGTAGGCAATCGGGGCTGTCTGGTTCCTTCAGCCAGGCATTCCCTTAGCCCTCTCTTTCACATCCGTCTGTCGCTAAGGGCCTGCTGGTCAGCCCTGGCAGACACTAAAAGATGATTCTCATTCCTCCAGTGAGAAATAGACTTAGAAGACGTGAAATAAGCTGTTCATTGTGCCCCAGCCAATCCAAGAAAGAAAAGATTTTATCTATCCAATATTTTTCTAGCTCCGAAGCCCATATATATCCAATTACACCATCTGTTCTTTTCAAGTCACATGCCTAAGCATTGAAGGGGAGATAAAGTATATTGAGCACCTCCTATATGTCATGTGTTTTTTAGGTGAGAAAGGGTTCCATAAAAATTTAATGGGTGAGAGTTGGGGAGAAGAACTACGACTTCAAAGCTGTGTACAGTTTATGTCTCCAAAAAAAGTAGAACTTGATACCTACTCTGGAACATGATCTTTATTTATTTGTTTTATTTAATATTTCTAATCTCATTAGTTACTCACAAAAATCCTGTAAGAAAGATCCATCATTATAGCTATTGTCAGAACACAATAATGCTGACCTCAAAAAGTTGTAGTGGGAATACTATGAGTGATATATAGGATACCTGGCACAATGCCTAGGCACACATGGCATAGGCTGGGCAAATAGCACCTTTATTAAAATGTCTTAGTTTTCAGTTTATAGACTAGGAAACTTCTCTGGTGGGTTCAGTAGTTTTTACATTCTGACACAGCTCTCATAGGGGAGAATTAGGAGTCAGTTTAAATATTTCTGGTTACAAACTCTGTGACCTTGAATCTCCTGCAGTGTCAGTTCCTGAAGGCATCCCTATTTCACAATGAACATGGGAAAACTAAGCAGGCATATGCCCTTAACCTACTTACAAGTAAAGGAATGAACCTGGCTCTTTGTGGAATGCCATCCACTTTTTTAAGTCAAGTATATAGACTCAGTTGAATGTGTATGTCAAGCTAAAAACTAAACTCCCTTTACAATGACAATAAAGAATGAGCAGACAGCAATGACTCATTTAACAACAGCCTCATTTGGACTGTACACTCCCCCAAAATGGCAATGCAAGGGCACTGGCGCTTTGGTTTGAAAGGTTTGGCATGTATAATCTAAACATCCTTTTGGAAATATCAATATCTCCATTTACTAAGGCCCCCCTCAATTTCCTCCTCTTTACCCCCTCTTTCATGACCAACTTCGACCCACTTGATGTTCTCCTCAGAACCCCAGTATTTCTAGTATCACCACTTCCTTGGCCTCAATCTTTCTGCATTGCTGTATGCAGCACTCCTTCTATGCCAATTTCACACTGAACATAGACCTATTAACCCTTCATCTATGTTCCTGGCGTTATTTAAGCCAGGAAGTTTGACCCTTCTTTCTGATCTAAATGAACTCTAGAGAAATGCAATTTTTTTCTTTCAATTTTAAATTTGTATTGGTTTCAGGTACACAGCTGAGTGGTTAGAAAATCACATACTTTACATAGTGTTCCCCATGTTTGGTGCCAGTTGGAATACTGGAAATATTGAGGGGAACACTATGTAAAGGAAATGAAATTTATTAGCTAAGGTTGGATATATTTATATGAGCTCCCCATATTCATTTACTTGAAAAGTATACAAATTCCTTATTTTAGGCCAGAGATTTGCCAACATACTATGTCTGAGCATTCAGTTACCTGGGACGCAGATTAAATAGGCACACTTATGAAATGCACTTCTCCAAAATAGGGGCTTAGGAAACTGATGACAGAAAAACACAATTAATTTCTATGATCACCAAAGCTTGTAAAACAGAGCTGAAGTAATTTAGCTATACATACAATATTTATTTTAAAAGAATGTTTTTGCAAATATAATTACAACTAGAGGCCGGGTGCATGAAATTTGTGCATGGGTAGGGTCCCTAGGCCTGGGTGGCAATCAGGGCCAACCTGTGGGGCGATTGGCAGGACAATCAGGGGGCCCCCACCTTGGCTGGCCTGGGGCCTGTGGGCTGGGGACAGCTCTTGCATTGAGCATCTTCCCCCTGGTAGTCAGTGCGCATCATAGCAACCAGTCATTCCAACGGTTGTTCCACCGTTTGGTTGATTTGCATATTAGGCTTTTATTATATAGAATTGCCAATTTTATTTATATTTTCAGTGGCAAATTTTCAATAATTGCAACCATATTTTTAAATCATCCTAATTTTCTTCTTTTAGTGGTGTTATAAACCTCCAATATGGGCCTCCTATTTGAACAAGAGGGTTGGTAATATGGCAGGCTTGGTATTATTTTGGGTCACAGTACAGGACAAGCTGTTATCAACAGGCTCCATATGATTTCTTGTGCTGCTTAAATGTCTCCCCGCAACTGACCTGACATGGCTCGAAATTAGCTTGAGTGATTTGACAGGATCACAACACCTGCCTTGGAGCCATAAGTGTACATTTCTCTTGCAATATTTAATGTGCTCAAATAATATGGTAAACCTGGGCATTTTTACCCAATACAGATATAGTAACAAAATATAAGGTAGGTTATTAAAAACACTGGGAGTACTTGACAGTGATAAAACAAATTCAAGGTTTAGAAAGACATATTATAAAGAAAATTTTATTATAAAATACTGACCTTAAGAATATATTTAGGTAGTTCTTTACATATTTTTAGATTTTTTTTTGCCATTTGACTGATGCAATTTAGAAAGCATTAAAAAAAAATCTAGTATAGTCATGTTTTATGTGTAAAACTAACCTAAGTGGAATATGGAATACTGGGTGTGCCTATGTCCCTTACAGTGCTAAATAAACATGCATTGATTGAATAAATGAATAGTAATATAGCCATAGAGAATAGCAATTAGCATGAATAATTAAAATTATCATTATTTTATAATATTAAACACGACATTTAAATAGCTTATGAAGTTTGAAAGCTGCAAGTCTATTAAAATGTGAAACCAATGTAGCATATTTGCATTATTTACCATTTCTCCCTACTTCCCAAATAGTCTTTGTTATCCCACTAACCTAATCTCCTGTTTTTTTTCCAATATCTCATCCCTGACTTTGGCCCTCTTCACAGTTACATACTTCTCGCTCTGTCTAAAAGAGATGTGAATACAAGTAAAATAAATTGTATATATTGACACACTGTAGTGATCATTTCTAGTTCTCTTCATTTCCCTATGTAGATCCAGATTTGTGTCTGATATTAAACACTCCACTCGAGGTGAAATAATTTCTCTTGTCCACTGAGCAGGGTGCTGAGTTAACAGGTATCTGCAGCTGTCACTGGCCACCATGTGAAACCTGGAAATGGGACTATCCCAGGGGTAGCAGAGCCCACATTCATACCCTGGTGGAATCCTTTGAGCCCTAAATTGAGTTGCACCTAAAGAAAGATATAGTCCTAGACCACTAATGCTCAAAAATTTTAAATTTATCTTTATTGCTGAAAGTACTATGCCTCAGAACAACCCAGAGGGTTTGTTAAAGCAGATGGCTGAGCCTCACAGTCAGACTTTCTGGTCCAGTAAATCTGGGTTGGGCCTCAGAATTTGCATTTCTAACAAGTCCCCAATTGATGCTGGCTCAAGAACCACATTTTGGAAATCACTGGGCTATTTCAATTAAGTGGGCCAATAAATAGTGATTTTTTTGTCTTTCACATGTTTGGGTTGGGTTTTCTATTACTTGGACCCCCAAAAGTTTCCTACACAATATACCTGAGTGTCTGAAAGACACCTACCTCCCAAATAAGCATGAATTATTCCATCTTATTTAGTGCATATACATTTAAAAGTATAGGAAGGGAAGTCATGAGGAAATTATTACACAGAATAGATAAGATTTCATAGTATATTTAGGGTTTTTTCATACTTCATGATATACCAAAATTAAATTTCGTAGCATCTTGTAATGAAATATTGGAGGTATACACAAAAAAACTAATACCTAGATTTTTTTTCCATAGAAAATGTTGTAAGTTTCTGATATTTGCATAAGGAATTTCATTGCTGACTTAAAATTGAAGCTATTTTTACATAATGAATATAATTAAGACAGTTACTATTTTATTTTGAGTACAGTAAAAATAACACTATACTCAAGAGTTGTAACTACTGTTTGCTTACCATACAACGTATAATTTCACTTCTCATTCACCTTTCAAATTCCCCCCCCCAAAAAATGGTTACCTGTATCTAAAGAGTCAAAGTGTCCTAGACATCCACAAATAAAAATAGGTATTTAAATAACTAACAACTTATCTAGATGTAATATTTGTGAGAAAATGAGTTGAGATCAGGGGTCATTAACTTCTTAAAATTTTCTCAGCTCCTAGGACAGTGATGGCAAACCTCTTGAGCTAGGCGTGTCAGAATTTTGAAAAACCCTAACTTAACTCTGGTGCCGTGTCACATATAGAAATGTTTTGATATTTGCAAGCAAAGACTTATATTTTTGATATTTATTTTATATATTT
Organism: Myotis davidii; assembly: GCF_000327345.1. NCBI lineage: Eukaryota > Metazoa > Chordata > Mammalia > Chiroptera > Vespertilionidae > Myotis > Myotis davidii. The sequence goes on from NW_006282385.1 coordinate 1,872,238, forward strand.
AAATGCCATTTAACAAAGAAAAATCAACCAAAAAAATGAGTTCGCATGTCACCTCTGACACGCCTGTCATAGGTTCGCCATCACTGTTCTAGGACATGCTCATTATGCGATAAATGGGCAATCTTTGGGAATTCATGTAGTTTTCAGCCACCACTTGCCACCTTCAGAGGGCTGTATTATGAACAATTGCTCCTCATCCCTTTGCTCTCAAAAACACTGCCCTCTCAACTTCCTATTTCTAACCCCAATATAGCTTCCGCCAATCTCTCAGGTAGGAGATATTTGAATGAGGAAAGGTACCAGTGCTTAGTCCCAGAGCAGGGCAAGAGTTCTCTCCATATGCAGAGATTTAACCCTTTAATTTCTAGTGATAAATAGGCCCAGGACTCTGGGGAGCGGGTGGGAGGTGGCAGGATTCAGACTCTTTGAAAACCAGTATGACCATAATAGTTTACATTTACCAGTTAAATCTTGCCACCATCTCCCCAGCACGGTTTCCTACCTCTGTCATGTCCATCATATAACGATGTAGTTAACATCATTCTTTCCCTTTTCTTTCTATGGACAACGACATCATTCACATTATTAGTGCTCACTCTTGGCTACTAAAATAACTTTCTCGTTGTTCCCTCCATTTAAAAACTTTTCTCTTTTCACTTATCCTAAGATCAATGTCCCTGAAACTTCTGTCTGGAAAAGGAAATTACCCGCTCACCATTGCCTGCCAAGGACTGTCCAGTCATTTTTTTTGCACTGAAAGGCTCTCTATGAGCTGTTCCCACCTATCCCTGCAGGCTTCTTTCGGATAACCTCTCAGAAAAAATCCATTGACATAAGCAAGCAAATCTACAGCCCATTGTGTTTTACCTTCAAATTTTGCTTATTTTTGCCCCCTAACTAGAATGCCAGTACTCTCACATCCACTAGTCAATATCTTACTCATCTTCAAAACAGCTCAAACTCCCCATGTGTGAGGCACTTTGTACCTCTTTAATAATTCAGAATACTATAATTTAAACCTACTACTACATTTCCCAAGGAAAATAATCATATATTTTAATATTTATAACCCCTACAGCTACCAATGCAGGGTCTGAGCCACAGCAGTTGCTTAATAAATACATGGTGCTTGAACAAACAAATAACATAAAATTGAACACATACAACACAAATATGTACATCTCTTATTTTATATCTGTATATAAGTCCTTGGCTCTTCATATATAAGAAAACAGTCCATCTTCAGAGTTTCAGCTTTTAAAGATGGTGACTAATTTATACAACCTTTCTAACAATTATACACATATTTTTGTCAAAAATATTTATAGTTCTATGAGCTTCCAATAAAACTAAGTATTTTAAATTTTAAAACTAATCAAACATTATGAAAAAATTAGTCCCTAAAGGACCTACAGTCCCTCATTAGAAAGAGGAAATACATTCTGCATTTCCTCTTAATTAACTACCTAACAGTGTTATCAATTAGTTTACACTGGTTGGCTAGCCAACCAATGATTTTGTTGACAGCTCACACAATTTACAACTCCTTACATTCTCCTTTATTCTTAAGTAAATTAAATTCTAGTGTTTTTTTAATCTGAAAAAGAGAAATCTAAATAATATGAAATATGTTGACTGGTTCCTATGCTTTTTAAAGGTTCACAGAAGATGAAAGAAATTTCAAAAATAACTTATTGAAGGAATCAAACATATGCTACATAAAATATTCTTTTAAAAATGTTTATTGATTTTTTTTGAGACAGAGGGAAACATTGATATGAGAAACATTGATGGGCTGCCTCTTCTGGATTAGGGATTGAACCTGCAACCTGGGTATGTGCCTTGACCAGGACTCAAACCTGCCAACTTTTGGTGTACAGGATGATGTTCTAATCAACTGACCCACATGGGCCAGAGCCATAAAATATTTTTTTAAATTAACATCAGAAGAAGCATAAAGGAAAAGAACCAATTAAGGCACAGAGTTACCAGAAAACAACAGATAAAAGGGCTTTAAGAAATCCTTATACATCAATAATTACCATGAACTATTCTTTTAAGGTAGAAAATATGTGAAAATTAAAGGGAGTAATTTAACTAATGGTAGATAATGGCTTACTGAATGTTCATATGAAAACAGAAATTATTGAACCTTTCTCATTGACATGTATCAATAGTTTGGTTTTGACCAAACCAGTTTTATGACATTTGGCACACACATTTATACAAAGATCAGGTGGACAGTGCCATAAAATGACATATTGAGTAAATTTAAGTATAGTGGAAATGAACACTTCTCCTTTGACCCTTAGGACATTAAGTCTATATTTAAGGGATTTATTTTCATGAGATTGAGATAAATTCCCTCATTGTATATTAGCTCTGGATATATTTTTACTTTTTAGTTTTCTTGCCCCCCCCCCCAAAGATCCTCAGGATGCCATATAATTTTCTATGTAATTAATTTAGGTACATTTAAAAACAAAACATACTTACCTCCAAAATAAATTTAAGTGTCAGTCAGATATTCACAATCACATCAATCAACTAATTTCACTGAGAAGCCACCATATTTGAAGCCTCTGTTAAATCCTGTGGTTGACAGATTATTGCTGTCAACAACTTGACTCCCTCCTGCCACGCCATCTTGCAGAGCACGGGAGAAAGCAGAGCATAGACACCGGAGTTGGCCATGTGGCTCCTTTTGCCTAATGGTATGTGGTTATGAAGTACAGTTACACAAAGCCTTAGAAATAGCCAGTATTTCCTCTCACCCTCCAGTGTTACTGTGATCTATCATGATATAAGCCTACCCTGAAGAGCATGAAGAGAATGTGGACCAGACCTGAGCCCAGCGGAGTTGTAGCTGAACTGCACACCCAAGAATAACACATAACTATTAGTTCTGGTTCTTTTCGATAAGCCACCGAATTTTGGGCTGGTTTGTAATGGAGCATTCTTATATCAATAACAATAAAGCCCTAAGAGAGAGGATTAGATAAAATTCATGCCTGCCTTTGAGGAGTACAGAATTGTACTTATATGGAAATAGCCTAATAAAATCTATAACAAAAGTAAGGTTATTTTTGTTATACAGGGATTTTCCGGAGTCCTTATTTTCACACTAACACAGAGATGAGGAAACAGAGGCACAAGAAAGTTTATTAACTTTCCAAGATCATATAGTTCATAATGGGCAGAGTCAATTTTTGAACCACAGAATTCTTCCCTTTGAATTATTCTCAATAACCTGCCTCTCGCACTTCCACATTTGGAAAAGCACACACATTTAATTAATGTGTATTAATACTGCATATGCGAACTCAAAATTGCAGAAAAGGAATTCAAATATTTTGGGGGCACTGTGCTAAATATAGGGGTGACTGCATAGCTTTTGATGTCAAACAAAATGTGATCATAAATGTTCCATTAATCTTTCTCAGGCTCAGGCTCGGGCCTTTATCTTTAGAATGGCAAGATGACCTAACCAATAGGCTGACTGTGAGAATTTAACACCACACAAGAAGCATACAGCAAATCCTAAATAAATGTTAACTGTATCATCATTACCATGTTTCAATTTCATAATCACAATATGGGATACATTATTATAATTAAACAACTTTTAACTATATTCCAAGGAATATTTTTCTAGACCTTGCTATTCTCCTCCAAATACCCCATACTTATTATTTACTAATTGTTCTTCAAACTCATGCTGGGTTGACTAGTTAACTTGTCTATGGAAAGTGTAGCAAATACTATAATTTTTGATACCTTCACATTCAGGGGACAAATTTTAATATGCACATAAATATTATTTTATTATACTCTAATAGATTGTGCAGATAGTTGGGAATTAAACACCAAATCCACTCTATACAATATTAATGCCTATATTACAATACCAGGCACACATTGAGAACTCATTAAATAATAATTGATGGAAATTAAAGTTCTGAAAATTCTCAAAAATAGTAGAGCTTTCAAGGTGAGCTGAAGGTAACAGGGCTTTTCTCCTTAGTGATCACCTGTAGGCAAGGGAAGTCTTTCCACCCCTTCCTTAACCCTGCAGTTTCACTGGATTCAGCTCCTGCTTCTTTCTGATGGTTCTAGTCCCCCAGCTACCAATGCCCTGTCCTCCTCTAGACATATTTTGGAGATATTTAATAAATTTTTGCTGAATTTAATAACTGAGGCTCAGAGAAGTCAAGTGACTTGCTCAAAGTCACAGCATAAGTAATTTTAGTGGAGATAGAACAGTCCGTTTTTCTTTCCAATTCCTAAGCACTATTTAGAGCGCTCTGCCTCTGCACTTCCATCCTATCCAAACCTGCTCACTTAGCTTTCTCAAAGGAAAGATGACTAGATTCAATAAAGACTCTATTAGTAACAGATCAGGGCATTGCCACTCATGAGTCTTAGAATCCTACACCTGACAAAGTGGCAGGAATGATGTTTGGAAGCAGTAGAATCTCAGGAATCCCAAGCAGATTGATGAATGACATTTGTAGGATGTCCCCAGAAGCCTTCATGTCACAACCCAAAGATTGACACACTCATTTTCAAAGTACAAATAAACTCTCATGATGATCCAATCAAAATTGTTCAGTTTTCTATAGACACCTTTCTTCCCTCCCCATGCATTTCTGTTCATTTGAATCTCTTTGTTCTCAAAGAGGATATGCATATTAAAATTCCCATGTATTGGTATTTTTAGATTTCATATTACAAATAGTTTGATTTCATAAGTGCAAAAGATAATATCTAATGTCATCTATTCAGAATAGCCAAATATGTAATACACAAAATAACACTAGTTAATATCCATGGAATAACAAATGTATACACTCAACTCTCCTATCTAGCTTTCCTTTCACTTTTTTTTAAAATATATTTTTATTGATTTTTCACAGAGAGGAAGGGAGAGAGATAGAGAGTTAGAAACATCGATGAGAGAGAAACATCGATCAGCTGCCTCCTGCACATCTCCTACTGGGATGTGCCCACAACCCTGGTACATGCCCTTGACCGGAATCGAACCTGAGACTTTTCAGTCCGCAGGCCGACGCTCTATCCACTGAGCCAAACCGGTTTTGGCTTCTTTCACTTTTATAGACAAAGAAAACCAAAGATTATGAAAGAATTTCTCCCATTGCTGACTCCAGAGAATCCTTATTTGGATAATAGTTGGTGCTAAATGCAATCATTCTAAGAATTTCAATTACAGCTAAGAAAAATGCTCTTTGTTGGTATGACAAGTAATTTAAGTGATTTTGTTACCTGAATTTCTTTTGATGTAAATGAATAAGGTGTTCTGCTCACTATTTGAGCTTCGATATGTACTTCTCTGACATAAGACAGAAATGAGGGTCCAAATCTGCTTTTCCATGAAAAAAAATGTCAACAGAATATATATATTTTTAAATGTAAAAATGAGGTTTCTACAATTATGTTATCATTTTAGAACTTCAAATTTATGAAAATATTTACCTAAGTATATGGTTTCAGAACAACTTTAATGTGCTTGAAGAGCAACCATCTAACGATTTCTTCTCAATTACATAGTATGATAGTTGGAGAATAATAATTTTGACTACTTCTTAAAAGATATATAAGAATTGAATGAAGTCATATGTACAAAAATATTTTCTAGCAAAGCATACTCAAATATAAGTAGATGTTTTCCCATTATTCTTTTGCATTACTAATGCAGCATTAATTAATTAATTTATTTATTTTCTTTTATTGATTAAGGTATTATAAATGTGTCCTTATCCCTCCATTGTCCCCTCATCCCCCCAGTCCTGCCCTCACCCTCACCCCTGTTGTCTGCATCCATTGCTTATGCAGCATTAATTTTAAGGTTCAAATCCATCCAAGCAGCAATTGAGAGAAGTCTATCCAGTACATAGCTAATAGATCAAACAATTTCTTTCTTAAAACAAATTAATTATTTACATGTCAAGTTGCTCTTGAAGTTTATATAACTAATGGTGTTGACTAAGAAAACAAAAAACAAAAGTCTGTAATTTGTCTTTTGTGTTTTGAAGAGGAAAATACTTAAATGGCCAAGTCACTTTGTTTAGAAAAAATAACTAGTTTTGTTTAACTATTTTGCACAGCAGAAAATGATAGTTTTGAAAGAGCAGTAGTGACCAATTGGGAAATATAGTTACCATGTTCTGATTTTCTAATTTTGATCCTTACCACCCCAACTGACTCACAAATTTACAGTTAATGCCTTGCCATAAAAGTTTTTAAGCAGTACCAAAACTCATTGACCTTTTTTAAAAAACAGTTTTAGCCTGCCATTCCGTAGGAAGTATGTGGATACAATAATAAAACAGGAAAACAGAGTGGGTAACTATCCACTTGGAATAAGTACGTATTTGAACTAGTCTATGTATAATTAGGATGATAGGTGTTTTGGCATAGAAAATTATCTTACCTCACAAGTTATGCCTGGGGTGACACAAGGTCAAACCAGTGAGCATCTTTATAAAAGATCTTATTTTTTTGCCCCTTTATAAAGCCGTCATTCTTCTACCCAGGCTTAACTAAGATTATTTAGAGCAGACAGAAGAATGAGTTCTATTACAAAATATAGTTTCTTATTTGCCAGGAAATATGATCTTTGAAAAGACAAAGCATTCTTTTCCAAAGAAAATGAGATTTGCAACCTTCTTGCAGCTCTCTATCCTTATCAATTTAAGAGTTAATGGAAAATATCTTGAGAATTTACCTGTGTAGAGGCCTGAAAATGCCATGGAAAATCCCTCTGGTACTCTCAGCACCAGCAATACTACACTTCTCCCCTTCTCAGATGTGACTCTTGACCTTGAATCCCACACCGGGCTTAGAATCTAAATTTTCCTTTAAAAAAAGGCTTCAGATATCCCAGTTCACCTCATCTGAAGTTTCCCTTTGCTGAGATCAGCAATGTTTGAAGACACTTTTATTAACACATCTATTGGCTGGTGACTCCCTTTCTTCCTCCCTTGTGCCTTCGAACCCAAGTTCCTCTGATAGAAATGTCTGCATGTAGGTCCAAGAGCCAGAACTGTATGTGTGTATCTGTACAATGTTAAATTGGCATTTGAAAATACTTTTTAAAGTCCTCTTATATATATATATTAAAAAAATAAACAAAAACCAGAAACAACCAGAATGCTCAGTAATACTCAGTTTAACAAACTAATACATTCATACTATAGAACATCTTATGCCTATTAAAATTCCTAATTATACATATCATTAAACGAGAATGAAGGCCATGATATATTTTTAAAGAAAAAAGCAAGAGAGAGAGAAACATAGCTGTGCATATGTGTGTATATGTATGTGTGTTTAACACACATTCTATCCTATATAATAAAAGCCTAATATGCTAAGTGTCTGGTTGTCCGGTCATCTGTTCAACCAATCAAAGCATTATAGGCTAATGATATGCTAAGGCCACTCACCCGCTCTCTATGATGTGCACTGACCACCATGAGACAGATGCTCCGAATGGTAGGTTAGCTTGCTGCTGGGGTCTGACCAATCAGGACTGAGCAAGATGGGTAAGACATGTCCTGGGACCCTCCTGCGGTCCCTCCCCAGCTGGCCAACCTCCCGTGTCCTTCCCCAGCCCCGATCGTGCCCCAGTGGGGTCCCTTGGCCTGGCCTTCACCCTCTCACAATCCAGAACCCCTTGGGGGATATCGGAGAGCCGGTTTCAGCCCAATCCCACAGGCCAGGCCGAGGGACCCCACTGGTGCATGAATTCATGCACCGGGCCTCTAATATTTATATCACTATGGGAAATATGAAAGTATACACCCTAAATTTAATGTTGATTGATTCCAAACATTGTGATTAAGAGATAGACTAGAGGGGAGTCCCACACATACATATTTAATTTACCTGAATTCAATCATATGAGCTTAGTCATTTAACATATATATTTGGCAATAAAGGGAGGTGAAATAAGAATTTTAGCTGTGTAGAGATTCTGCCATTCCATTTGGTGAGCAGAGGCCCCAAGTGGGTGTGAAATGGGAGTGTGAAAGGGATGTTACCTCTGTGGACTGAGGTTCTTGGTGTATATCTCCTACTTTGAGCATCTCACCAGGCTGAGGGGCCCCAAAAGAACAATCCACCTGATACTTATCTAATACCGAGCCCCAAACCAAAATGGCCTTCCAGTCATGGAGTAAACACTTATTTCCTAGTATTTCTTGTGCTGGAGACAGTGTAATGAACTCAAACACAGAGCCTTCTTTAGATATTTGTCAGGGCATTATTTAAATTTCAAATGTCTAACCTTGGCATGTATGGCTCAGTTGGTTGTACATTGCCCCATGTACCAAAAGGTTGCCCATTCAATTTCTGGTCAGGGCACATACCCAGTTTGCAGGTTTAATCCCTGCCTATAGGAAGCAATTGGAAATGTTCCTCTCACGTTGATATTTCCCTCTCTCTCTTCCTTTCTCTAAAAACACCAATAAAAACACATTAAAAAAACAAACCACAAAACTTCAAATGTGCTGATGTAGAACCTGTTCTGTACACAAAATTCATCTCCACTGTATTAATTTTTATTTACACACATATATATTGTTTGACTTTTTGTAGCAAACATGCATTGTATTTTAATATTTTTTAAATATACTGATAAATTTTAAAAATTTAAGCATTTAAATACATAAATAATTTTTATATTTTCTATGGTCATTTAATTTCTGGTAAACCAGATTTTTAAGTATTACACCACAATTTCCTAGAAATAGTAACCTTCTAAAAACTGCCAAGCAAAAAATTAGATTATATCGAGCATATTAAGAGGATCAGGACCCTGGTTGATGCGGCCCAGTTGATTAAGTGTTATCCTGGGCATCATAAGTCACCGTTCAATTCCTGGTCAGGGCACAAGCCCAGGTTTCAGGCTCGATCCCCAGTGGGGGGCATGCAGAAGGCAGCCATCAATGTTTCTCTCTCTCCTCCCTTCCTCCCTCTCTAAAATCAACACAAATAAAACTTTAAAAAGAGGTCCAGGGAATATACGCTCATCACTGTTCACTTAGTTACTTATAGTACATTTAAAGCTTAGATGTTTTCCCTTTTTTCTTAGAATAATCCTCTTAGAGATTCTGGGTTTAATAACAACACAGTCATAATTGCTACTATTTAGAATGATGGTTATGTGTCAGTTATTTTATTAAGTGCTTCATTTAGCATTTAAACTTTACAATAACCCTCCCCAGGGTGTTAATTAGACCCCATTGGAGAGAAGAACAAACGGAGTCTTGTGGAGTTTATCCAAACAGCCGAAGTCTAAATATCAGGTGAACTGGTGTGAATGAAGCCCAGCCCTGCTGTTCTCAGGAACTCAAGCTCTCAATCACTATGCATACTCTACGCTTGCTTTATTTTAATAGTTTTGAACTCCTTGAATAAAACCATTGCTTCAAATAGGTTTACCCTTAGCTGCTAATGACAGAAACCCCCAAATGACAGGGGCAAACAAGATAAAAGTTTTATTATTCTTATGTGCAAAAGTAGTCCAGAGGCAAGCTGTCTGGGACTGGTATGGCAGCTCCCCAGTCCCGCAAAGCCAGATTCCTATTTTGTGTGCTGAGCCAGCCTCACCGGTGGCCACCTTATTCATCTCTTGATTCAAAGGACTGCTGGAACTCCAGGTGGAGAAAGGTGCACAGGCAAAACAAACACCTCTGCAAGTCCGCTCCGTCTGCTTACTTCTTTTTGGCCAGGATTTTATTCCACGTCCATACTTAGCTTTAGGAAGAGGGAAGGGTCTGGCCTGTGCTGCTCAGTGGTTGAGCATCGACCCATGAACCAGGAGATAGAACTTAGGAAAATGTCTTGTCTCACGTCATAACTCCTCAGACAGGAAATTCTTCAGACAAAGGGCTATACCTGGGATCTCTGTTTCTATGGCATTGATTACCCACCTCCAAACCCTGAGCACCAGGAGTCACTGGTCAGATTTAACATCTGTGTCTGAGGCCCAGAGAGCTGAGCAGTTTTTTGTTTGTTTGTTTGTTTGTTTGGGGAGGGGATGTTATGATTTCAAGAGACATGGGATGTCACTTTTAGCATCATGTCTCAAAATATATTGAATTTTGAGAACCCTATGAAGGAGGTTTATGCTTTGCAAATTTAAAACTTGTAACATTAATAATTTTGTTCCCATATGTTCCTCTTTCTTTTTGGGGCAATTTTACTAAAAAAAATAACTGCTGAACTTGTCACTATTGACACTATTTGACCTAAGTACCATCATATGATAAATATCCTTCTTAGATTATCAAAGTGTGGGAATGGCCTGGCTCAAAGACAATGTATTTTGGTCTCTGTGGTGGAGCTACAGAGTGGTGTGCATTGAGAGAAAGTGGTGTGCAGGTCTGGCACTTTCCTGAGGATGGAAACCTTTAGTTTTATGGGTCACTGGGCATAAGACAAGGTACACTTATCCAAACTGGATGAACCTAGGGAGGGTAGGGCTCGAACAAGAGGACTGCACAGAGTGGGTGAGTGAGCTAGTAGTGGGGGACTCCTGAATGCATTCTCCAAAAATACAGGAGCGCTGGCCCGGTGGCTCAGTTGATTGGAGTGTCAGCCCATACACCAAAACGTGTGCGGGTTCTATCCCCAATCGGGGCCCATATGGAAGGCAACCAACCAATGTTTCTCTCTTAAATTGGTGTTTCTCTCTCTCTGTACTATCCTCTCACTCAAAAACAAAACAAGCAAACAAAAAACCATATCCTTGGATGAGAATTAAAAATTAAATAAATAGAAACTACAGGAGATGTTAGGACCACAATGAAAATGCCCATACATGAAAGGAGGCAATCCGAGTCTGCCTGTTCAACACATTCCTTTACTGGAGAGGGTGTTAAGGAGCAGGTTTCAAAGTGTTTAAAATTCATCACAATTCAAACCTTATTCTCTCTCAGTTGGACTATAAGTGGCATCTAAACAGAGTTCCTCCCCTTGAGTGTCTACCCCATTTTGCGTGCCCTCAGGCACCACAATACCTGTCATGAGTTCGAGCACTAACCACAGTTCCCATGTTCAGCCACTTCATGGCTCCCGTATGCTGTTTACCTGAGCACAAACTCACATCCACGTTCAAAGTCCTCCACAGAATACCCATCTATAACTTTCCATGTATCTGCTACTTCTCCCACAGCCCTGGATCCAGCCACGCCACACCTAGAACCCCTCCCTATTCCCCAAACACACCCACATACTTTTCTTCCTCTATGCCTTTGCTTGAACTTTTCTTCACTCAGAATTCCTACAGCCCACCTTTTGGACTAAAAACCTTCCTACTTAAAGATGGATGTGCTACCACATTCTGCAGAATGCCTAACCACAATACCACAACATTTGATTTCTGCCTTAAAGGAATCCTCAAAGAAATTTGTAGAAATTATATTCTTCATAATATAATTCTTCAGTAGTCCCCCCTACTCAATGGGAAGCTCTCCTCAACTTTCTGTCCCTCTTCAATAGCAAACAGAGATATACAGCATGTCATAAGTGTTTGCTAAATTCAGTTAGCTCTTCCCAGTTATTAAAACTGAAACTCTGTTTTAAAAATATATATTCTTTTTTTGAAATATATTCTTATTGATTTCAGAGGAGAGAGATAGAGAGACATATCAATGATGAAAGAGAATCATTGATCAGCTGCCTCCTGCATCAAGCCCATAATCCAGGTATGTGCCCTGACTGGGAATTGAACCATGACCTCCTGTTCATAGGTCGATGCTCAATCACTGAGACATGCCAGCTGGGCAAAACTGAAACTCTTTTAGGTGATAAATATATATATATCATACATATACGCGGGTATGGCAAAAGTAGGTTTACATTTGTTAGCATGGAAAATAATTTAAAAATAATATAAGAATAAACTGTTTAATATACAACTGTAGACCTACTTATATTAAAAGTGATTAGAAAATAACTTTTAAGAAACCAATTATTTTATTTAAGTGTAATCATAGCTGTTGGGGGTTTTCAGGGATGCCTTGAAATATTAACTGAAAGGTGTTTTTTTATGTAACCAAACATTTTACTATTCTCCAAGACATACTTCACCAAAATTAGGTTACTCCTTATTAGAATATAACACCCGCAGGACCAATCATTGGGCCAGGCTTCATGCTATTGAAGTCTAAGGAAGATGCATGGGCCAGGAACAAGTGAATACTGGAAGAAATAGACCACTTGTGATCTTGTAAATGCGATCACTTTCAATCAGCGCAAACTAAAATAACTATGTTTCTTGTGATTCACAGCATTAGAATCCCAACGGACCTAACTTTAAAAGGGCATGGCGTATCTCATACAGCTGCTGTGAGCCTGGGCCAAAATAGCTATCCTTGCTTGACCTTTTGAGTTCTGGATCAATAACAACAGGACCAGACTACACTAAGAAAACTAAATTGCCTTCACTGAGTCAAATGCCCAACAAATACAAAGCCAAGCCATCTCTCTCTCTCTCTCTCTCATCTATCTATCTATCTATCTATCTATCTATCTATCTATCTATCTATTCATCCATCCATCTACCCATCCATCCATCCATCCATCTATCCATCCATCCATCCATCCGTCCATCCATCTATCTATCCACTGACCCAAACCAGCTAGGGCAGCAGGTTGTCTTTTATGGTTTACTAGAGGCCCGGTGCATGAAATTTGTGCACTGGGGTGGGGGTTCCCTCAGCCTGGCCTGTGCCCTCTCACAGTCAAGGACCCCTCACTCCTTACTGCTTGCCTGCTTGCTGCTCCTTACCGCTTGGCTCACTGCTCCTTAGCGCTGCCACAGAGATGGGAGAGGCTCCCGCCACCACCGCTGCGCTCACCAACCATGAGCCCAGCTTCTGGCTGAGCGGTGCTCCTCCTGTGTGAATACCACCAGGGGGCAGCTCCTGTGTTGAGTGTCTGCCCCCTGGTAGTCAGTGTGCATCATAGAAACCAGTCGTTCTGCCAGTCGTTCTGCTGTTTCGTCAATTTGCATATTAGGGTTTTATTATATAGGATGGGCACTTGGGCCTTCACCTCTAGGATAAGCCCCTGTAAGTACTTTTTGGAAATAGAGTAGCTTCCAGAGACCTGTCCAACCTCTGTGAAGAAAATAAAATTCTGCTCTGGTCGTGTATCTTAGAGTGGTTAATACTTTGTCCCCTGGAGGAAATTTTCCAGGATTTAAATCAGCTTTGTGAACTTGGGCGGTTACTTAAACTTGATTTCGTTGTCTGTAAAATGTGATAAGAGCAGGACTTATATTACATCATTGTTGTGAGGTTTACCATCTGTAAACCACATAGAACAGTGTTTTGCGCAAAGTCAGTGCTCAATACATATTAATATGTGTATATGTGTAAAACATAATATTATTACAGCAATGCATAAAATATATTTTAAAAAAAACAACCTGCTATGTTTCAATGTTACTAGCTATAATATTGGAACTACTTCTTTATTTTTTTAATATATTTTTATTGATTTCAGAGAGGAAGGGAGAGGGAGAGAGAGATAGAAACATCAATAATGAGAGAGATCATTGATTGGCTGCCTCCCACAGGTCCCCTACTGGAGATTGAGCCCACAACCCAGGCATGTGCCCTTGACCGGAATCGAACCTGGGACCCTTCAGTCCACAGGCCGACGCTCTATCCACTGAGCAAAACAGCTAGAGGGGAACAATTGAAGATGAAATTGAGAAGCTAAATTTAAAGCAATGAACAAGTGGGCAAGCTGGCAAGGCAGTCCTGTGGTCTGTATGTAAGGATTTCCTCGTTGGACCAGGCAAAGAGAGTCAGAGCATTTGCAGGGGCAGATTCTGCACCACGCCCTGTCACACAGGCCTCAAAGGGCATCAGTCAGAGTGACGCGAATGGAAAACGAACAGTTATTTCATTCGACCTTGAAATGAAGAGACATAGACTGCCTTCTACAGGAATGAACACACAAGCAAACAAAGCCATGGGTGACTCAGTACTGCATTTTCTATCAGGGAGGAAGGAATGCAGTGACTAAGATGTCATGGTTAAACAACAAATCACTTTCCATGGAAGATGAACAAGAACACTGTATACCACAGCGTTCCGTCTGCAGAATTTTAAAGAGAGGAACCAGAGCAGCTTCTTCTGATTTTAGCTGATGATCTGCTGACTGGTTCACTGGTTGAAGACCGCATCTTACTTCTTCTTTTCCAATGAAAGAACAATAGAAAATGCCCTTTAGGAAATGTATTCAGAACTCATGATATTGAGGAGGCCTTGCCAGAGGCAATAAAATCCAGAAAAGCAGGGTAGAAGTGGAATTTGGAATGAAATATTAGACAATACTTAGCTTTCATTCCAAAGCTAAGTATTGAAGCTTATGGGAGTGATGAAGTTAAAATAACAAGCTGTGGCATTCACTGTTTTTAAAGGGTTGAGCTACAGCCTTCCTAGGGTAAACAAATCACATAGAAGCACCTGTGCCCATCTGAATTACTTATATGACTATTTTTTCCACTGCCAAGCAGCCTGCATATTAAGCATTCCCTCTATGCTCTCCTGGGCCCAGGTGTCAAAAAAAAAAAAAAGCATTTTGCTATAAACATATTTTTTATCTCTGCATGTTAGCGTTGGACTCTATTCTTAGACATATTGTGGGTAAATAAGTTGTGATATTTTTCCCCCTACAAATATGCCAAACCCTGGTTGGAATGCGTTATGCTGTCCTTATACTAATGGAGTGCCTGTGTCATTCACAATGACCTAATTGAGGTTCTTGGCATTAAGTAAATGGTATATTTAGGTGAAACTGGTAGAGGGTGGGGTGTTCTCTCTAAAGAAATACCTTGACCCTTTCCAAAATCAGGGCCCAAATCACTTAAAAATGTGCAAGATGCCCAGCCGGTATGGCTCAGTAGTTGGGCATCGACCTATGAACCAGGAGGTCACAGTTCAATTCCTGGTCAGGGCACGTGCCAGGGTTGCAGGCTCGCTCCCCAGTGTGGGGCGTGCAGGAGGCAGTCGATCAATGATTCTCTCTCATCATTGATGTTTCTATCTCTCCCTCGCTCTTCCTCTCTGAAATCAATAAAAATATGTTTTTTAAAAACGTGCAAGGCAATGAACTTATTTTCACTCCACCCTTACAAAATAACAAGTTTCATTGCAGCTAAAAATTTCAATCAGCTAAAACAACACAAAAGCAGTCGCTTCTAAGTAAATATGGACGACTTATGTTTTCCCCATCACAGTTCCTGATACGCACTTATATCTGTGAACTATATCCTAAGTATGAGAGGGCCAATCAGGGCTCAAAGACACCGCCTGCCTCGCCCTGGAATTTAGGAAAATGGTATTTCCCTGTATTGCCCTCATAAACATAAAACTCAGGCTTATGTTCTGCAAATATTATGATTGACGTTAGTGGGGAACCCAGCAAAATAACTCCATTTGTGAGGAAGTTGGGAGGTTCCCTCTGTAACAGGAAACTAAAATAGAGACAGTGAATGAGTTTTGTAAATATTATTTCCACTGAAGTTTGAACCCTAGGGTGGAGGAAAGTATTATCATGCATAATTCCAGAATTGACTTACAAAAGGATACATTTGGGATGGCAGTAACTTCCTGGGGCGGGGGCTGTGAGCAGAGGTCATTCCCTTCTCTTCTCCGCCCTTTCCCCTTGTGGGGAGAGGCAGCAACCCCGGAAGGAAGGGTTTCCCGGCCCCCGCGCGTGCGGGGGAGTCAGCGAGAGGAGACGGCGCCCTCCCTTACCTGCGCAGGTCTTCCCGTCGTAGGTCTCGCACACCCAGTCGTGGCATTCGCACAGGGGCCCGAGGTACACGCCCGGCTCGCTCACGTGGCAGATGCAGACCCCGCAGTCGCACCGGCCCCGGCCGTGGCACAGAGCGCCCCCTGGGGGCTGCCCGGGCGCCCTGCAGCGGCGCTCGGACTCGGCCCGGGACAGCCTGCACGTGGCGCCTGACCCGCTTCTGCAGGGCGACAAACCACAGCAGGCCCCGGTCAAGCACGGACACTGCTCCTGCTGCTCCGAGCCCACCCAGGTGCAGACAGAACCCCACGAGGCCCCGCATTGCTCTGGGGGCCACGCTTCCTCTAGAAGTGGCCTGGCACCCCCGGCAAGGGGCACCACCCATAAGCTATCACCTGAGAAATGACCGTGACCCGAAATGACCTGCCCACCTGGGCACAGGGCCATCTCCGGTTGGATAGAGGTGATCCAGCCCCGCCCCCGGGAAGTGTGTGCCCGAATCTTACATGCACATTAAGATGAAATACAGATTAATGCAAAGTATGACACTTCGCTGCCTTTTCAGTTATTTTTGAAAAGCCCCATTACTACCTGATGGCCAGGGCAGTTATTTCATGAAAAGGAAGAAATGAATATGTAGAAAGGGCCATCCAGGTTATGAGAGCATAAGACACAAAGCTTTCTAGAGTTGCATTAAGCAGTGCTTATAAACCATACTTTTTAAAAGTTTAGCTTTGCAATGTGCCTCCTCCAAGTCTCTGACAAATGTAATACAAAATGTAACACATAGATACACACAGAGAGAACTACCTTCAACTCATGGCAGAAATTCCTCCAGATGTGCGTTGGCGGAGGAGGAAACTATTTATTTATTCGGTGGTTCTTTTCTCCAAAGTGCAAGCAACAAGAACAGAAGCGGAGCCACGCACAGCATACATACAAGGAAAGGAAGGGGAGCAGGTTGAAAACATTCACCCTGTGTCCAACTTCCTTAGGGCAGCCATCCTGCAGGCTCGAGCCCTGCCGCACAAAGCAGGGCAAGTCTGTCTTGAATAACAAACCAAACTTACCTCAGAGATGGCGAGAAGTTTTGAGGAACAGCTGACAGCCCCGCGAAGAGGAGGGAGCACGCCAGCAGCAAGAAGTTCCTGAAGCCCCCGGGACGCATGCTGAGCTCCCGGGCGGTGGAGGCGAGCTGTGCTTCTGCAAGGAGGGGCTCACCGCGGGGGAGGGGTGGGGGGTGGGGGGCTGCAGGAGGGCGGGGTGCCACCGGCAGAAGGCAGGGCAGACGGACACACCGACACTCCGGCTCTGCCGGGAGCTGCAAGTGCCTTGATGAGCCGCCTGTGAAGATTTGGGCAGCAGCACCGCTCTGGGCGGGGAGCTGGTGCCAAACCCCTCAAGTGGAGAGTTTAGGCAGGAAAGTAATTAGAAACAGTTGTACAAGCAGATGGTTTATTTTGACATTAAAAAAAAGAAATATCTCTTCAAGTACAGGCCCCAGAAATATCTGACAGGATAATATTTGGGCTGGCTGATATCGAAGGGACAGATAAAATAAGCCCCAAGAAGCCAGGGGGAGGAGGCGGCACAGGATGTCAGCGTGAGGACTTGGGTAAAGGAGTTACCCACCACATGTCTTTTAAGAAGATGCACTGTTTGGGGCATGAGTTCTGAGGAACTAGCAACATTGACAAAAAAAAACAAAAACAACAACTTTTACTTGTACTTTTTCCCTGGGTTTTAAATCGTGGGTTTTTCATTTCTGAAGCCTTTGAAAAGTGTATCATGATTCTAGTTGTTCAAGCCAGTAGTTTATCGCACCACATTTTTTTCTTGACTTGGACAGTTCAAATCGTGGCTGTCCCAAATTCACCCCATTTCCCTCCATGAATCAAGTATGAGGAAACAAGATAAAATGTCTAATTATAATATCAATTTCACTGAAAACTCATCCATGTCATTTATTAAGCACCTACTATGTGCCAGTCACTTAGTATATTTTATCTCTAATTGTGACAATAACCAAACATTTGATCATTTATCATTTAGCAAGCATGGATTTACCATCTCTTAGGTTCCGGCCTCTGTGCCACGTAGAGAGGACACAATTAAGGAAATTAAGGAGACATGACCCCTGCTCTTGATATCCAGTGGGTTAATAGACATTAATCAAAACAAAAAGACAAATATTAAAGAACAAAGGTTTGCAAATGCAATGAAAAAGTGCAATGACTTCCAGATTATCTAGAGCAGTGGTCGGCAAACTGCGGCTCTCGAGCCACATGCGGCTCTTTGGCCCCTTGAGTGTGGACACGAACTTTCAATCGCTCTGTATGTGCGCACCCACAGGTGGTATTTTGTGGAAGAGCCACACTCAAGGGGCCGCAGTTTGCTGACCACTGATCTAGAGGCACCTGATCTAATCAGTATGGTGGCATTTGAGCTAATGAATGAAGGATAAAGTAGAAGTTGGGTGTAAATGGGGAAGAGGTGCAAGAGAGTAGGAAAGCATTTGTATTCTCATTTTAAAGATCAAGAAACTGAGGGCAAAGAATGGCCTCTTGTGCAAAAGTAACTGACACTCTCAAAATCACACAAGAAGTTAAAGCGAGATTTCAGTTAAAATCTGTGGCATCTCAAACCCCACACACTACACACTGTCCCTTAAATTGTGTGGTCATTGGGGACAATTGCTGTGGAGGGTTATATGGGAAGGAGGAAAACATTGTTCCCATGTTCTCAGAAGAGCACTTGGATGCAATGGTTTCTCATGAATAGAACCATCCAAGCTGTGGTTCTAGGACCTTAAAGTTGGAATAAGCTATAAAGGATGGGATTTCTCCCTGTCAGTTATATAAACAGATATAAGACCATTCCAACATTTGCCTGCTGGAGCCCACGCCTTCGCTCTCTCTTCCTCAGCCTCAATCTGCACCAGGAGGAGCTCTGCCTGGGGCACACTCCAGCCCACAGCTAAGACTCCTCCACATAGCTGTCCTTCCTCAGCCCTCAGACCCTGGCATGTACAGGCTGGTGGCTGGATCTACCATGGGGCGAATAGACTGGGGAGAGGTGTGCATAGGCCACAGAGTGACCTGGGAAGGGAATTCTTGGAGTCCTGCTTTAGAAGGAATGACATAGGCTTTGGGTTGGCAGGTTCCCGGCATTGCATGAAAGACTCACCTTATGGGGAGGGGGTGTGTCTGGAGGAAAGACAGAGGGAGTCATTAAACCAGTAATTCTCAAAGTGGGTTTGTGAACCTGCAGCAGCAGCAGCACTTGGGAACTTGTTAGAAATGTAAATTCTCAGGGCCCAGCCCCAGACCTCCGGAATCACAAGGTGTATTTTAACAACATCCTGATAAATCTATTTGCACATCACAATTGGAGGAGCCTTGCAGAGTCCAGGGCTGAGGGCTGGGGCCCCGATGCCTGGGTCTAAGCACGGTATTTACACTCACTCACAGTTCAAGTTCTGCCATTATATTCCCTCCTAGCCACGTGTCACACTATGAGATGTAGGAGCAGGCTCTCCTGCCAATGTCTAAAAACCTTGATGACTCAGAGACTATGGGAACAGTAGAAAGGAAGCCTCAATTCCAAAGCCTCACTAGGAATTTACACTGAAATCATGGGACTTTTAATAAATGAGTCATGAGTTACTTACTGTTTGCATATTTTCTGAGGGAAAAAAAGAATCATTGTGAAATTGGGACCTGATGTTTGAACATTTCTTTCATGAATTATAAGAAATGTCTTTGACTTGTGATGTTTTCATAGTGTGGTGTGCAATAAAAAGTATTATCATTAAGAGTATGCTGCTGTGACGTAAAGATAGTATGTACTAGTGACTGAAAACATTTAAATGTTCTGATCATTATATTACTGTGACAGAAATAATATTCCCAGTAAGTTGAAATAGTTTTATTGTGGCTGACTCAGTAGAAAGCCTTGGGTCCACGAAAACTCTGTCAAAATAAAAAGACCAACTTAAAATTCTCTCCTCTTAGCAAACTTTTTGTTGGTGTTTTGTTCTTCTGCCAAAGTCCTAATGCCTACTATCTCCCGTCTCCCAGTTTGCAGAAACTTCAAGAACACGCCTTCTTGTGAGAGCAGATGTTGAGCTCCATTGCTGAATGGGAGGCCCCGAGTCTCTCATTGACCCTGAAGACCCCGTGAGAGCTCTGAAGAAAAGCCAGGGTAGTGGACGCACAGTGTGGGGAGCCTGGGAGGATCCCCAGCATCTGGAGCCAAACTCAAAGGAATTGAGAACATCTTAGTCCTTGAATGTAGTCTTTGACTCCTCAGGTCACAAATCACAGAATCTAAGGATTCAAGGGATTTTTTTTTTAAGGTGAAAAGGCAATCTAATCTGCCCTGGGCAGTTGGTTCAGTTGGTTAGAGTGTCATCTTGATATGCAGAAGTTGTGAGTTCGAACTCCATCAGGGCACATACAGAAATCAACCAGAGAATGCATAAATAAGTGGAACAACAAATTGAATATTCTTTCTCTCTTCCTTCCTCTCTCTCTCTAAAAAAATCAATAAATTGAAAATAAAAATAAAATAAGGTTATCTAATTCAAAACTATATTTGTTGACAATATGCAACAACAACTGCCAAATGATTAGGTAGACTCATCAAGAAAACAAACATTCAGAAGAACACAACTCTTTGTAAAAGTGGCTCTAACGTTTTTACCCCTTGGTTTTAGATCTACTCCAAGAGGTCATGTAGCCTGGCCATAGCTTAATATTTTAAGCTATAACACATAGATACCCCAGTCCCATCATATTATCCAAATAATTCTACACTTCCCAAGATACATATTCTCATTTTTATCACCACTTCCTCATGTATTACAACTTTATGCCTTCAATACTCTGATTTTCTGAGTGTTTTTGCTCTGTCTGGTGTGGATGCTTCTGTAAAGTATAACATGCACAACTGAGACCATAAAGTAGGGGTTGTCTAATGTGTGTGGAATTGTTTTTCTGTAAACTGGCTCCTATACATAGAGGGCAATGAGAGACCAAAGAGAGAGTCAGGCCACTCAAGATGCATATGTCGTAGTTTAATAAGAGAATTGAGACTTTTCTGGGGTAATCGCCACAAGAAAAATAGATCTCCACACCTTCCCACCAGAATCTTAAAAGTTTATACAGAGGCCTTAATTGGGTTCAGTCACATGCATCATCCAGATATTATCAACAACACATTGCTCTCTCAAAGCTGTGTCCTTGAAAATTGTTCCCCCTGTTGGAACAGTGGGCAGAACATCTACTCCAAAGACAGGGGAGGGAGGGGAGCGTCCTATTGCCTAGGTCTAACTCATAGGTTGGCACTTTCAGCACTCAGTTCATATACTATATTTCTACTAATAAACTGATGATCAAATTAACTTTTGATTGTCTCATTACTCCATTAGTGGGCTTTCACAGGTATATTTTCCCCAAAATACAAGTTGTTATTTTCTTTGTTCAATTTTATCTGATACGATTTCATATTTCTCACATCCGTCAAAAGTAATTACGATGAATACATTTTCTCCTTCTTTATCCAAATTATTGATAACATACTTGAAAAAAATAGGCTGAGGCCCAAACTTAGGTGAGAATTTTATTAAGCTCATGGCAATCCCTTCATCAGCACACACTGAATAGACAATCCAACCACTTACCAGTGTCCTGTTTTGTCTGCAATCAACCTATGTCTTCATTGTGTTCATAAGATTCCTATGGAAAGTCCCAATAGTGGTCTCAGTAATTTTCGTTTACCAGGTAAAACTTTGGCTTTTACACCTTTTCTGCCAGCACCTACAATAGTGCCCAATTCATATTATATATTAATATATATTTTTGGCATAAATAAATTCATTGGAAATGATGTAATACTTAAATAGCAGAGAATTTGGGTGATGCAGTGGTTTCTGGATCAGTTGTCACATGACATTTGTAAACTTTAGTATCCTCCTGACATCGTGTAGATACAAAATTAATCTAAATAACATCAGATCCTTTTTTTCATATTCCCAATTTTTATTAATTATATCATTTTTACCTAATTCTTATAAACATAATTCTGAGAGCTATCTTTAGTTCCTCTCTATTGTTTGCCTGGATTATTCAGTAAATCCCTGAATCATGTTGATTCTACTTCTTAGTAATCTAGCCTCCCACTTCAACATCTTTAGGTTTACTTTTATTTGTACACCATGGCTATAGACTACCGACTAGTCTTGCTACATTCATTCTCATCCTTTGTATCTACCCTTATCCTGCTCCCTAGGAGATCAAATACAAATTTCATCACATCCCCTGAGGGGTCCCAGATTGAAGAGGGTTCAGGCTGGGCTGAGGGACACCCCCCCCATGCATGAATTTCATGCACTGGGCCTCTAGTAAATAAGTAAGTTAATTAAATAATTTTTAAAAACTTCTTGTTTAGCCTCACACCTCACACATTGTGTTGCCTTTTTAACTTTGAGTCTTTCTTGCCTTGTTGATATGAAAGACAGTGATGAAGGTGTCCAGCTCTACAATTTCCATAGTGGAGGGGATATAAGGATGTCAGTACTATTGCAAGTGGGGAGACTGTCTTGGATATGAATGATCAACTTTAGTGGAGGCTTTTTCTGACATGCAGGGCAATTCCTGGTTAAGGCTGCAGCTGTGAGGCATTAGCAGCCAATACTACCATCAGCTAGGTGATGGGTGCATGGGCCCTGGACAGGGAATCCTGGTGGAACATGCATTATGGAAATAGAGTCCAAACATAAAGTATCTTGTATAAAATTATAGAGGACTTTAGCTTTATGCTATAAACAATGGAAAGCTATTAAAATATTTTTCATTCCTCAGGGGATGTGCAACTGCCAGTTTAGGACTGATCCCTATGGACATCCCTCTCACAATCTGGGACTGCTGGCTCCCAACCGCTTGCCTGCCTGCCTGCCTGATCACTGCTTACCCACTCACCTGCCAGCTTTATCGACGCTTAACTGCTCCCCTGCCAGCCTGATTGCCCCAACTGCCCTTCCCTGCAGGCCTGGTCACCCCCCAACTGCCCTCCCCTGCTGGCCTGCTTGCCCCTAACTGCCCTCTCTGCAGGCCTGGTTGCCCCGAACTGTCCTCTCCTGCTGGCCTGATTGCCCACAACTGCCCTCCCCAGCTGGCCATCTTATGATGGTTATCTTTTGACCACATAGGGGCGGCGATCTTGTGTGAGGGCATGATGGTCATTTTGCATATTACCTTTTTATTATATAGAATTTATTTATTTATTTTATCTATTATTTACATGTGTTTGTGTTTTTCCCTTCCTCCTTTCTTTCTCCTTTTTTCTTTCCTTCCTTCCTTCTTCTGCCTAAAGCTGCTGCCCTGACCAAGCACCCTTAATTCTGTTTTATTTTCTTGGCAGCCCTTACCAGGGTCTAACATTATGGTTTTTTGTTTATTTTACTTTCTGTGTATAATCAACCATTCCCCATTTAAATGCAAGTTCCATGAGCTCAGGGACCTTTGCTCCCTTGTACTTTGCTGTAACTCCAGTACCTGGTACAGAGTAGCATCTCAACAGATATTTGCTTAGAGAATGATTGATTGAATGAATAAATAAATGAATGAAAGAATGAATGAATGACTTTTAAAAGTTTAATACACTTTGATAAAATTCAGTAATTTGAACTAAATTACAGTGTTTCAGGTAAAATGGAAGGAAAGAATTTACACCCTGTTATTAAATGAATTTAGGCAACTAAAGTATAAAAATCAGCAAGAAAATTATATTTTTCATGAAAAAAAAAACAAGAAAGCTAATCCAGAGTCAGATAATTAGCAGCTCCTATAAAACTCTCCATATATGTGATGTACACTAATTGTTCAATCACCCAGAGTCAAATTTGAATTTTTAAAAATCTTAATTTCACTTAAAACCCGCTTGGATAATATTTTCAGTTAAAAGGAGGCTTCCAGGTTTTCAAATAGTCAAATGTACACCAAAGCTTTCAGGAAGACTAAATATTCCCAGGCAGCAATAAAAATAAGTTTAAATTTCCAAGAAAAAGAACTTTTCAGCTGGGTCTGAGCTGTGGAATAAAAAGGTGTTTAGTTAACATCTTTTCCAGACATTAGTGAGGACCAGAAGGCATTTTTTCCTCCCATGTAGTAAAAACACCTGGAAATATTAGTAGCCTTTGGGATAAGAAATAATCTTTCAGTCTTCTGAGTATTTTTACAGTTCTGGTTGGTGCTGAAGGGAAAGTTTAGGGAAACAAATCTAGACGTTGTTTACATTGACTTCAGGGGAAAAAGATTTATCATTTCAATATTATTTTATCATAACTAATAGACTCTTAATTCATAAAATGATGCTGTTAATCAGTTGATAACAACTGGAAGGATATAATCAGAAACAGACAAGGGGAGAGAACACTGCACTATTTGTTCTGATGCTGGCTCCATCGTCCCATAGCTGATCTTGGCTGCATTCTTTAACCTGCTGAATTTCAGTTTCCAAAGTGGCATGGTTTAAGGGAACATTGGTTTTCTCCCAGTTTAATTTCTGTGTTTATATTTTTTCTCTGAAAATATTTTTACAAAATCTTCCTGTAATAGAGAGGAAAATAGGAATATCTATAATAATACAAGTGTAATATGCAAATTGACTGAAAGGCTGTACAGCAGAACAACCGCCTGGACAACCTTCTGGACAAAGCTGGGGCTGTGAGGGCCGAGGCAGCTGGGCACTACAAAGGCCTACTCTTGCACGGATTTTGTGCATCAGGCCTCTAATATATATGTTTACATTTGAACCTACATTAGGGAGAAAATGGTGAAAACTAGTAATTAGTTTTCTGGTAATGAGATTTATATAGAGCTATTTCATATAACATACGCATTCAGAAGTTAAAAAATTTTTTCATTCATGTACGTTTTTATTTGAACTCTGTGCCCGGGCCTTTCCCACTACACAGGCTGGTCTCTGAAGCTATACTCAGTAACCTCTCTGCTTCCTCCTCATTGAAGCACTATTAGGCTTGTTGTGTGGTGTACACCATACACCACTTAGTTTAAAAATTTTATTCACACTACTATTTCCATTATTTTCACTCTTATTCCAACATGAGTAGGATTCATTCTCCAAATAAGATGCTTGGCGGATTATGTGCTAGTACCTCAGTCAGGATGCTTGCCCTGAGTGTGTTGTCTGAGACACTGATACGTATGATGGGAGTAATAATAGTGGTATAGGAGCCCATATCAGAGTTAAGCATTTTCCCACAGTAATATGCAATTCATAAAACTGAAATGATAGGTATAAAAGATACACAAATTGGATGCAATTTGTTTGACTAGGCAACTTGCAAAAATTTTCTTTTTAGAAATTTGTCAGCAAAACTTTTTATCTCACAGAACATTTTTATTTGATATAAGCCTGTTAATCAATTGAGATACATTACTGTAATTGGGGTGTGAATTAAATTGCCTCTGAAAAAGTGAGAAGAGTAAATAAAGCCAGTAACCAAAAAGAAAAATAACTGAGTAGCTGAATAAGAACCGGAATGATACAGTCAGTTCTTGAAAAGAAGCAGCTTGTTATCTTGTGTGTGAGTTACCCTGTTAATTACCACTTCTTTCACCCTCTGCTCCCCTCTTGATCACAGCCACATCAGCAATTACTCTTGCCTTTCAAGCTCTGGTTGAAATAGTCAAACAGCTTTCTCCTTTAGTTAATTCTGCCCCTAAATCAGTTGTTTTAGCATTGTAGAGGCCAATAAAGCTTCATATTCAAAAATTCTTGAAAATCTAAATGTCTTTCATAGTTCCGGGTGTACTGAAAGGGTATTGAACACAATTGGAAAAATTGAGTTCACTGTTTCATAATTGTCAGATTTTTTTTTCTCATTAAACTTTGTTTTAATGGGTCTCAAAATTCTGTGACAGATTTTTGGTCAAGTTGTTTTAAAAGTACTAATTTTAAAAGCTAATAACTTAAAAACGGCCATACATGCTATATTTTTAATTAACTCTCTTCCTATTACTATTTACAATTGATTAGATATAATTGTGGATAGAAAGAGATAGCATATACTTCTTTTAGTTAAGATAAAACTACAAAATGGAACAAGAAGATATTAATCAAATGATTTAACTTGTACATTTTTTTTTTTACTTCCATTGTGTTAGTTCTTCCAAGAATTAATGCAGTGACTTTAGTACCTAGGTTTTCTAAGATTTGTGAAGTAACAAATAATTGAAAAATCAATCTATTTATTTTCATTGAGAACCTATCATGCCAGTCACTTTCCATGGCATATTTCATTAAATACAGATGCTAGTTATTGTAAGATTCATCATCATTTTACATACCACTGAGAAAGAAAAATGTGGCCACTTAAACTATAACATATGTTCTTATCAGTTACATTTTTATTTCATAATTATTGAAAGAGACCTTTTAAGCTTCTTTAGAAGTGCACTTATTTTTATCATGGCTCTCTGTTCTATCAATAAAAGGGAAAGCACAAGTGAAGTAAGTTGGTTGAGATATTCCTAAAACGTTGCAGAATCTAATATTCACTATTCAACTTAGAGTTGTGTGATTATGTTTTTTCCTTACCACATAATCCTCTATGTCAATAAGTGTTGATGATGCAGTTTTACTTAAACAATCTATATAACAAGTCAAACCTCTTTTGGGCTGAGTTACTAGCATATTTGTAGAGCTAGCCAGATTTTGGGTTCAACTGCTAGAAGTTTGCTAAACTCATCTACATCACCACACTTATTTGATTCCAAGATTGCTCTGCTCGTGTCTCTGGGATTTTATTTCAAGAGGCTGATGCCACTTTTGCAGGTTTCAAGAGGAGAGCTTTGGACCTTGGTGCATCATCATGATTGCCTGGTCAACAGACATTGCAAGATGCCAGCAATTGTTAGTGATCTTACTTCAGATTTGTTAAAAATGTGAACAAAATAATTGCCTCTGAGTATCAGCAAGGTGTGACATTTTATCTTATTGAATCCTTAGGTGGAATATATGTTGCTCACAAAAGTCAGGCAAATAAACCAAGATTAAAATGCTAATAAATTGCCCTAGCTTGTTTGGCTCAGTGGATAAAGCCTTGGACTGAGGACTGTCCAGGGTTCAATTCCGGACCTGATCGGGGCGTGGGCAGGAGGCAAGCAATTGATGTGCTTCTCTCACATCAAGATTTCTCTGTCTTTCCCTCTTTCATCCACTTTCTCTAAAAAATCAATGGGAAAATATACTTGGGTGAGGGTTAATTTTAAAAATGCTAATAAGTTACAGATAAAGTATATGTGCATTAAGTTTAATTTTGGAACAGAATTAGTATTAAGTTAAATGACAAAGAAGGCAAAAGTTGTCCTTTATCCCTCTTTTTTCCATTTCAGTTACTTCTTTCTCCTTTTCTTTTCTTATAACTCAGCATTCTTTGCTTTAGCTTGAATATTGGAGCATCCCCACAGCCTTCCTTTAGCAACAGTTACCTGCCTGCAATCATTCATCGATTCATTAAAAAAAAAATAGTGTTTATCTGTGAATGCCATTAAGAATATCAGGTTTGAGATACAAGAAAAATATTAGGAGGACAGACCCAAGAAATATTTTTCATAATTTCTAATATTTCTCATTTAAAAAGTGGTTCATAGTCCACTCTTACAGTCAGGGATGTTGTGTCATAAGTTCCCATAATTTTTTTAGAATCTCTTATTTTATTTTTTTCCCATCACCGTGTATATCCCCATATCCTATTCCACCTCCACCCACCACCTTTCCCCAACAATCCCCACATGGCTGTCCATGTCCCTGAGTTCTTTTTTCCCCCCTTTGTTGCTCAATCCCTCCACCCTCCCTGCCCCCCACATGAAGCTGTCAATTGGTTCTCTACCTATGAGTCTGTCTCTATTTCTCTTGTTAGTTCAGTTTGTTTGTTAGATTCCACATAGGAATGAAGTCATTTGGCACTTGTCTTTCTCAAACTGGCTTATGTCACATAGCATAATGTTCTCCAGGTCCATACATGTTGTCACAAAGGGCAACATTTTCTTCTTCTTCTTTTTCTTTTTCTTTTTTTTTTATAGCTAAGTGGTATTCCATTGTGTAAATGTACCACAGCTTTTTTATCCACTCATCTACTGATGGACATTTGGTCTGCTTCCAAATCTTGGCTATTGTAAATAACACTGCAGTGATCATAGGGATGCATATATTCTTTCAAATTAGCGGTTTGGTTTACATGATTCCATAATTTATGCCATCTTTCACATAGTCCCAAGTGCAGAAATGAAGATACAGTGCATAGAACCCCTCGTAGAAGAGACTAGTTAACCAGATGTGAGGAATGTGGTCTTTTGAAAGTCTCAAGTTGTTGGCCCTTTCTTTCAGAGACTATTTTAATTTTCTAGCCAAGGTCAAGCTCTTCTCAGGATGACCCATCATTGACTGTTAAAGGCAGTGTTTGAGAGCCCAGGCATTTCTGCCCAATGTGGTATCCTCTAAGGGACAATCACTGTGCAAGAGCTGCCCAGGGGCTGGCATAGAGCAATGTCGGGTCAGCACAGTAGTATGATGGCTTCCCCTGCCCAATCATGCTTCTTCCCTTTCCTCTTCTCAGGTGTTACTCCCCCCAAAGTCTTCTGTACTCTTAATTTCTTCTCAACATTTGTTTCCAAACATACAAATTTTGCTTTTTCAGGCACTTGAAAGGCCCTTTTATCTTCCATGCAGTTGTCTTCGAGTTTTAAAGATCTAAAAGATCTAATTTAGTTTGTTTGTTTTTCTTGTATATTCATTTGCTGCTTTTAGTTTATATCCTACATATGAGTCAAAGGTACACTTAAAACTATATAATCTTATTAACCAATGCCACCCCAATAAATTTAATTTTAAAAAAAATATCTACTTTAGTGCAATGCCTTCCACAAGTCCAGTCTTCTTCAACCCATAAGAATAATCTTGACTATCTCAACTTTTGTTAGACTTACAGTGACCATTTTTAACTAATTTTTGTATTGTAATATAACTGCCTCATACACCTGATGTGGTTGAATTTTCTCAGCATTTTCAAGGAATCTACCGTAGGTGGCAGACATAATCAGTGCCCTTCACAAGTTGTCTCAGATTCACAATTTCTGGAGGTGTAAGTGGAGTTCCTTTGGTGTACTTCCAAAGCCCAGCACCTTCATATCTTCTTCAGGGCACTGCCTTCAGACTATTAGACCATGTTGTCAACAAATGCAAACAAAAGTGCCTAGATGTTCCTTTTTATTCCCTCACCCTCACCTCTCTTTGCCTCCCACTTACCCTCTCAAAGCCATGAACCAATGACTGTAATCCCAGAAAATTTGCCAAAATTTAGACAACTCTGAGGTATAAATTATAACCCAGCATTCCCCTACATAACCCTGCTAAATCCTATTCTCCATGGCAAAACTCACATGCCTACAATTGTGCTTAAAAATGCACAATTGCATATATCTTCGTCCTCTTCCTGTCCTGCATCCTCCCCTCCATTTGGTCTCTCTTGGGAGCACTTGTTTAAAAATTAATAACACTCAAAAATTTGCTTCTGGAAAATTCAAAATAAAATGACACATATATTTTCTGTGTACTGCATGTAGCAACTAGCATTATGTAGGATATATTAGCTTGAAGCATATAAGATTGATGCTATTCAACTGTTTATGACCAATAAATATGGTCAGGTCTATCTAATATTTGTGGCTCACTATTGAATGATTGCTCAAGAGAAAATGAATTACTTAATTTGGAGGGAAAGTAGTTAGGCTACATTCAGCAACTGCCATTGTAAAGAATAATATATAAGCATATACACACATACATGATAGAATTCCTGATGAGCAATCATTTATATATATTTACAATGTGACAAGGGCAGGAAATAGGTTTAAATAAAAAAGAAGAAGTTTGGTGACTATTTAAAAATTAATATACTCTTGGATAACTGGGTGGCTTTTGAAAACAAGAAAACACAAATTTAGTTATAAAGATTCATTATAGCCGAAACCGGTTTGGCTCAGTGGATAGAGTGTCGGCCTGCGGACTGAAAGGTCCCAGGTTCGATTCCAGTCAAGGGCATGTACCTGGGTTGCGGGCACATCCCCAGTGGGAGATGTGCAGGAGGCGGCTGATCGATGTTTCTCTCCCATCGATGTTTCTAACTCTCTATCTCTCTCCCTTCCTCTCTGTAAAAAATCAATAAAATATATTAAAAAAAAAAAGATTCATTATACCCATGGTTTGGTGTTACATAAAGAAAACATCCAGATTATGTTTATAAGTCATAATTTTTGTTATAAAACATCAAAATTTACAGACAGAACATTTTATGAATGTTTTTTATTAATTATTTTTGTGTAAAAATGCAGAATAATTTTTTATATAATTTAGTTATCCTCTTGCCTAGATATAGATGCTAACTCTGATGACATCTAAAGGCTTTTTCCAGTTCTTCAATGTGAGGCTCTTTTGAAGACTAATGAGGACATTCTTATTCAACATCACCCTCTATTTTATTTTCACACTAAAATAGGAAACTTCAGTTCCCTGGTGGCTTAGTAATTAGACATTATCACGGCTGTGTTTTGAGATTGATTTCTGGTCAGGGAATGGAAAATTTTCAGTTTCCAATACACAAATATTTGTCTTACCCGAAATACCTATTAGATCAAATGCAAAAATTTTTTATGCAAAACATTTAAATCTTCAATAATTGAATTTATGAACTAATTGATATTTAGTTAATTTATTAAGTGAATACTGATTAAGCACTGTAAGGTAAAGATGTATTAGATAAGGCAACATAGGAATGCAAAGACTTACAGTATAAGGTTAGGTCACTCTCTTTTGAAACCTTAAAATCTAAATAAGAATAATTGCCATAATTACCATAATTCTGAATGTAAATAATTACCATGTAAGACAGTATGAAAATAAGAATGTGTTCAAAATATTAATATAGAATATATATAGGGTGAATATATTTCCCATCTCTTTCAGAAATTTTTCTCAACTACTGTACTTGTACTATTTAAGAAACAGTCATATATTTTGATAGAGTCTAGCTGTAAAATCTCAAAATAAAATTTTCAGTTCACCATTGCGGTAAGATTAAGTAGTTTTGGAGATAAACCACAGTGCATATTTCTTAAAGCATCTTTTACTTGATTTGTTCCAAATGGCTTTTTTTGGTGTGTTTTTTCCCTTTGATAATACATTTTATTTCCCTTCTTTGTAGATATCGTCCATGAACAGAAGAGCTACCAAGTTCTAAGAGATCTGTGTTAGTGTAAGATTCACTGACTTCACAAAGTAACATAAATCTGATTTTAGCTTATTTGAATTCTTTTTATTTTTAGCCCAAACAGTTGCATATACTTTAGTACCTGCAGAAATAATGTGATGTGAAATCAATGAACTTTCATGAGAAGCCTTGTTACCATTGTACTGGGCTCAAAGATATTGTATTACTCACCAGGCTAAACTACAACCTTTGGAAAAATAGATTGCAGTCATTACCTTCACTCACACAACTGAACATGGTTAGGAAAAATATGCATGTCTCAAATTACATTCATAATCTCAAGTGGGTCCATAACATTGCCAGTAATCATGCTATGTTTTTCTCATCCAGCCACTCCCCCACACTCCTAGTTAATAATTTCACCATTTACTTCTTCTCAAGTCCTTCCTCTATCCTCACTCTCCTTAATGAGTTTCTTCCTATTTCATGGAAATAATAATAAAATCAGAGGATAATTTCCAGAAGCATGTGCCACCAGACTACCCACCTCCCTGCATTTAGGAACTACACTCAGTGGAATTAACTTTGTATTAATATGAATGGGTGGATGAATCATCTCTGCTTCTAGGTTGGGCCAGCCCTCCAGACCTAGAAGCAGAGAGGATTCCCACATTTCATTAGGGACATGCTGGATTGATTCCCTGTCTTCCTTGCGTCACCACGTTTTCCCTATCCACTAGATTGGCATAAAACGTACTGTTAAGTTTCTCACCTTTTAAAAAAAATTGTCTTGGCTTGACTTCCTCCTTCAGTTCCCACTGCCTTTCTCTCCTTTGGTTATAACAAAATTCCTTGAAAGAGTTGTTTATACATAATGTCTGCATTCTTATCTCCCTGGCCTCTAAATGATACTGTGCACCGGCTCAGTCTTGGTCTACTTCTTTTTTATGTTTACACATAGGAAAGAAACCTAGATGATTTCATCCAGTCTCTTGATTTAAATACCTTCTCTATACCAGAGACTTCCAAATTTATAACTCTAGTCTAGCCCCTCTCTGCACCCAGAAACTGTCATAAATATATAAAATATACAAATGCTTGCTCACACATACACATACAGATATACCTATATCTGAGTGTGTGTATATATATGACACAAATGCCTACACAGAGTCTCATCTTTAATGCAAAATAGGCATATAAAATGTTACCTATCTAACACCAAGCTCTTGTTATTGCCTTACCTCACACTTAGATCTAAACTTGCTCCTTCTAGAGTCCTCTTCATCTCAATAAATGGTAAATCTATTCTTCCACAGCCTCAGGCCCCCAAACCTCAGGGTTATCCTCACCTGCTCTGTTTCTCTCATAGCCCATGAGTGAATCATGCCAGATTCTTCAAAAAATATTCAGAATCTGAGCACATCATACTATCTCTACTGCTATCACTCCAAACCAAGCCACCATCTTCTTTCGCCTGAATTGAAGAAGTCACCTAATCAGGTCTTTCTGCCTTTGCTCTTAATCCTTTTAGGTGTATTCTTAACAATTTAGTAAGAACAATCTAAAACAGCACTCCTTTGCTGAAAACCATTTCATTCTTTAGGGAAATATAAAAGCCAAAGTTTGTATCTATTTTTAAAATATTTTTATTGATTTTTAGAGAGAGAGGAAGGGAGATGGAGAGAGAAACATCAATGTGAGAGAGTAACATTGATTGGCTATCCCCTATATGCTCCTTACTAGGGACTGAGCCCACAACCCGGGCATGTGCCTTGACTGGGAATAGAACCGGCAACCTTTTGGTGCAGGGGATGATGCCCAACCAAGTGAGCCACACCAGCCAGGGCAAAAGCCAAAGTTTTTAAAAGGACCCAGAAGCCCTGCACCTCACCCACTTATCTTTATGCTCACCTAGTCGTAGTCACATTGAGCTCCTTGATCTTCTTCAAAATTACCCTCACTTCCAGCCCTTTGCCCTCTATGTCCTATCTGCTATGTTCTTTCCCCAAATGTCTGAAGAATCCCTCTCTTTAAAAGAATATATAAAGTTCTTATTTCTTTTAAAAGAACATATAAAACAAGACTGAAAGTGTTTTCACTATTAATACAGTAGACAGGGGCTATTTATTTCATTTAAGTTTATGTGTGCTTCTAAATATCATTTGTATCCATTGGTTCATGAATGCTTTGAATTGCCCATAATTGGAAACTCAGTAAAAGGTGGTATAAATGTTAATTCACAAAATCTCGGGTTTTTTTCAGCAGTTCACCAATGACACAAGGGGCCAGGTTCTTTTCTTTTTGCTCCATCTCCTTCAGGCTGTTGGCTTTGGTCTCAGACTCATCCATTCATAGTCACGAGATGACTACATCAAGTCCCAGTCTCAGCAATGCACACAACTCACCCAGAATGCCTTCAGAAAATAAATAAAGCATGTCTCTGACTAATGATCCTTTTTAAGAGTGAAAAACTCTTCTCAAGAGCTTCCAGAAGTTTTTCTCATACATTTCATTGGCCAGAAATATGTCATATGCATATGTCTAAAGCAACTACTGGAGAGGAAATGGAATTAATTCAGCTGATAATTGGAGTTGATGATTGGCTTCTGCCCTGAGTATATGGCCAAGAAGAGAGAAAACTATTTTGTCAGCCACCCAACAATGTCTGCTAGTATGTGTTTAGGATGAATGTTTATAGAAATGGCAAGAACTCTCGCTAGAAAAATTTGGCTAAAACTCACTCCAAAGCCTTTCATTGTCAGTATCAGGTTAGTTTTCTCCTATAGACACATGCACTTCTTCAGTTTTTTTTCCCCAACAGATATTTGTTGACTGCTGCTATTAGTTAGTCTTATAAGTGCTGGGGACACAAGAAAATCGGTCTTAATGCCTACCCTAAAATAGCTGACATAATATAAGTTGAAAACTTTTTTACCCAAGTTTTTACTTCTGATAATCTTTATATATAACAAGATTGAAAACTCCCAGAAAATGTAGAAACATTTCTCCATAATTCAGTCTCTGGTGTCCAATGATTGAAGTGATGATGCACAAGAAGATCTAAATAAATTCCTTGTTCATTGTTCAACATTCTCGAGTATGCATACAAACCTCAAATAAGTCTATGGTTTTAGAAATAGTTGTTCACTAAAGTATACCAATGTTAGAACCACTCAAAAGAGAAAAGAGGTATTCTTCTGTGCACCACATTAAACTTAGTAAAATAATTACAACTGATATGAATTCAGAAAAAAACTTCTAAAATTCAGAAAAAGTTCAGAAATATGATAAATTTACAAGACCAGACATCTTTCCTTGGTAAAGCAGTAACAAATCTGGATATATAATGGGAAAAATCACAGAACCAATGGTTATCCAAATATTTAAGATTACTAACAATGGCTTGTGCATGAAATATATGAAACCTGCAGAAGGGAAAATACATAAACTTGATGCCAATTATCAAATTAGAAATCAATGAGAAGAAAGCTGTACTGTCTTCCTGAATGGAATAATGATATTATGAAGATATCAAATATTCCAAAAGTAACCCAAATGAGTAATGAAATGCCACTCAATATCTTAATTTGTTACATTTTTGACAGCATAAAATGGTTACTAAATTAATTTATAGAAGTAATTATAATATAGTAAAGAAAGTGTATAAAAATGTTGTAATGATAAGATTTGGCAAATGAATTTTCTTTCCAACTATTACAAATGTTTTACAGAGAAAATACTTAAATGGAATAGATTTTGTTCAAGTGTAGACATTTACATCAGAACAGAAATGATAGCTCAAAATCAGTCCTTAACTCTAAATCCAATAAATTTAAATGGTGATGATGAAATAATTGGTCAACTATTATTTAAAAAAAAATTTTTTTTAATGACCTAACTAAATTCTAGGTGGAACAAATACACACACACACACACACACGCACAGACACACACACACACACACACACACACACACACACTGCGTG
>NW_006282385.1:1907946-1917141 GCF_000327345.1 Myotis davidii
AGAAAAAAAAAAAAATCACTTCTACTGTCACAGTAAACAACCTGCTTCCCTGTTTATAATGGTCTGGCCCTCTAGCAACTTCAGTGCGAAATTATAGCTAATTTGCCTACAAACGTCAAGTGATCATAATAATCTGGCCACTCAGTGTGTGTGTGTGTGTGTGTGTGTGTGTGTGTGTGTGTGTGTATTAACAAAAATGTGAAAAATCACAAAGAAAAAGGCTATTAGAGTTCATTGTACTTTTGATAACATCACTAACAAAAGTAAAAAATCAGCCCTGGCCGGTTTGGCTCAGTGGATAGAGAGTCGGCTTAAGAACTGAAAGGTTCCAGGTTTGATTCTGGTCAAGGGCACATGCCCTGGTTTCGGGCTCCATCCCCAGTAGGGGGCTTGCAAGAGGCAGCTGATCCATGATTCTCTCTCATCATGGATGTTTCTATCTCTCTCTCCCTCTTCCTTCCTCTCAGATCAATAAAAATATATACATATATTTTTTTAAAAAAGTAAAAATCATACCAAACTTGGAAAATATTTTCAAACTATGAAAAAACCATCGATAATCCCTAAAGTAAGAGAAATGTCTAGAAATTGATAAGAAAATTGTAGTTTTTCAATTAAATGAGCAAATAACTGCAAAAGACAAGTCATAAAAATAGAAAATACATAAAAGTGTAGTTTAAAGGTACGAGCTCACTAGTTTAGCCAAGAAATGTAAAATTGCTTTGTGCTGGTCTCAGTCTATCAATAACCAACGTAATAGCTGCACCAACCCTTGTGGTTCTTATGTTTGCAAGATGCCCTTCAGCAATAAGCATCAGGAAACTAGGAAAAGATACAGGTTTCTTACTTACAAGACCTGGAAATTTCACAGCACACCTGGGGCCACACAGCGAATTCACTGGTGGAGAGAGAGAACGCACATGGCATTGTGGTTTTGTTTTTATTGGGGTCGTAGGTGGGGGCCTAGGGTTTATTGGTGAAAAACAGAAGAGCAGGAATTTCAAGTGTGGAAAGGAAGTGAAAACAGACAAGTAGCCCAAATGGTCAGTTATTAAAATCAACCAAGATTTCTAAAACGAAGAAGCCACAGTGGGAGGGGGTGGCCTGGCTCTTTATTTAGTCCTGTGGTTGACGATGCCTTTATTCAAGATAGCCCTCTTTGAAATGGATGCCTCAGCAATCAAAACTTAAGTCAGGCACTTGCATTACGAAAAGAAAAAAAAATGTCAGGGCTTACATTATAAAAATCAAGCAATCAGTAAGACGTGGTAGACAATAATGGTGGACATGCAAACTGACACATTCTGGAAAGCAATTTGCACTCAAGTCCACGACCTGTGATTGTGAGACTGTGGCCTGCCCAGAGGCAGGGCATCAGTGGGGGCTGAAATCCAGGCCTCCCTGGATCTATTTGCTTTATGCCATGATCCCTGCCATGCACTGAGTCATCCATAAAAAGGGGTGTCTTTTTTTTGTTTAACACCCAGACTAGGCTAGCAGTCATTTTCTCTAAATATGCACAGATCACACCTTTTACCATAATCAGTGACTTCTAGAGAATTATTCACATATACACAAGGACTTTCATTTCAGCGGCAGTTTTCATGTGGACACCAGATTCCACTTCTCTGTACACATTGCTGATGAGGATTTAATTTCAGGTGGCCCACATAGATATCCAGCTAACTCATGGGCTTCTCCTGACCATCCCACAAAAGCACTTGGTAAATAAATTATGACACTATTAACATCATAATCATATTCAGAATTGAATTTATTCAATAAGAATGACAACATCAACATTCATATCATTTATTCAACAAATAAATAGGACACGTTTACCATATAAAAGCTCTGTTCTCAGGCCAGGGATACAGCAGTAAACTAAACTTACAGCAATTCCTACAAAGAGCATATATTTGAGATTCTGAAAGTAAAAAAATCTGTGGGCGTAGGAAGTAAGCCCTTGAAATAAAACATTTTCTGTGGTTTATGCTTTCTTCTTCCGACGCAAGGTACAATCTCTCCTTCAACTGAATTGATTGATTTCTAGTAAAAAAAATCTGTGGGCGTAGGAAGTAAGTCCTTGAAATAAAATATTTTGTGTGGTTTATGCTTTCTTTTTCCGACGCAAGGTACAATCTCTCCTTCAACTGAATTGATTGATTTCTAGCTATTCTGTATAACTCTTGACAAAAACGCTTAGATGCCAAGCTCAAAGTTTAGCCAAGCATTTGATTTTAGCTCTAATTCAAATTTGCTATTTCCAAATTCCCATAATGGCACAACTTTACTAAGTCAATCATGTGTCTCTCTATAATCAATTATACTATTCTATTTTCATAGAAGAAAGGATCCAAAACTTCAGATATTCCTTTATTCATTCAATAGATATTTAGTAAGTACCCAGTTTGTGCTAAACACTGTTCCAGGTGCTGAGGATGAAGTAATAGGTAAACAGACAGAATCCCAGCTCTCTATTCCAAGAGTGCAGACAATGAGCAAGATAAATAAGTAAACTATAGAGAATGGTAATATGTAAAACCAGCTATGGAGAAAATATTTAAAAACTAAAAAAAAATGGAAATAAGAAATATTGGCTTTGGGCATTGAAATTTTATACTGAGCAGACAAAGAAGGTTTCACTGAGATGATATGTAAGAACTGAAGGAGTGGGAGAACCAAAGAGATTTCTGAGGGGAAAATACTCCAGACAGAAGAATAGCAAGTGCAATTACCCAGAGATAGAAGCATGCCAGGTAACTTAAGGAATAGCAAAGAGATGAATATGACCAGAGAGAAAATTCCTGAAGGAGGTGGTTCGTGGAAGGAGAGGTCAGAGTGGTAATGGGGCCACATGGTGGCCACATCATGTAGGACATGGTAAGTCAGAGGACCGGGAATTTCACTCTGAGTGTAATGGGACTGGTCTCACAATGTTGTGAGGAGTAATTAGTTTTGCTTATTGCTCTGGTTGGCTGTGTTGGGAATAAATTTCAGGAGGCAGGAGACTAGTTAGGAGATACAAAAGTAATCCTCGCAAGAGCTGGAAGAAATATGAGAGTAGGAAATGGTAAAACTCTGTTTATAGCTTTCTAACAAACTGATTATGAAAAATTTCAAACCCAAGAAAAATAGAAAGAATTATTCAGTATTCTCACATGCACCCACCACCTTGATGCTACCTTGATGCTTACTGTACCTGCTCTATTACATGCCCACCCATCCAATTTCTTCCATCCATCCCACCAATCCATCTTAGTAATTGATGCATTTCAGAGTAAACTGCAGACATTCATACATTTTTTTGCCTAAGTAATTCAGCATGCCTATCAACTTTAGTTCAATATATTTTAGTCTTTTTTTACATTAAATTTGCATAAAATAGAGAACTCTTTAAAGAAAAACCAGAACATTCTCATTGCTCCCCCCCAAAACTATTCTCATGTCCCTTCCCAGTCAACCCTTTCTATACCTCAGAACCAACTGCTGTTCTGATATTTTTCCACCACTATTTTTGAAACCCATGTTGATGAAATGACAGCAATCATTCTTGTGTAAGGTTTCTCAGCATGCTTGTTGTATGTAACAGCAGTTCATTCATTTTAATGCTTTTACAATTCATTGGCCTGACCTAACTCAATAATTACAGGAAAATCTAATTCCTTTCCAAACAGATTTGGTTACCAAAGCTAGTCTGTACAACTAGGCCATCATGTTTAAAATAATTATACTGTGCTTAAAAATATATTGTTGAATCCTGGAGCAGCTGTCATTTGTAAAATAAGTGGCCTAGGATTTGGAACACGATGAACTTGTATTCCTTTTGTGTTTTGTACAATACGGATTATCACAAAATTTATTAAAATCATGGCTATGTATGCTCCTTCTGTGACCTAGTGATACTTATTTTCATAAAGTTATTGTTGTTTGTTTTCAAAGTTCTTGAAAGAAGAGAACCTGGGTAACAGTAGGGCCTAGTATATGTACTGGTTTGCAAACTTGGGGGTTGCCCAGGTGAACGCTGAACATGGCTTCTATACTCAGAGGGTAAGGCAGACTAAAGAAAGAGGCAGGCCATTCCAGATTGG
This sequence comes from Myotis davidii, assembly GCF_000327345.1. NCBI lineage: Eukaryota > Metazoa > Chordata > Mammalia > Chiroptera > Vespertilionidae > Myotis > Myotis davidii. Next base: position 1,912,038 of record NW_006282385.1, read on the forward strand.
TAAGCAGCAAGTTTAATAAGCAAGGGAACCTACTTATTAGGCTGCTCTTAGGTGGACTCTAAATGAGGAGATCCCAGCACCTGTCCACCAGAATCTTTAAAAGGTTACATAGAGGCAAGGCTGTGTTCTTGAAAATGGCTCCCTCTGTGGGCAGAACACATATTCCAAGGACAGAGGGTTGTTTTTGTTTTTTTTCCTAGTTGTCTGTTTGCTCTAGTTGTCTATGCTTTCAATGGAGACCATAACTGACCAAAGGGCTTGCTGGTCAACTGGCAGTCACATCTTCTCAAGGACCTCCCCCACAGTATGAAAGGTCTTGTCTTTGCCCAGCTCCCCACTGACTCTGCAAAGTGAAGTACAATAAATCATTTGACACATCTTTGACTGTGAATGATAGAAAATTATGCTTGAAATAAGTCAACACTTTTGTTTAGAAGATGATTTCAACATTTCGTATGTGTAAAATCACGCATGCTTTTTAAATTTTCCAACAGATGTTGTGCTAGGAGTACGATGAACATGTTTTAGAGCAGAGAACAAACACCCTTATTTCATACTCTGTAATGGCAATCCCAGGGTTTTGTGAAGTAGCAACTTAAGGTTATAATATAGAGTAGCTTGAAAGCGCTACATAAGAAAATTAGTACATTTTAGATTTTTTCTGATGTCTCCAAATGGACTTGTTTTATATAAAAATAAAGGCTTTGTTTTAGGTGACTGCTGAGTATACTACTCCACCTGATAATGACTATTAATCATCTAATGAGAACAATTTACCCTGAAACAAAAAGTTATAATATCTTGTTCTGATTCAGATATAAAGCAGCTTTTCATTGTAAATAATTTTCTTCTAGTCGTCCATTTGCTCTAGTTGTATATGCTTTCAATGGGTATCATAATTTAAGAGAACACTAAAGATGATTTTATATTATCATTCACAGCACTAATAGGTTGAAGGAGAAATATCATGTTTCTCTCAATAGATGTAGAAAAAGTATATTTCTTAAAGTTGTTCAACATTAGAAAAGAAAATGCTTAGTAAACTAGAAATAAAAATAACCTTCACTAAAAAACATTATCAACCAAAAAGCCGATAGCAAATATTATGCATAATGTTAATATTAGAAGCTATCCCTTTGAGATCCAGAACACCTTCTGTGTCCAGTATCTCCAAGGTGGCCAGCCAAGAAAGGCAAGGAAAAGAAAAAAAAATGTGTAAGTTTGGAAAGGGAAAGCAAAACTGTGATTTGTCCAGAGATCCGGTTATTATGTATGCAGAAAATCTATAAAGAACATATTACATTTTTAGAATTCTCAGGACTAAAGTTTTATAAGGTGTCTGGATACAGAGACAACTAGTAAGAGAATGAAAGTACTAACTCCTATTGCAATAGCATGCAAAATAGAAAGTTGTCTTAGATTAGCTTCCTAGAAGCAGGGACTGAAACAAGGATTCAGGGGCACATGGTTTATTCAAGGGATACTTTCAGGAGAAAGGAAGTGAAGATAGCAGGGGAGAATAGGAGAAGGAGCCAAGGAAAGATGTAGTTGGAGTCAAGCTTCAGCTGGGTGATACTGAGAACTCTAGAGATGAATTACACTAGAGTTGATCCACCTTTACACAGAAATGCCAGCTTGTCCATTTCTCATTGGTTTCAGACTGCCCCCTTCCCTAGGGTGGGAGTGAGGTTTTATCTGCCCGGGTGAGGCATCTCCATTCTGAAAAAGAGGACAGTTATGAGACATTAGCACTAATCCTAATAGCAACTGGGGAATGGGCATCCTGACCTGTTAAAGAGCTCTGGGGATGGCACCAATAGTAGCCAACACTGACCACCCCTTTATAGTGCTATTGAGATCTGCTTGTTTCTCCCATTGTTTATTCCACCCAGGCACAGGATTCTGGTTGCTCCCAACTTCTGGGCAATTTACAAGAGGAAAATTAGCTCTATGAACAACAGTCCCCACTCCTGGCCCCAAGCTGATAAGTGATGCTCATCACACCTCTTCCCTGTCACCCATTCTGGAACCCGTCTCCCCTCAGCTAGCACTTTTGAGTGGGTTGTCTTGAGGAGTGCCCCATTCCATCAACCTTGAAGGGAACTTATTAATATATTTTGTAGAATAAATGAGATATTCAAGGTTACTTTAAACTCAAATATTTACTGTGGTCTGGGAGAGGCTTTTATTATTAAATAGTCAAAACTTGCACCACTTGATTACTGACTGATTGTCTTGAAACATGCCCTTTGTTTTCAGTACTCCACCAGCTCCTTTGGGCCATCAGCTCAGCTCCTGCTCAGTACAATGAGACCTCTGTTTAGCTCCCAGCCTGAGTGCCTAACTGATATTATTGTTTATCCCAGATTTCACAGCCTTCCTTTTTTTTCTTCTAGAATTTAGCTTCCTCTGAAAATGTAACCTACAGTAGGAAGAATAGTGAGCCAAGAATTTTTTCAATTAACCTATAAAGTATGCATAGTGGGGAAGGGCCACAGTTACCTGTACATCGTATGATTTTCCAAGTCAAGTGTGTCCTCTGGACTCCTTCTCAGATCATTAGGCAGTTTATTTTTCCATATGAGAAATCAACTGCATTTCTTGCTGCAATAAATTTCTGCCCGTTTTAATATCCATAGCTTCTGTTTAAGGTATTTATCATCTTTAAAAAAATTGCTGTTGAGGATATGCTAAGCCTATCTTCTATCTATGGCTGATTTAAATGCAAATAGGAACTATGTGAAACATTAAATGGCCATATGACAATCTTGCAAAGACCTCACATTTGACTCAGCAGATGGTCTTTTACCACCTAGTTTCACTCACACATTTTTAGTGCTTCAGATCACACACCTATAACATAAGTGCAGGGTCTACTGGGATTCCAGAACTGCTCCAAGGTTTATATGAAGATGGAGGTGCAGGGGACTTGTAGGAGAGGGAAGAGAGTGGGAAAATCCACTCTGGTCTATTAGGAAAGAAATGCTTGGGAATAGGTACCACCCACTGGAATTGTGTTGCTTCAGGGGATACCTGTTATATTAAGAGATATCCTCCATAGCTGCATATCTCACTTCAAAGATACTTAATCAGAATTGTCCTGAAAATATTTAAGATCACCCAGGTGATCCTTATCAAGAAAACTTGGGAAACACTGCCTTAAGGAAAGAGTAAGATGTCTTATTTTTCCAAAACCTTCCAATATTTAAATGGTGAATTAATGCTTTGTGGTTGCCTGGAAATTCTTTTTATGAGAAGACAAAGACACCCAAGAGGCACCCAATTATCATGCTCCTGTCTGGGAGGTGTAGAAATAAACTGTGTTAAACCTTGCCCAGGCCATTCCTCATTAAAATGCATCTATTTTTCCCACTGTATGGGAAAACATATTTGCCAATGATACATCTGATAAAGGGTTAATATGCAAAATATAAAAGGAACTTAACAAAAGGAAAACAATTCGATTGAAAATGGGCAAAGGATCTAAATACACTTGTCCAAGGTGGACATACAGATGGCCAAGAGATATATGAAAAAATGCTCAAAGTTGCTGAGCGGTTTAGACCTGAAGTAATTTCACTGGGCTAAATTCCAAACCCTGGGGGCGGGGGGCCGTAGTTTGCCCACGGCTGGCCTAGAGACATATGAAAAAATGCTCAAAATCACTAATCATCAGAGAGATGCAAATCAGAACAACAATGAGGTACCATCTCACACCTGTCAGAATGATTACCATCAACAAATCAACAAACAAGTGCTGGCTAAGATGTGCTGGTGAAGATGGAGAAAACTCTGTTACACTGCTGGTGGGAATGCAGACTGGTGCAGCCATTATGGGAAACATTATGGAGTTTCCTCAAAAATTTAAATATGGAACTGCTATTTGACCCAGTGATCTCATTTCTAGAAATATATCCTATGAAACCCGAAACACCAATCAGAAAGGATGCATGCACATTTATGTTCATAGCAGCGCAATTTATAATAGCTCAGACTTGGAAACGGCCCAAGTTCCCATCAGTAGATGAGTTAGTAAAAAAAGCTGTGGTACATTTATACCATGGAATACTATGCAGCAGTGAAAAAGAAGGATTTCTTACCCTTTGAGACAGCATGGAGGTACCTAAAGAGTATTATGCTAAGCGAAATAAGCCAGTCAGAGAATGACAAGTATCACATGATGTCTCTCATATGTGGAATCTAATGAACAAAATAAACTGATGAACAAAATAGATGCAGAGACATAGAAGCATTGAACAGACTGTTGAATCTCAGAGGGAAGGCGGGATTGGGTGGGTAGGTAGGTAGAGATCAACCAAAGAACTTGTATGCATAAGCCATGGGCACAGACAATAGTGTGGTGAAGGCCTGGGCCAAGGGGTGGTGGTGGACTAGAAAGGGTAATTGCGGGGGAGGGGGGGGACATATGTAATACTTTCAACAATAAAAATTTTTTAAAAATAAGGTAAATAAAAATCTCATGATTTTTAAATGTTGATAGTTGATCTTAATTTGTCAAAAATTTGTTGCAAGCCAAATAAAACACACCTCTGAATTATACTGATAAAAAAATAAAGTAAATAAAAATCTCATGATTTTCAAATGTTGGTAGTTGATCTTAATTTGTCAAAAATTTGTTGTAAGCCAAATAAAACACACCTCTGAATTATACTGAACCCATAGGGCAGCACTTTCATTAGATTATAGAAATGAGCATAGTTACAGATCCCATTGGACCTGGAAAAGTTGCTTATCCATCTTCCCTAATTTTACTGATAAGAAAATAGAAGAATGATGAGCAGGTAGAAGGAGTAAGGTGGTATCTGGGACGTAAGTATCTGCCTTTTAGGATGATTGTCTACTCCTATATACAGTGAGTTGCTACAGATTCCTGGATGGGTGCACTGAGTTTCTCCATAACTACTTCAGTGAACCCATGGAATTCCAATGACGCTCTCCATTGTCCAGGAGATTGTTTGATTCCTAAGCCTGAATTAGAGATACTGACATAGCAGGCATGTGCAGAGAAGGGTCTGCAATGCTTGATTGGCAAAGAGTGGTACTTGATTGGCAAAGACTAGGGACTCTGCTGTCTTTATCACTT
>NW_006282385.1:1917334-1917924 GCF_000327345.1 Myotis davidii
ACTGTTAAGGGTTCCTGGGTGAGTTTAATATCTGACTACAAGGCCGGATGCCAGCCCCAGAGTAAACTTTCCAGGGAGTGCGAATAAGGACAATTGTCCCCTGGGCCTGGACATGGTGCTCAAGATTCCCAGGTCTCCCTAAGCCTGTTCTGCTAGGCGCCCCGGCGACATCAGGCGCAGCTTCCTGTTGGGTTAGTCTTACAGTGCATGGGGGTAACTATCAGTTTTTGAATGGACATCCAGTTTTATCCAAATCACAAAATATTTTAATTTTAAGGACAATTGCCAACAGGCTTAGAAGACCCAGGCTAAGTGTCACTGAAGCACTCCTACTGTAGCGATTTCACACTCCAGGGTGAAACGGTCAGCATCCTCAGATACTGTGACAGGTAAGACAAGACCCCACGCGCGCACCAGGCACGCACCCGGACCTGCTGACCCCTGTGCACCGGCCTGGCGTGTGCCCAGTGTGTGTCTGCGGTGCACACGGCCGAGCTCAGCGAGCACGACAGAGACCCGGAGAGGAGCGGGCAGCGCGGAGCCCAGCTGGTGCTGAGCTGCCAGCGGCGCCAGAGGAGGAACCTGCTGGC
>NW_006282385.1:1918362-1920294 GCF_000327345.1 Myotis davidii
TGGGTGGCAGGTGGTTGGGGATGGGGTGGAGTCCTGGGCCCGGCTGCCCCCGAGGAGGAAGGCGCAGGGTCGGCACCGACCGACTCCAGCAGGTTTCAGGAGCGGCCTGGGCCTGGCCTGTCCCAGCCCTTGCTCCTGCGGGCTGCTCTGGGCTCCATGTCAGTCATTGAATTGCCCTGGCTGAGCCGCTCTCGTGAGGGTGGCCACACAGCAAGCAAAACGCTGAGCTGCCAGAGCAACACCGTGTTGTCTTGGAGCCCTGAGGAAACTGGTGTGGACCCCCAGGCTCAGATCTCCAGGTGGGCCCGGAGCCCTGAGCAATGTTGGGCTATCCTACTGCCTGGAATTGTCCCCTGTGAGAATGGTGGAAAACTCTGAACACAGATCCTGATGAATTCTGGAAATATCATGGGATAACTTCTAATCTCAGGCGTAATTTTTCAGGGAATATATTATTAGTTATACACTCACAAGTTCGGGCCTCTGGGCCATAGTCTTAATATTTTGTAGGTCATCAATAGGTCATCAATAGGTCATCAATTTACATATACTTCCTTGGTGGTGAAATGGGAGGTGGGTACCGGTGATTGTGCATAAGAAGGCTAAGGTTGGAGACCTTTCATAGGGATCGGAAATGAACAGGTGGCTGTTTTTAAAAATGTCTGACTCATATTTTCATAGCTACAACTGTGATTTCATTTGAAATTAAGTAGAAGAGGAGAGGGTAGATTTATGGCCGTTATCATTGAGGCAGACATTCAACAGGAGTGGTGTTTTGTTTTACATTCAGGGATTAAGTTTCGTCAGTTCTAAATAAAAAACCATGGCTTCTCAAATCTCTACAACAACAAACATTTGTTTCCTCACTGGTTGGCTTTCATTCTGTGGGCCTTTCTGTGGTGTGTTTGAGCCAGCTATTGCTAAAACCAAGCAGAGTGAAGGAAAAATCAGTCTTGGAAGAACATTTTTCTAATGATCAGGCCCCTGGGACCCTGTTATGTGTTCATAGAAGACTTGACATCCTGGCAGAACAGATATGCTGACACTGAGAAGGACTATCCTAGAAGCTCCATAGAAGTTGAAGACAAGTCATGTCTTGTGAGTTGGCGGTAATGTAGTTATAACTTTGGCTATGATTTGTTAAGATATTCAAAAGAGGAAAATGTTTCACTTTTAAAAGAAGACCTATTCAAAATCATATCATTTGCTTGCAGTTTAGAGAACTGAAGATTTGAGTGGCGTTTTCTTCTTCTTTGGGTATGGCATTTCTTTGAAATGTTTCCCATTTGCTTTGCTTTTCTGCATACATATGTGTGTGTGCATGCACATCTTGGTACACATCATTGTACCATCACCATTGATAAACAGTAACACTTATCAATGATGCTGAGATAATTTTAGAATCTTCATGGCGATGTAAAATTATCCCAGGAGAAAATAATCACGTGTGGATTTAGAATTTTGGAAGAAAAAAAAATTACATATACCCACAGCACTATATTCTAATTGTAAGCCAGGCACCAGGCCAGGAGCCAGGGATTCAGTGAGGAAATAAATGAACCCACACCCTAAGAATCTGTCAGGAAAGACAAATCTCTAACTAAGTAGGTAGACAGTGAGGTGTCCTATTTTCTAGTTTTGATTTGGAAGCTATGACATACAGTTTAAAGAAATTATGGATTGTTCCTCCAAAATGGTATCAACATTTTAGAGTTTGACTATTATGTTATATGATTCTTACCTATCTCAAGGACTTGTGCAAGAAGTTTTTGCACCTTCAAAACTCTGTGCAAACATTTAATATTTAATTTATCCTTTAAATTTTAAAATAGCTGGACATGATAGAAATGACAGAAATGGTCAAAAGCAGAGAATAAACACTCATTGTTCTTACAAAGCTAACCAAAGGATTGTAATAATTGTGTATTTGCT
>NW_006282385.1:1921469-1923017 GCF_000327345.1 Myotis davidii
GTGACACGCAATAATTATTTTCTTTTAGATGAAGATGATCTCATCCAAATATGCTGATGATTAGTTATCATGGACCAGGATAAATTAGTAAAAAGTGGTCAACATATAGATATAGACGGTTGAACACTTTGAATTTGAAAGAAAAATTTTAAAGGAAAATATCCTATTGGTATTCTAGTAAAAAAAAAAAAAATTGCCTATTCCCAAAGGGAAAACTTAGACTGGCTTGATATATCCTCTCCAAAATGAAATATCAACAAGCAGAAAAATAATATCCTGAAAATGTACAATTCTGAAATATACTAGAACGGTTCTTTTATGATACTAATATTGGTAAAAAGGGGAATATAAAAAAGGTGAAGAAGTACATAATAAGCAAGTGCTACCAAAAAAAAGAAAAGTAAAGTAGAAGTATGTAAATATCAGAACAATCGTTCCAAAAGTAATTAAATGAAAATTTTTAAGTAATAGGAGTTACTATCTTTAAGAAAATTATATTTACAAGCCTCTTCTATATACTAATTTTCATAGCCTTATAATATGTACTGCTGAAAGTATTCTTGTGCGTATTTATTGGAAGACATGGCCCATAGATGCAGTGTTTCTGGGAAGGGTTCTATGACCTAAGATGGGATAAGGAATCATTTCAGCTTAGGAAGTAAATAACAAAATAGAACTAGAGAGGAAAAGAGAGAAGATAGAAATGTGAATGGATTCATTAAAAATTGGGAAACCTTATGATCTAGTAGAAAAAATAACAAAGAACCATAGCACTGTGATCTTTAAGGCATGTTAATTTATAGTTATCTATAGGATGTATTAGCCTGTCAAAAAGTTAGAATGAAGTCAAGAATAGGAGAAAAATAAGAATGGGAGTCAGTAAAGGAAGGTATTGGAGAAATCAGGTATGAAATTCTGAGGATGAGTTAACTGGAATTAGACAGACTCCAGTGATGGAAATGGAGAGGTAGAGAGTAGAGATTTATCAAAAGAACAAATGCTAACAGATCTTGGTGACCAAACCAAAAAATGAATGTGAATGATGAGTAAAGAATACATCCAGGATTTTAAGCTTGGGTGATTGTGGCATTTTAGTTTTTATTTTGTTATGCCCAGATAAAACAACTAATTACATCTTTATCATTCAGTTAGCTGTAAATCTTTTGCTTCATTATTTAAAAAATTATTCTCTTTTAATATTTTTATGAAATGTATAGATCAATTTCATGTATTTTGGAGCAGAGGAAGGATCAATAATACTTCTTATTGTTGAAAGTACAAATTCTGGGAGCCTGTATCAGACAAGATCCAAGTCAGAGATGGTTGAAAATACTATTGAATATATTACAAAATTTGTCTGAGGTTAAAAAATATCATAGATAAAGTGAAATAAGTCAGTCAGAGAAAGACAAATATCACATGATCTTACTCATATGTGGAATCTAAGTAACAAAATAAACTGATGAAAGGAGTGGGACCAGAGACATGGAGGCATAAAACTGAGTGCGGAATCCTGGAGGGAAGGCGGGGGTGGGGGAGGGTTGTGGA
>NW_006282385.1:1923207-1927444 GCF_000327345.1 Myotis davidii
GGTGGGAGGGGTGTGTATGTCGGGGAGTAATCAACCAGGGACCTTGTATGCATATATGCATGGTCCATGGACATAGATAATGGGGTGGTGAGAGCCTGGGGTGGGGGTGGGATGGGCTGGAGGGGGTCAATGAAGGGAAAAGGGGGGATAAATGTAATACTTTCAACAATAAAGAATTATTTAAAAAATATCATAAATAATGTAAAACTGGGATAGGCATTTTTCAAGAATGGAAACTTGTTTAACTACTTCTCCCAAGAGCTAAAGAGATTAAGATAACATTGTAAATAAGGGATTTAAATTTTCAGCTATAGAGCTTGATGGATTTAGAAACACCTTTCATTAAATTATTCTTTCTATATCCCTCAATTCAATGTATATCAATATATATGGATTAAAAAGATACTAAATTCTGGAGAACCTAAAAACAAACTTTCTCTCCTGGCCAGCATGGCTCAGTGGTTGAGTGTTGAGCTATGAACTAGGAGGTTGCAGTTCGATTTCTGGTCAGGGCACAAGCCCAGGTTGTGGGCTCCATCCCCAGTGTGGGGTGTTCAGGAAGCAGACAATCAATGATTCTCTCTCATGAGATGTTTCTATCTCCCTCTCCCTCTCCCTTCCTCTCTGAAATCAATAAAAATACAGTGGGGCCTTGACTTACGAGTTTAATTCATTCCGAGACTGAGCTCATTAACTCAAATTACTCTATCAACTCAATGCAAAAAATCGGCCGAGAGACAGCTGGTATCTCAAAAAACTCATTAGTTGGGACACTGGTAAGTCAAGGCCCCACTGTATACTTAAAAATTAAAAATTAAAAATAAAAAGAAATAAAACCAACTTTCTGCTTTTTAGTAAATAAAATATTAGAACATTTAAAAAACTGACTCAGTTGAACTAGGCAATTTGCTTTTGCTTCCCTTCTTTCAATAAATGAATAGCTATTTAAAGGTATATTCTAAACTAGAAAATTATAGTAGAACTAGTGGTCCAGTGCATGAAATTCGTGCGGGGGTGGGGAGGTTGCCCTCAGCCCCGCCTGCACCCTTTCCAATCTGGGACCCCTTGGGGGATGTCTGACTGCTAAACCGGCAGTCGGACATCCCTCTCATAATCCAGGACTACTGGCTCCCAACTGCTCACCTGCCTGCCTGCCTGATTGCCCCTAACCACTTCTGCCTGCCAGCCTGATCACTCACTAACCACTCCCCTGCCAGCCCGATTGCCCCCAACTGCCCTCCCCTGCTGGCCCAGTCACCTCCAACTGCCCGCCCCTGCTGGCCTTATGACCCCAAACTGCCCTCCTCTGCTTGCCTGATGGCCGCTAACCATCTCTGCCTTGGCCCCCACCACTATGGCTGGGGTGACCAAGGAAGCCAAGCCTCTAGCCACTCTCGGGCCGGCTCCATGGTTCTGGCCAGCGCTGCCATCTTTGTCACATCAATTTGCATATTCCCTCCTTATTGGCTGTGGGCGCTGCCATTTTTATCGTGAAGTGATGGTTAATTTGCATATTACTCTTTTATTAGATAGGATATTTAAGAAAAAACAAATATCTTAGTAATTTTATAAGAAATTTATTCTTGTATATAAAATATATTCCATATATTTTAGAAAATTCTGAAGTTCTCTGAAGAAAAGTTAAAAATAGAATATACTGTGCATACATAATTATACATCAAAATTTTTGTCTCAGATTTCTATTTTGCTGTTTTGCTTATAACAAGTCTATTTTCCCTCCTCTGCCCCCCAACCAATCTTGATTATGCACAGTAAACTCTATAGGTATTAAAATGCTCTCCTGAGCATCTGGACCAGTGTTCTCATCACTAGTTGGGACCACTGCTGGGAAGGTGTGTAAGAATCACCCAGGGAGTGTTTTAAAAAAATACCATTTCCCATGCTCTACCATGGGAGGTTCTGATTTAGTATGTCAGAGGTGAAGGATGAGTGTGGTTGAACATGTTTAAAAACCCTTGGGTGATTCAATGTTAAGTAGTCTTTGGAAACAACTATTTTTTTTAATATTATGAACTCTGTTCTACACATTTATTTTTAAAGTACAGTTGACATTCAATATATTAGTCTCAGGTTTACAATGTAGTGGTTAGACATTTATATGACTTCTGAAGTGATCCCCCACCCCCGCACCATATATAATTACTACAATATTACTGACTACATTTCCTATACTGTACTTTACAGCCCCATGACTATTTTTAAAAAAATATGCTTTTATTAATTTGAGAGAGAGAGAAAGGGAGAGGAAGAAAGAGAGAAACATCTATGACAGAGAAACACCATTTGTCTGCCTCCTGCATGCCCCCTACTGGGGATTGAGCCCACAATCTGGGCATGTGCCATGACTGGGAACCCAACCAGTGATCTCTTGATGCATGGGACAACTCTCAACCAAATGAGGCACACCAGCCAGGGCCCTGTGACTAAGTTGTAACTGCCAATTTGTACTTTTTAATTCCTTCACCTTTTTCACCTAGCCCCCCAATCCTCCTCCCACCTAGCAACCATCAGTTTGTTCTCTGTATCTACAAGTTCGTTTCCATTTTGTTTGTTTATTTTGTTAGATTCCACATATAAGTGAAATCATGTGGTATTTGTCTTTGTCTTACTTATTTCGCGTAGCATAATACTATCTAGGTCATGGAAACTACTATTTTAAACCACTTGCCTTCTGCGGCCAAACTTTATGGATTCATATTACAAAATTAAACAACCACACATACACAGAAAATTGATAACTCCTTTCAATTTTCCATACAATTTAAATACAGTGTGGAAAAGTTTTGAAAACCATTATTTTAAACCATTCACCTTCTTTGTCCAACCTTTGCAAACTTACTACAAGATGAACTAACCACAATAAAAATAGATGATCTCCTTTTTTGATTTTCATAATCTTTAAATGACAGTAGCCATTTATCAAAATAAAATGTCTTTCACTGCACTATTGGATGATGAGAATCATCGAAGGCTCTGCCTTTGGGTGGGAGAGCCTTTTGGGGACTACTCTGAGATTAGGAACCTTGACCTTACAAAATCATATGATCAACCTGTGGTAATTTTTAACTCTGACATTTTTCTTTAAAAAATTTTTAAACCTACACTGTACCCAGAATAACTCACATCATTATAAATGCTTAATATCCTTTTTAAAAGTGAAAGACAAGGACTTGTTAAATGGATTTACTGAATTTTCTGAGTAAAGACTGGAGAGAGGCTGCTCAGCCTACATGTGCAAACTGATCGCTTCAATCTGTAATCAATGCTACAGTAATTTAGGTGACACCAATACAGCTTCATTCCCTCGCCGACTGCTTGGATGCTTTAGTTTGGCATGCAGGGTGCAACAACAAACAGATGGCGGGCCATCATAGTGTATCCTGAATTCCTTTAGCAAATCCAATAATTTTTAAAGGTCAAAGAAAATTCAATTTTCACAGTTAAAAATAAAAAAGAAACAGAACAGAATCCTTGGCGAAGTAATGACACTGTTTTAAGGTATTTGTAAAAAGAACTGGAAAAAAAATAATGTGCTTCTTTTTTGGGGATTTAGTAAGTAGACTCAATATAAAAAGCAGAGAACTATTTTCTGTTTTTAATCAGTGTGTTGATAAAAGGAAAAGGGAAAAGAAGAGCCTGTGTTTGGAGATGGTCTTTTGAAATGTTTGGCTTCCTTTGTTCAGTAGCCCATCCTGGGTGGCCCTTGAAGACCTGCTGAGGCTGGACCATGCATAGAACACTGCTTTTGCAGGGCTCCAGCCTGAGTTAGTAAGGGCCAAGACATAGATGAAGCACCCAGATGAAAAGTGCATTTGGAGGCAGAGCAAGGCCTGGGAGATGGTTGCTGTGACCCTAGGTGTCAAAATTTCAGCGGAGTCTTAGTTCTCCTGCTAAAGTGGTCTGTTCTGCAACATCACTGGGCAGATATGGAGCCTGGGTGGTTTTAAGAGAGTAAACAACTCAGCTGCCTGCCTGTCTCTAAGCAGAAGCCTGAGTAGAAAGAAGGAAAGATGCATTTAGCCTCTGAGAGTTCACGAACAGAGGGGAATGAGGAGAGGCTTGCTTGGGAGTGGCTTGAAAGGACTGGCATTGGCCCTGACCAGTTTGTCTCAGTTTGCGGACTGAAGGTTCCTGGGTTCGATTCCAGTCAGGGGCATGTACCTTGGTTGCGGGCACATCCCCAGTGGGGGGTGTGCAGGAGGCAGCTGGTCGATGT
>NW_006282385.1:1928078-1928452 GCF_000327345.1 Myotis davidii
GGTAGCCATTATGTAACTTAATTTCACTGTTTAGATTTGGGAGAGGCAAGAATTGGAGACTGCTTTCCTTTGATCTCTGGGAAAGAAGACTCTATTCATAAAGGCATGGAAAGGTCAGATTGAAAGACTTGGCCAGCCCTGGCCTGTGTGGCTCAGTTGGTTGAGCAGGAGAGGCTTGCTTGGGAGTGGCTTGAAAGGACTGGCATTGGCCCTGACCAGTTTGTCTCAGTTTGCGGACTGAAGGTGCACTGAGAGTTCACTGCTTTGATTCCCAGTCAAGGCACATGCCGGGGTTGTGGGGGAATGCAGGAGGTAGCAGATTGATGTTACTCTCTCTCATTGATCTATCTCTCTTCCTTTCTCTTGTTCTCTCT
>NW_006282385.1:1928722-1957122 GCF_000327345.1 Myotis davidii
ATGCAAATTAACCGCCATCTTGTTGGCAGTTAACTGCCAATCTTAGTTGGCAGTTAATTTGCATATAGCCCTGATTAGCCAATGAAAAGGGTAGCGTCGTACGCCAATTACCATTTTTTCTCTTTTATTAGTGTAGATATATATATATATATAGTGATTCTTTAAAAAAAAAAAAAGGAAAGACAGCTGAATACCTAGGGGGTAAAGATCAGAAATTGACCTCAGGCAGGGCACCTCCCTTCTCTAAACCTCAGTTTTATCTGTGAAATAGGAATAATAGAAAATCAGTCCCACTGCGGATGGCAAAAAAGTACATGAGATAATTCACTCAAACATCAGTCTCACACATCATAAACCCTCAGCAAATGTTAGATATGATTTGTTTAACCTAACAATTATTTTCATATTTTACTCGCTTCAAAGAATTACAAATGAAATTTGTCATTTTTGCACAGCATTTTAATTTTACAAAAGTTCTTGAGGTTTAAAAGTAAGAATCAAATTCTCCACACCATCTCTCCCTTCCTCCTCTATCTCTGTTCTCCCAACAAAACAGACTTACTGGGTTCTAAGCTTGCTGTCAGCTCATGTGGATCTGGGCAAGGTTGCCTCAGACTTTTAATCTATACAATGGGAATAATACTAAAAAATTTCAGAGATGTATGAAGGCCTTGGAATAGAGCCTGGCCCAGAGCCAGCTTTCAATAAACATTTGTTATCATCTTGAAAGTGAAAAATATATGTAATGTTTAAGCTTGATTCTCTTCTAAAATTTTACATAGTAGTTGATGGACCATCACCCTACCCTAAGAATTGATAAAATGCATAACATTAGGAACAGCTTCAAGAGTATGATAAATTCTATCACTGGAAGTCTTTTGGGTTGTAATCTATTGCAAACTTTCAGACAGTCCAGAAGTCCTTTTTGCAAACTCCATGATGTGTAGTCATTCTCTATGAGACTATCCAGAAAAGAGCTTACCACCTCTCCAGATAGCCCAACGTGTTACTGGAAACTTTGAGATTAAACAGGGTTTTTTTTTGTTGTTGTTGTTGCATAGCTATCACTTACTAGATTCTATTGATAACTTCCATTTAGTCGGGATTCTCCTTGCTGGGATAACAAACACTACAAAACAAAATCACCCCATTGATTATGTTCTGAACTTGGATTATTAGTATGACAGGATTTCTCTCAACAAATCCCTTCTTCCTGCTCTAGTACATTCTCTGCAAAAACATACAATTTTTTACCCATGTGTCATAAGTGGAATTATTTTCTAGTTTTCACATTCTCAGCATATTCAGTCAAGAATTTCTGAGACTAAGCCCTAGCTGGTTTGGCTCAGTGGATAGAGTGTTAAACTGTGGACCCCGGGTTCGATTCTGGTCAAGGGTGCATACCTCAGTTGCAAGCTGTTTCCCAGCCTGGCCCCTGGTCAGGCACGTGCAGGAGGCAACCAATTGATGTATTCCTCTCAAATCAATATTTCTCTCTGTCTTTCCCTCTCTCTTCCACTCTCTCTAAAAATGAATGGAAAAATATCCTCAGGTGAGGATAAAAAAGAAAAAAAAAGACTTTCTGAGACTAAAACTAACTCTAGGAAACTAAGAAATCTGTCATATTTAAGAAATAAAGAAACTTTCTATTTACTTGTTAATAAGATCATCAGATTGGAGTTAAATGCCTTTTTCTCATTTTTTCCCTAAAATTCAGAGTAAAGGTAATAAAAGCATAATAGAATAGTTTTAGGACTCACCTTCAAGGAAAAAGGCTGGATGAATGAATAATGACTTCAAAAACCTGAGAGTGACATTTAAATAGATTTGATGTGAAGTTTGATCATTTCTTGCCAAAAAAGAAAAAAAGAAGAAAAAGAAAAAATAGACACATTTTTACAAATGTGTGGCTGGAAAAACTACAAATGAATCACATAGTAAATTTTTTATCTCAGATTTTAGAGATAAAAAATGTATATTTTCACAACAGTAATTGATGCCAAAAGAATTTCTAATCACCAGGTTGAATAAGAATATGGCGAAAAATTTTCTTTTTATTATTTGTCTATTTTATAATATAATGAAATTTTAATTTAATAGTTCCGTACACCACTTGTCTTGGTTCATGTCCTCTCTCATCTCTATATCTAAGTTTCCTCATCTGTGAAACAGTTCTAAGAATTGAGTGACATGACGTATGACATTCTTAAAATAGGCCTGGCACAAGATGAGCTCTCAGTAAACATTTTTAAAAATTTTATCTTTATTGTTGAAAGTATTATAGATGTCCCTTTTGTGTGTTTTCCTATTGAACCCCTATACCCTGCACCCACTCCTCCCAGGCTTTCAACACACTATTGTCTATGTCCATGGGCTATGCATATCTATATATATAAAAGCCTAAGTGACCGGCTGACTGGCCGGTAGCTATGATGCACAATGGCCACCAGGGGGCAGATGCTCAATGCAGGAGCTGCCGAGTGACAGCAACTTTGCAGAGTGCCCTCTCGCACTCCAGGACCCCCTGGCGAATGTCGGACTACTGGTTTCGGCCCAATCCCCGCAGGCCAGGCTGAGGGACCCCACCTGCTGGAAGGACCCTGCTCACTCCACAGATGTGCTTCGAGCCCTGGCACTACCCTAGGTGCGGCTGGCTGGGGAGGGACCGTGGGAAGTTGGCTCCAGGGCATGTCTGGTTACCACAGCTTTTTTATCTACTCATTTGCTGATGGGCACTTGGGTTGTTTCCAAATCTTAGCTATTGTAAGTTGTGCTGCTGCTATGAACAGGGGTGCATATATTTTTTTCTGATTGGTGTTTCAGATTTCTTAAACATTTTTGTTGGACAAATCTGTTTTTACATGGCAGTCAACAGAATTTGGGAGGATATCAACTGATGAGCTCACTATTTTACCATGGTAAATAACTTATTTTACAAAATCATTTCATCTCCTTTTTGTGAGATTTGTAGTAGGTCTCTCTCTCTCCCTCTCTCTCTCTCTCTCTCTCTCTCCTCTTTCTCTCTATGTTTGAGGATTATTATTTTATAAAATACTTGGTTTAGTAAATATTTATTCAATTTTAGAACAGATTCTGTCCCTTAAATGGTTTTGATTATTAACATCAAAGGCAACTAATTGGTACCACTAAACGGGAGACACTGGGGTTGCTGGAGTCCAGCATAGACAGTGAGAAGTGAGCTCATGGAAGGAGGTGCAGAGTGCTGAGAGAGTATGGGACATGGTTTTCAGTGCCCTTACCAGGGAACCAAGGTGATCTGGGCTTGAAGAATGATAATAGTTTTAGCCATTCAAGATGGAGTGAGAGTTTTCATTCTTTTTAGATAAAGGCTTAAAAGTGAAGTTGCTGGGCTGTATAATAGTTCTGTGTTGTTTTTTAAATTTATTTTTATTGTTGAAAGTATTACTGGTGTCCCCTTTTTCCCCCATTGAACCCCTCCACCCCACTCCTGCCCTCCAGGCTTTCACCTCCCTATTGTCTGTGTTCATTGGTTATGCATATAAACTCTTTGGTTAATCTCTTTCCTTCCCTCTTCCCCCTTCCTCCTTCCCTCTTCCCCTTTCTCCCTTCCCCCTTTCCCCTTCCCTCTGAGACTCTTCAGTCTGTTCCATGCTTCCTTATCTCTGGATCTATTGTTTCTCTCTCTCCCCCTTCCCCTCCCTTCCTTCCACTCTCTCTAAAAATCAGTGCAAAAAAATACCCTTGGTTGAGGATTAACAAAAGAAATTCAAAAATTGATAGTTCTATTTTTAACTTTTTGAGGGGCCCCAATGTTGTTTTCCATAGTGGCTGTACCCTTTTACTGGTAAAGGCCTCAGTTTGTACACATAAGTGACCAGAAGAACGGTAGTTGATTTTGGTGTGTTGTCAGTTGTAGTGACACCTAATGCTTAAAAATAAATCACTGACTTATGTATTCTTTGGGGGCTTTTTAGCATCAAATAGATGCTGTGAGTCTACTAGAGAGGTATGTTTCTCTTGTTTACACTTTTATCCCCAAACTTTAAATCTTTCAGTTAAACAAATCACACACACAAACATAACACTTCATGAGTTAAGTATGGGACTAGGAAGGTCTGCTGTGGGACTGGCAGCAGACAACAAAGAGGGCACTGCTGGAAGACAGGAGCAGAAGTGGCTGAGAAAGGTTGAAGGATGGTGGGTAATGGTATGTTTCACCAATTCAAGTAGAGCTTGTGGGTACAGGTATGAAAGGAAGTGCAAGTAAACTCAGTGGGACTGTGTCCTTGAAACATCAGGTTAAGTAAAGCAGGCAATTTGTAAGTTCTCCAGATGCCTTTGCTGTTCCATGCTGTGTACCCAGCATACATCCCAGTGTCTGATACCATTTGGATGCGTGTATTTTCTGTGTGAATGAATGAGAAAGAGAGGATCAGCTGAGGTTTTTCTGGAGAGACCCTATCCGTGTGTTGGGAAGTTGATTTCTGATATGAAGGACAGGATATATTTAAATGGTTGATATTTGTGGCAGTCCTGATCTGAGGTCCCGTGGCTTAGAAAGGGCTCTAGCAATGGAATAAAGTGAAAGGGGCCTTGTATACCAATGGAATGAGGAAGGACAAAAGAAATCACCTGTGAAAACCTGTGAAAAGAATGTCCATGTAGTCCTTCTGCAGATGTGGGACCTGCACATGGGTCCTGAAAAGCTCAGAGGAGTGGGATCTGGAAATTGAGACTGATATCAAGTCGGCCTGTTGATTTTTAAGTGATGGTGGTGGTATGGCCTATATCTCAGGGAGAAGCAGCATAGATACATGATTCAGTAACAGTAGCTGGACACCGACAGATGGTGGTGGAAATTATAAGAGCAGATGCTCATTTCAGAGGTTGAGTATAGAGAACAGACACATGGGACAGTAAGTAAGGGACATGCTGTAAACCATAATTTAGAAGACAGAAGATTCAAAACAGTTTCATGGAAACCCGAGAAGCTTCTTACAAGGAGAAGAAATGACCTATAGTGTTATAACACCTCACAGTTAAAGAAAACTGAATTTATTAGCTTTAATTTGGTCAAGAGAGAGCTGGAATGACCTAAGGAAAGTATATAGCTATCAAAGGATATAAAGCTGGATGTTAACCACTTAAAATAAAACAAATGAACCAAAGGACCTCTTCTGTCTGAGCAAAAGATTGATCAACGAACATATTGTAACTGTGTGGCCTCCTCATACTATTGAATATTTAAATACCAACTACTTTTAAAAAGTGTGACACATCTAGTGGAAGCCATATATATTTTTAATTTAATACAGTGCTTTATAAAAGACACTTCTGCAAACAGAAAAAAATATTCGGTTATAAATACATAATGGTGATAAGGCTAAGATACACAGAAGCAATTTCCTATCAAAATAATCTTACCTAGGATACTTAAATATGCCTGCTGTTCTTTATCAGGGGAATAACAGGTTTGCTGCACTCAGATATATTGATTCAACATAAATAAATGTGAAAAACAATATTTATGTATGTAAAGGAAAATTATTACAATCTATTGCCTCAAATTAATCTTGGAGTCTTTATATGTCTGTAACTTGAATTTATTTTGCTACCTGCATGCTTTACATAATATTTAATATTATTAAATTGGTCAAAATGTCAGTGATTCAGGAGCTAGTTGTTGAGTTTTAATATATGCAGAGTTTGGACAGATAGTTCAGATAGTTTTCTTGGGCAGTTTGAGTTGGTGGCACTTTTTCAGTAGGTAAAATGAGGTGAGAGTGGATGACAACTAATGTCACTCATTATAGTTACATTATTTTGGTGGGCCAAATAATAGCCAACATGGAGATTTAAAAAAAAATGAATTCTGGATAAACGAATCTGTAATCACTTGTTTTGCTTTGGATGAGGTATTTATAATAAAATGCATGGCATTAATATGTGAAGGTGTCACATTTATGAATAAAATATTTTTTCAGATGCAATTTAGGGCCAAGTCATAAGAACAGTAAATGGCCATTCATAAGTCTCCACTGACTCATTGAAAGTGATATTAAAGCTAGTAGCTAGGTCTATAAAATTTTCTTCTATTGCTTTTGAACAACACTGTGAAGGCACTCTTTATCTCATCCTCTGCATTGTATAATCTTGAAGGATTTCTAAAAGATTCTGTATTCAGTTTTGGGTACATAAGAGACTGTCATTCAAGAAATAGATATAGAGGTAGGTGCTCAAACATAGGGACTCAGATTCAACATCCATTTGTCCTGAGCTTTTGTGTTCTCCTTCCCAGTAAAAATTGCAGTTGCACACACTATAAACACATTGTTTCCATCTTCTGTTCCCTCCGGGATTGAATGGCACTCATTGTCCTTGGTTTTGGCTCTTTCTCTAGCTTCATGCGGCAGCAGATAAAAGAGCCAGTGCACCTGCCTGGTGTTAACACTACTGCATTTTCGTGACATGGCATCTTCACCACTGTGAGCTGCCTGGAGGACCTAATCCCTCCCTTATCTTTTGGAAATTCTCCTAATCCGTGCTCAACATCAGTGTGGTCAAGGATAAACACCTTAGGTTTTGTAACCAAATAGAGCTTCTTTTAAATTTCAAGTTTGCCTAGGCGGCCTTGGTCAAGTTATTAGCTGCCCCAAGACTCGAGTTTCCAGTGCTTTCATAAAAAGACTAGATCTTTTCTTTCCTCCATTAGTTGTAAAGAATAAGTAAAATATCATTGCAAAGTGCCCCAAACATAGTATATGTCCAAAATACATTTACTCCTCTTCTTCCTCTAAGACTCAATCCAGGTGTTAATCAAATAAGAAATCTCTCTGTGGATAGACAGGGTCATCAGGCACCACCTGCCTTTACAACATCTCTTGCACTTACTCGCTTTTGTGTCCTGAAAGCAGGACGTACGTTAGGTTTCTGTTCAGTGGCTGCTGGATGGGGGGTGGTAGCAACGGCTAAAGGGAGGTGACATATAGCAAGATGTAGATGACTCAGAATAGTGGGAATTTATGTGCAAGCAAGCATCTCATCTCCCTCTTCAATGTAATCTGGGTTTACTTCAGAGTAGCTGAAAGAATTGATATAATACAATTCATAAAAGAAAAAACAACTCCATTTACAGTAATTTCTGCCCCATGCTCTCTGGCTCACATCCATTATGGCAAGGACACAACCAGAAGATCAACTTGGGGCTGTCATTGGAAACAGATGTCTGTGAGTGTCCCATTAAATTAACCCGAGGGAAAATCCTGGGAACATCTGAGTATTTCATCTGCATTGGTCAGCTGTGCTCTGGCAAGACTTCCTTTAAGTGGAGGCAGATTTAGGTGTATGAACATAGACCTCAAAAAATTTCCTACTAATGTGTGTACTCTTAGGGGGAAAGCCATTTCACTCCAGTTCATCTAGACCAGTGGTCTCTAAACTGGCATGCAAACTGTTTAAGAAGTACACAAGATGATCTATTGGGTCTCGAGAAAAAAAAGTATCAAGCTTTTATTCATACTGATTTTTATCGCATTCTTTTAAAATTTCTGTTTGCATATGTTTATTATGTACAGTATAATGGAATGAGTGTGTGATCAATATATGACTGGGCATCCATGAGGCACTTGTCTTTTTAGTGATCAGGGTAAAGATGGTTTAGGTCACTAACAGAACTCTCTTTCCCCAGACTGCCGTTTTGCGCTCCCTCACCAGAGCTAACTCCAGCATGCTCAAAAGGAAACAGAGCTCCAGGGTGGAGGCCCAGCCTGTGACTGACTTTGGTCCTGATGAATCTTTGTCAGACAACGCTGACATACTCTGGATTAACAAGCCAGTAAGTGTCTTCTTTGAAGTATGGAGTAGCACATGCTGACTTAAAGGAAATTTGATTCATATATTCAAAGATCGTGTACCCTTTGGCTTTGAAATGTGTGTTTGAGCTGCAGTTGACTATGGATGAGTCTAGGAGCCTGGAAGTTAAGAACAAATGAGATGAATAACGAGGTTCCTCTCTGAGTTACTCACATAGGAAGGTATGTGAGTACCTCTGCTCTCTTGCTCTGTGTGTGCTGTCCTGTCCTCACTGTCACCAGGTGTGGAGATAATACCACTTCACAGGCTGATCCAAAGCTGACGTCCCACATGAGTGACCTCTTCTACCAAGCTTTCATTACTTAGAGTTCTCAACGTGCATGAATCTGTGAGGAGATAATCAAATGTTTGGAATTAAAGGTCTCCTTCTGAGTTGCAAGTTTTGAGTAAAAGTAAAGGTTAATTAGATAGTGCATAGTATCTCTGAATAACTTTGTCACCTTCTCTGTCTAATTAAGCTGGTGGGAACTTGAGGGGGAGATCTGTATCACTGTGTATTAGCCAGGCGAACAGCCAGAGTTAAGGTGGAATGGCATGTCCATGGGTCTTGGAAACTGAGCTCTACAAGCCAGGATAGGATCAGCTTCATTATTTGTCAGAAATTTTGCTGGGCTCAGAGGATGCAAAAGTGGAAACAACACAGTTCTGATTCACTACGTTGCAGTCTGATATGCATAACATATATGTTACCTATATACAATACACATTTATACTTACATGCAAATATAAAATAGGATAAGTGGAAGTTGAAGTAAGGAAGTAAACTGTTACTCTCTCAGTGCTTGCCTGTCCCTTGAACATGATCAAGATCATCAGCTATGGTCTCCCTGACGTTTCTAGTCTTTCTCCATCTCACTCACCCTCCAGACCTCTTCCCCAGTCTCCTCACATTTCCTCTCATGTTTTCATTTATGTTCACATAACCCATCTGCTTTATGATCATTGAAACATCATTTATCCACATTGCAAATAAAATGCTTTAATTTATATTCAAGGCTCTGTATATTCTGCCTCTAACTTGTCCAGCAACTGCCCTTTCCTAGATCGATACCCTGTCCACTTGAGCCACATCAGTGACTTCCGGTAATCTCACAGTTTCCTGCCCAGAGGCCCTTTCCTTGCAACTCTGATGAGTCAAGTCCCCCTCATTAACGAAGTCCGTTTCAGATGTCACCTGTGCCCCATCCACTCTGAAAAGTTCCTCGTTTGACCTGCACCACAGACAGAATGAACCTCTTTCTGTTCCACTAATTTTATATTTGTACTGGTGGCCCGTTGCACGAAGATTCGCGCTATAGGCCTTCCTTCCTCTGGCTGCCGGCACCGGTTTTCCTCCGGCACCCAGGACCCAGGCCTTTGGTTTCCACTCTGGCTGCTCCTAGCTCCTCTTTTTTTTCTCCCCAGCTCCTTGAGTGGAGCCCAGGGCAGACTGGAAGCCTGGGTTGCCCCCGGTGACCCAGGTCACCAGCCACTCCTTGAGCGGAGTCCAGGGCCGGCGGGAAGCTTGGCTTCCTCCGTCTCCCAAGCTTCCTGTTCATTCCAGTTCCGTGGCTGCCGCCATCTTCAGTCTTCAGTCTTTGCTCCGCGCCTGCTTATGCAAATCAACTGCCATCTTTGTTGGGTTAATTTGCATAGTCGCTCTGATTGGCTGGTGGGTGTAGTGGAGTGGCAGAGTGATGGTTAATTTGCATGTTTCTCATTTATTAGTGTAGATATAAGTATACATTTATATTGTGTATAAATAAAATATATAGGTTATGCACATCAGACTGCAAAGTAGTGATGAGTCAGAACCTTCTTATTTCCATTTATTGTCCTCTGCATAATTTCTGACACACAGTAAGTCTTCCATTTGTGTTGAAATAATTGAACAGAATAGAGAATAGAGTCCACCACATACAGAGCTTTCTGAGAACTTCTAACAAAGGTAGTATTAGAGATGTAGCCTTGTAAACACTAACTAAAATAATTAATACTTAACTAGAATTCATACTTTACATTTGAAACAGATTTGTTGTGGAGGAACCCTTCTTTTCGAGCTCTTTTGTGTAATTAGTTCGTTTGTGTTGGAGCTAAATTCACACACTGATGTTTACTGAAGCAGTTCCTAATTGCATGAAAAGTACATCAATCAGCAGTGACTTATATGGTATGACATTAGTGGCATTACATCTTCATGCAAATATTATAACTGCCAGATTAATATTAAAACCCACCCACCAGCCTACAAGTGTCTGAATCTTTTCAAACTTCTGACAGTCTTTTCTATTTTTTCATCTTGGGTGCTTGCCAGCTTGCATAGATGCAGGGCCTACCTACTACACAAAGCAGCTTTTGTTCAAGGGGAATATAATATTAAAAGGTTAACAAATAACATTTAAATTATATTGAAGAATTGTCTACTAATTAATTAAATAGTAATACTAACTGGGTTTGGCATAAAGGTACAACCAATATGTTTTATCTCAGGTATTGTTTTTATAATAAAATAGTGTATGTGAGTAATTGTATATCCTACACATATGCACAGGTATACACACATAAACACACACATGCATACACACATTTATCTTAACTAATTAACTTATTTATTAAATTTATCGGGGTACAGGTTTCAAGTGTACAACTCAGTAAAACATCATCTGCACACTGTATCACCTCAAGCATACTCTCTGTCCCCAACCCCCTCTCTGCCTACCTCCACCTAGCCCCACCCCGTTTTCCCTCTCCCTATCACCACACTGTTCTCTGTGTTTTTTTGTGTTATATACCTACCGCTTTTTGCTTAATCCTTTTACCTTCTTTGATCCAGTCTCCCAGCCCCCTCTCCTCTGACAGCTGTCAGTCTGTTCCCTGTATGCATGCCTATGTTTCTATTTTGTTAGTTTATTTTGTTCATTAGATACTATATAAAAGCAAGATAATGTGGTGTTTGTCTTTCTCTGACTGACTTATTTCACTCAGCAGAACACCCTCTAGGTCCAGTGATGGCGAACCTTTTCAGCTCGGCATGTCAGCATTGTGAAAAGCCCTAATTTAACTCTGGTCTGTGTTTCTGTCTGACAGGTGTGAGGTGATATATCATTATGGTTTTAATTTGCATCTCTCTGATAATTAGTGACATGGAGCATTTGTTCATGCCTATTGGCCATCTCTATGTTCCCTTTGGAGAAGTGCCTATTCAGGTCTTTTGCCCATTTGTTCATGTCTATTGGCCATCTCTATGTTCCCCTTGGAGAAGTGCCTATTCAGGTCTTTTGCCCATTTTTAATTGGATTATTTGTCTTCCTGGTGTTGAGTTGTATAAGTACTTTAAATATTTTGGATATTAACCCCTTATGAGATGTATTATTGGCAAATATGTTTTCCTTACAGTGGGTTCCCTTCTCATTTTATTGATAGTTTCTTTTGCTGTGCAGAACCCTTTTAGTTTGATGTAGTCCAATTTGTTTGTTTTTTCCTTTGTTTCCCTTGCCCAAGGAGACATATCAGAACAAATACTGCTATGCGAAATGTCTGAGATGTTACTGCCTATGTTTTCTTCTCATACTTTTATGGTTTCCACACATTTATCTTTTTAATTCCTACTTCTCTATGTTGGGCTTAAGGAAAATCTTCACACAGCATATACACTGCTAGAATGAATTACACAGAAACCTATTTTTTGGAATTTTGGAAAAGATAACTTGGCTAAATTTGTATAATTTTCCTAAATAAAGAGGAAGGTCCATTTATTATCTTTTGAAAATGTAGGCTGATATCAGATTTTAAAATATATTTTTAAGAATGGTACATCTAAGATACATATGGAAAGAAAACCCTATACATGGGCAGAGTTATGCATCATCTCATTTTAAAAAGCATTTGTGATTTGTGCTAGATACCAATAAACATAATATGATCTCTATTCTATGTTTTAAACATTAAAAAGTTTAAAAGTAACAGTACATCCATATGAATAAGTTTCCAGTATCGTAAGTTTCCATATGAATAAGTTACTAACATTTTAATTGGATCACAATCACCCTGTATTGAGGCCTGAGCAATGTCACAGCTAGATTTTGGCTCTTATTAATGCATGACCACAGAAAGATTTCTTAATCTTCCTGAGTCTTAGTGTATTGATGTGAAAATTAGGCTGACTTGAGAATTAACTTATGTAAAATATGTGAAATATTTTATATGCACTTAACAGACATTGGTTTTCTTTTTCATACTGGTGAAATATTTCAATCTCAATATTATGTTTTCCAAATGCTGTGGTTCATAATGCAAGTTTAAGATACCATTTCATGATGTCAAATAATAACTTTGGACTATTTTGCAGTGGGTTCACTCTTTGCTGCGCATCTGTGCCATCATCAGCGTCATCTCTGTCTGTATGAACACACCCATGACGTTCGAACACTATCCTCCTCTTCAGTATGTGACCTTTACTCTGGATACTTTATTGATGTTTCTATACACAGCAGAGATGATTGCCAAAATGCACATCCGGGGGATTGTCAAGGTGAGCCTTCCCCTGTTACTTAAGCTAAAAACAAAAATGCATTGAAAATCTAAATCACTGTATTAATTTCAGTAAAGTGAAACATCTCTTTATTTCATCTATATTGAAGTCTTTTAAAATAGGGTTTCACTCTATTGATTGATAAAACTATGATGTATAAGAATATTTAAAAACTGAAATAAATTGTGTAAGGCGCTAAGTCTTGGAATATCTGGGAAGGAGCTAGGTGGCCTTTCCACCAGCTCCATGAAGGCCGAGTTGAGTCTATAATGCCACCTATGAGTGACTGAGCCCCAAACAAGGCACCTATTAATTTATGAATGCTGAATAATGTTATGTGATAAATATTATAGGCTGATAACATTCAGCATGATGTCATTAACTTGAAGCATTTTGAAGATATAAAGGGGTATAAAGAAAGGACTTGAAGTGGAAAGGAATTCCAGGACTATAGAAAAATATGTAGCATGAAGTGGGAAACAAATGGGAAACAAAAAATAAGTAAATAAAAGAAAAAGCAAAGGAAGGGCCTAGCCGGTTGAGTATTGACCTATGAAACAGGAGATTATGGCTCAATTCCTGGTCAGGGTACTTGTCTGGGTTGCAGGTTTGATCTCCGGTAGGGGGTATGCAGAAGGCAGCCAATCAATGATTCTTTCTCATCATTGATGTTTCTATCTCTCTCTTCCCCTGCCTTTCTCTCTGAAATCAATAAAAAATATATTTTTAAAAAATAGAAAAGAAATTTGTTTCATGGGATATCTCTTCCTTCGGTAATGTTAACCTTCATAGAGGTTAAATAAGTGGATGGCACAGTTTCATACGTATTTCACACTGTACAATCAGATGCACCTAATAGAAGAGATGAAGGACAGGAGTGAGGTGGGAAGCTCATTTACAGATGCATTTATTAACCACCCCAGTGCCTCTGTCAAAGAGTTTGTTACTGCCTGACTTTCCTCCTTTGATTTTATTGTCATAGTGGGCTTTACAGAAATAAATGAAAAAGAGCCCTAAGTATTTTGGAGTTTGTATCAGTTTCCTAGTTTGTAGTAATTAATGACTACAACCTCAGTGGCTTGAAACAATAGAAATGTATTGTCTCACAGTCCTGGAGGCCACAGTTCAAAACAAGGTGTCAGTAGGCCTTGATCTCTCTGAAGGTTCTGGGAAAAAGCCTTTCTTTGCCTCTTCCTAGCTTTTGGTGATTCCTGGTAATTCTTGGAATTCCTTAGCTTATCAATGCATCATTCCAATCTCAACTCCTGTCTTCACATGGCCTTCTTTTTGTGTGCCTCTGTGGGCCTTCTCTTATTTTAAGGACACCAGTAATTGGATTTAGGGCCCCCACTAATCTAGTATGACCTCCTCTTAACTAGTTACATCTTCAAAATACCTTATCCTATATAATAAAAGACTAATATACAAATCGACTGAATGGTGGAACAACCAGTTGCTATGATGCACATTGACCACCAGGGGGCAGGCGCTCCCACAGGGGGAGCGCCGCTCAGCCAGAAGCCCTGAGCCAGGCTCACAGCTGGCGAGCTCAGTGGCAGTGGCGGGAGCCTCTCCTGCTTCCATAGCAGTGTTAAGGATGTCCGACTGCTGGCTTAGGCCTGCTCCCCCACTATCAGTGGGACATCCCTCAAGGGCTCCCAGACTGTGAGAGGGCACAGGCTGGGCTGAGAGACCTACTCCCTCTCCCCTCCCAGAATGCACGAATTTAGTGCACCAGGCCTCTAGTCCTATATAATAAAGAACTACTATGCTAATTAGACTGAACAGCAGAACAGCCATCCAGACGACCTTCCAGATGAAGCTGGGGCTGCAAGGGCTGAGCCCCTTGCACGAATTTTGTGCATTAGGCCTCTAGTTTTTAAATAAGGTTGTATACTAATGGTTTCAATGGACATGGAGTTTAGGGGGACACTCTTCACCTCACTACACAATTAGTTTCAGCTAGCCATTTGAATGGCCAGTTGGTTGTAAGTAGCTTTGAAAAAGTTCTTTTGAAGTTTGTTGGGTGACTCTAGAAAATTGGGGTAGTAATACAAAAGAAAAAAATTCAATTCAGTATAGGACTTAACTTCAAAGGAACCACGAAAGCCACAACAAACCTCATGCAATTACCAAGAAACCAGTAAACTCAGAGACTCCCCAAAAGGCAGTCATGAGCGCTGTAAGAATAGGCCCCAGGAAATGCTGTGTGGCTATGAGTTGTGATACATAATCCACTGCAATCATGTTGATTTATGGGAGCAGTGGGCTTCCACAATGCCTCAATCAATGGATTTCAGCACGATTCCAACATTGTCTGGGTCTTCCACAAGTAGTAGGCTGGTTATTCTAAGCATTAGGTTTAGGTATGGCCAAGTTTCAAAAATTGGTAGCTAAACCAGGACTTTAGCTTGGGGGAAATTTGTTCTGGTGAAAGTGCTAATGATATCTTTTAAGTGACTATAAGTTTACTCTCCAGCATAGCCTAGTCTTATTTTGAATTCTTGGACTCCCCAGAGGACCTTGAATGACCTTAGTCTTGTGTGTGTTGGTCACTCAGGCAGTGGCAGTCTCTGAATGTTCTGGGTGGGGCATTTTGGGATTGAAATACCATGTGTGGACTCACATGAGATTCTAACTTGAATGAACAAAGGCATGACATTTTCCTAGAATAAAAGTCTGTTTCTTAAGTTATTTAATAAATTAAGACTTGGATTTCACATCATGAAAATGACAGTAGGCATTGCTTTAGTTGTCATAGTCAATGATAAAAGAGCAGAGACAGACTTGACACATAAATTATATGTTCATTCCAAGTGAGCAGAACACTGAATGAGCAGAGGTTTTAATAGTTTAAATATTAGAAGCCGAAGCATTTGTTCAAAAGAAAAAACTTGATTTATGACCAGGTTGTTTTCGAAGTGCTATAAATGAGCCATTTTCAGTATTTTCTGGTGTTCTTCAACATTTGGATAAGTTATTTACTAAAACTGAATTTTGATTTATTTTCAATCTGTAAGACTTAAAAATTAAAAATTAACGTTAGATATAATTTTTCTATTTTCCATTCTGGTCTGATTGGATTAAATACAAAACTAATGCAGATTTTAACAAGATGGTATTGCTAACATTATCTTGAAATAACCAGCACAGCTTCATATCTCATTAAAACTGGTATTCAATGTTTAAATGCTGGCTGAGATTTTGGTCAAATATGGTTAAATATGAGGTCTTGAACCAGCTTGAAATGTATCATCTCATTGAATTTTCACCATTATGGCCTTCCCCCAAATGTTATAACTTTATTGATATCTTTTTTGTACCACATACTTCTAGTAACATGAATGTTAACACAGATGAAAGAGTACATTGACTTGAGATTACATGCTTGTATTTAAAAGTTAGCTTACTTTCTCAAAAGTGGGATTGCTGGATCATAAAGTAGTTCTATTTTTAATTTTTAGGAAGCTCCATATTCTTTCCTGTAGTGGCTGTACCAATTTACATTCTCACCAACAGCATTCAAGGGTACCTCTTTCTCTACATTCTTACCACGACTTAACATCTTTTGTTTAACAGGTGTGAGGTGGTATTTCATTTTTTTTTTTTAATTTGCCTGATGATTAGTGAAGTTGAGCATATACTTTTCATTTACTTGTTGGTCATTTGTATGTCTTCTTTTGAATAATCTATTTAGGTCTTTTGGCCTTTTTAAAAATTGGGGTATTTATTGATTGATAGTTTCATATTGAGTTATATATGTATATCAAATTGTCAAGTTGTGCATTTTAAATATATACAGTTGTCAACTTACAGTAAAACTGAGAAAAAACTTACACTTTTAGTCAGATTTATTTTTAGCAAAAAATTCATTTGTCAAAGCCAATTTAAATGCTATTGGCTTTGTATCTTTGTATCTGTGAATTTGTTTTGGTTTCATAATTGCATGAGAAATAATGTACACGTGTCGATATTTAAGTTACAACACAATAAAATACATTATCTCACAGAGGGGCTCTTTTTTTTAGTGGACCTCATTTTACCCAAGATTGCGTTACTGTGCTTTTATCAGTTAATCTTGGTCTAAGTTTTAAACCTTTATTTAACACCTGTCTACTAAAAAACATTTTTTGAGATATTTCTATGCTTTTCTACCTTAATTCAGTTGTCAGCAGCACTATTTTTTACTTCTCACTCAATTTTTTGCCTCTTTACCCAGAATGATTTGCAGATATGTACTTTGTTTGTTCACTTATATGACTTATACTTTTATATATATACTAGAAGTCCAGTGCGCGAAATTGCGCAGCCCTGCCCACCTGCGCCAGTCTTTGGTCGTTATGGCATTAGGGCCACTGGGTTTTTATATTATAGATAGCAACATTATGAATATATAGGTGTACATTATTCTATTTATGCATCAGGTTACTCTTAACATGTTTCACATTGTTTGGGACAGAGCTGTGTATTTTAAATGTTCAAATGGTAAACATTTATTACACAGGGGTGGGCAAAAGCAGGTCTATAGTTATTTGTAGGGGAAATAATACAATAATCAATATATAAAAATACAAGATTAAACTGTTTTGCATACTCACAACTGTAAACCTACTTTTGTGCACCCTTATACACTGATTTTCAACTAAAATATCTTAAACAGTAAGATTTAGTTATTAAGCAAGCAACTCCAGTATGCCATATGTCTTCGGTGCGGAAGCATATAAGTGAGTCAATGTACACATATGTTGGAGATTTGGGAAATGCTGCTTTTCTATTTTTGGAAGAATTTTTTCATGCATGAACTATATTAGTCCATAATAAAATATTTATAGAAGCAAGTCAGTGTATTGCCCAACCAGCATTTTAGAAAGTCTTTAAAATTATAACCAGCTTGTTTTGGCAATGTTATGGTACATATAAAATTCATACCTAATGCTTAAAGTAATGTGACCTAATAATGCCTAGTTTATAAAATTATCTGCAGCAAACCAAACCTAGAAGCTTTATTTTTCAAAACAAAAGTTCTGAAGTTGTGGCTTTCAAGTATTGCCCACTAATGTTTTGACCTAGTGGTTCGCCACATATATTAAACTATAAATTTAAATATTAGACATTAAGATTTTAATTTATTTAGGTTATAACTATAATATAAATATAAGAGAGAGTTATCATCTTAAACCCAACTATAATTTCCAATCATTCGGTAAACATTGATTGAGCACTTAGATAATCTTGTAAGTGCCCCAGGAGGAGGGACAAAAGAGAGCCGAGCCCGTCTTCAGAGAAAGCCTGGACCACTGTGGGAACTGGCTTGTGAAGCACATGCAGGTACTTCTCATTTTCTGCATGCAATCTGTTCCTGAAATTATGTTGGATCATATGTTTTCAGAAAACATAAAAAGAATACAGGAAGAACCTGTATTCCATTCTTTTAAATGGGCAATCGAATGCATTACAGCAACCCCAACCAATGTCTCCAAATATCACTAAATTGCTTTCTAATGTAGATAACTATCCACCTGCTTATGTCTTTGTAATAACCAGCATTTAAACACCCATCGCTCAATTATCAGTACTTATTCAAGTCAGTAGTGGATGTTTTGTACGCACCCTACCAAAACAGCAACGTGTGCTCTTAAATAAATAGGCAGAGAAATAGTGTTAAAGTACTATCTATGGTATTTCATTGAATCTATGAGGTCATCAGTCATCAATTGTAAGATAAAGCATCACTTCACTTGTCCTTAAGAAAGAAAAAATGCTGCTAATTACACCTTGATGGTAGACTGTAAGATTGTAATTGATGCATCAATTATAAGATGCATTCTAAATTCAGAAATGTTAAATTGTGTTTGGAGGAGGATGGAGTATGTCTTTAAATCGGTGAAATGTGAGCAAACTGACTGGGATTGGTAGATTCAAATCTTGAGTCCCGTGAACGGCTGTATATCAAGGGAAAAATGAGGAAGAGGAAAGTAGTGATGCACTTCACACTTATCCACTGATAAGTAGATAAACAAGCCAGACAAGATGTAGACCAAAAGCACGACAGATCTTTACCTGTATTTGGCACACCATATCTCTTGCAGGGTTCATGGACAATGTAAATGTTTCCACTGGCACCTGTGCAGTTTCCTTAGAGTGAATCTAGATACGTAGTGATTTAGGGACAACTGTTTTTGCAACTATAAATAGTTGTTATTTGTATAATGAGAATTCAGACAGTGAGAGAGAAACCTTTAGTGTTTTGTGAAAATGCTATAATTGTGGGTAAAAGGGGGGATGTGAGGAGAGAGCACAAAAAATAATGAAAAATTCTGTTTGGAGAATATCATACAAGTCTTGAAGAAAGAGAAATGTGAAGGATGAATCACTGCGGTCCATGACACAGGCGATGGGGCATGGAAGTAACGAATTTCACAGAGAGAGAAAAGGAATCCTCCGAGACACAACAGCATGGAACAGCCTGGTGCTTTGGAGACATCTGAGTAGTCAGGGGTAGCAGATGGGGGTGCACAGGGAGCAGCTGGAGAGGATTCTATGAAGGCAGGCCTGGCTGCACCGTGCAGAGCTGGCATGCCCTGCAAAGAGCTCAGACTTCATCCCGTGGTCAGTGAAGATGCATGGGGGATTCAAACCTGAGAGTGACAAGATTGGATTTGTATTTGAGAAGTTCGCTATGGAGGTAACATGCTTGATGCAAAACAGAAGAGAAAAATTGAAGCTTCTGTCAAGAAATATCTTTAACAATTTTTGTTAAAAGGGATGTATTTTTTTTAAGGATTTCACATATTATAATGTTTCTCAAGCTTTAAGGTACCCTCCAAGTAATTCCCACTCTCCAATAATTTTTTTCTAAGTACCTCCCCAACTGATTCCTGCTCTGAGAAGCATTCTAGCTCCCTAAATCCCTTAGAGAGGCAAAAATAAACCATTTGGAAGATATATGTTTGGGATGCTGCACAGCATCGGATGTGTTGCAGACTGTGAATTTTTCAAACAATTCTGTTTGTCTGTTTTTCATCTGGCAAGAGACCTAGGTAAAAGTCACATGCACCCACTGAGCACTGTTGAAGTAATAAATAATAATGCTAAGACGCAGTGACAGATGGGCCCTGGGAACTCAGAACCATAAATCATTCGCTCATGAAACTGTACCAGTGCATATCGTTTTGTAAACTGCAAACTACTCTCTATACATGTCCTCAGGTGAATGTGCTTGTTTCTCTGCTTGTTAAATACTTGCACGGCAGTTTAAGTTCCTCTCTTATACTGTATAATTGGCAGCCTTTGAGTGTTTGCCTTTATAAAAATTGACAGTCAGCTCTTGAATAACTCATCTCCCAGCACCAGCATGCTGATTTTTGCCCATTGCTCAAACACTCTCTGCCCTCCATTTTCTGTTAATACAACCAATAAATTAAAACCTTTCTTTCCTATTTGAGGTGTTAAAAATTCTAGAGTACCACTGGGCATTCATGTATGTTATTCTGATTGCATATTTTGGAAGCAGGTAGAAAGAACAATTTATTATTTGCAAATATTATAACTTCAGGCACTAATACAGTAGGATTTTAAAAGGATCTGGACCTAATTTTAAATGGAATCATAGCAACCTTTAACCAGTTATGGTTGAGTCCTTAAACATGCAAATTGAAAGAAGAGTAAATTTGATGAATATGTCAGACACAAAATGTAATATGAGCTTATATTTCACAGAACCGGCTTTAAAAGTCTGTATTCTATTTATTAAAAAGATATTTTAGACTTACGGAGCCTTAGTAATTATGTATAATGTTTAATACAATCTCAATTTTAAATCAGTCACATTTACAATTACCATATAATGCACAAATTATATAAACATGACCTAATCCCTATTTGCATGGCATGACCCTCTGCTTATTCACACTATAACCCAGGAAATTTTTAAAAGTTATCTCATAATTCTATATGTGATCTTTCATGATCACGTAGGAAAAGGGGCTTAATTTTAAGATGCTACCTTGAAAGGAAGTATAAAAATCTTTTTCTTTCTGCCAAGAGTTTCAATTAATGAATGGATGAATGGGTGCCTTCATGAAGCACACGAATTGACTCTTTACTGTATGCATTGTAATCTACAGAACCTCTTTAAGACATGTTTCATGTGCTTACCTAATAATTCATTTAACATGTGTCGTATGTCACATGCTGTGCTAGGTGCTGGGAATAGCTTCTGAAATTGTTCAAAGTTTCAAGGTGCTACTAATTTTCAGAACAGACTGAAACATTTACCATGGAGGGTAGACTTTTTAAAAAATGCAATGCAAAAAATACGTTTAGAGAAGATTTAGGTAGGAAACCCAAACTTCATAGTTGTATATGATAAGTTGAAATGATTAAGAGATAAATAATTAAATCATCAAATGGGGATTTCAAAGGACTGTTCTGTAAATTACACAATAATTACATTATTTATATACATGAGTTGCCAGTTGTTACATGATGTGTAAATTAAAGCATTGATCTTATATGCTGTGGTCAGATAAGAGTCTAGAGGTAAAAATTGGTGCCGACTTGGGAGACTTTTTAGGAAGACAAATAATGAACACTAAAGGGCAAAAGGTTATATATAAAAAAAGATGGGGGAAATCTGAGTGTTCTTGGTCTTTGTATTCCCGGACTCTAACACTGCTTATTAAAGTTTTTTTATAAATATTGAATGACTCTTGGGAACATGAACCCCAAAATAATATGGAAATTATATGCTCAGTGGATTATTTCACATATTTTACCAAAAAAATAAGAAGCCAGTCCTATTTGACCCAGTGTGTGGTGGTCTTGTTGGCTACAGGTACATGCCACTATGAATATCTGGAAAGTCTAAAGCAGAAAACACTCTAAACAAAGCAACTGAAATCACTTCCTAACTTAAAAATAGTTTTCTATGTTGTATAGCAGAAGTTTTGCTAAGTCAGTTTTCTTGTGTTTTTTAAAATCTTTATTGTTGAGATTACTATAGATGTCCCTCTTTTTCCCCTGCTCCCCATAGCTCCCCTCCACCCAGTACCCACCCCACCCCAGGCATTTGCTACCCTATTGTCTTTGTCTATGGGTAATGCATACATGCATATAAGAGCTTTGTCTAAACTCTTCCCATCCCCCAATGGCTCCTTGCCTCTGAGAATCATCAGTCTGTTCCATTTCCATCCCCCTGATTCTATTCCATTCATCAGTTTAGTCTGTTCATCAGATTTTTTATTCATTTATTTTTAGATTCAGTTGTTGATAGATATGTATTTGTTGCCAATTTGTTGTTCATATTTTTTTAAATATATTTTATTGATTTTTTACAGAGAGTAAGGAAGAGTGATAGAGAGTTAGAAACATCAATGAGAGAGAAACATTGATCAGCTGCCTCCTGCACATTGTAAGTAACTAACTGCTTTTCTTTTGCTGCTTTTAAGATTCTCTCTTTGTCTTTTGTCCTTGGCATTTTAATTATGATGTGTCTTGGTGTGGGTCTCCAGGGATGTGCAAAGTCAGCCACTGCCCGGGGCCACCCAGCAGGAGCTACAGAGAGATCTGCAGATTCCTTCTCTTTGTATAGGGTTGGGAAGTGTCCAGATGAGGCTCAGCTGTGAAGCAAGGCAGGCTTATGCTGGTGTGGGTCTTGAGCCTTTTATTGATAGGTTTGGGACTCCCTGACCCAGCTGCAACTTGTTTGACAGGTTTTAGCCTGAGAAAGGATAGGCCATTCATATGCAAAAGCAGCTGCACACAGCTTGAGTGGGGTTATAAATTGGGTGGGGTGGGGGTCTCAGAATCTCCAGGGCTGAGCAAACAGAAATGGCTGCCAGTCAACCCTACAACGAGGTCCCAGAACAGGAACAATGACTGCTGTGAACACCTCCATCTAAAAGAAAGCCACCCCGAGTTCCTGCACTGATGCCAGACAGGCTAATTTCTCCTAGTATGTGTCTGGGTCACCCAGAGCCTTGCCAGCACTGGAGCTCAGAAGAGGTGGGAGCTTGTAAATTCAGTTCGTGGTTCAGGCCTTCTAAGAGGAGCAGCTGGGTCACCAGCATCCTATGTGTCACTGAGTCCCAGGCCCACTGGTTTTTATCAGCCCATAGTTCTTACTGCTAATAGGGACTTCTTTTCCCAGCTCTGGAACCCTGGGCTGGGCATCTGGTGTGGGGCTGGGACCCCTTGCTCCTCTGGGCAGCCTCCGTAGAGGCAATCTCCCTCCCAATTAAAAAAGGCGATTAAAAAGCGGCACACATGGGTGCCTGATCAGCCTGCTCCTCACCTCTGCACCTCCTACCAGTCTCTGTGTGCTTCCTCCTTTACTTCTCTAGTTGTAAGACTTCCATTCAGCCAGCTTTCAAGGTTCTGGATGATGGTTGTTCTATATTTTAGTTGTAATTTTGATGTGGTTGTGGGAGTCAGTGAGTACAGGCGTTTGCCTTCGCTGACATCTTGGTTCTTTAAGCCAGTTTTCATATCAAGAGGTGATTTGAAATTAGAATGTGCTTGCATGCTTTGTTTTACTCAGGATCCCTACCATGGTGTCTGAAATGTTTTAAAATGATCTGTCCTAGAGATCAACCAAAGGACTTGTATGCATGCATATAAGCCTAACCAGTGGACACAGACAACAGGGGGATGAGAGCATGAGTGGGTGTTGGGGGGTAATAGGGGGATAAGGACACATATGTAATACCTTAATCAATAAAGAAATTTAAAAAAATAAATAAAATAAATAAAAACTGGAAAAAAATAATCTGTCCTTTTATATAGTTGGGTCAGATTTACAACATCAATTTCCTTAGCAAACAGATTTATATAGTAACTATGAAGTAAAAACTCAGCCAATTATCTTATTGATAGCTTTCCTTTCTTAATTTGCAAGGCCCACATTTTTCAAATTGAACTTTATTTGTGGCAACTAACAAACTGATGTTTGTTAAATCTAAAATGTTCACCTTTAAAAAATTTAATTTTGAAAAATCCGTTTAAAAAATGGAATACATGGTCATTAATCAAGAGATATGTATGGATAGACTGTGAAAACTATATCTCTCTTGGACCCTTCCATTCCCATCCCAAGAAAAAAATCACTATTTATCCTCACTTTTTACATTTTAAATAATCCTCAATATATTGGAATCTCTCAGCTTCTATCTTATTGAATATAATTCATTATTAAAGCAGATTATGAGCAATAAAAGAGGTTAATTGTAGTGACACTACATATGACATTTTTCAATGACAAAAAATAAGTAAAATAATACAGTTGAGAAAAAATACCACATAAACTCATTATTTTGAGTGCCTGTGCACACAAGGATCTATAATTACTCTGTTTCCTTCATAACATTTACTTTCAATTGTTCCTATTTTAAAACAGTTCTCTGTTGAGTCCCATAAAATTTCACTTTTCATTTTTGGATGTCTTTGTAGTTTTTAAACAATCACTACTATGCCTCGTTCTTAAAATGAAGATCAAGCGATATATTTCTCTCTCTTTTTGCCTAACATACAAGTAAATAACCATTTGTTTAATAAAAGTTAATTTGAAATATACACTTTTATTTTTCTGCATAACATTTACTGTATAATTTTCATTTTTTAAAAATTAACTGTGAATGTAAGTTACATAAGAACAGGAGTTTATTTTTTTTCACTCCTTTATCATCAATGCCTTGAGCATTGCCTAGTGCAGTGATGGCGAAACTTTTGAGCTCAGCGTGTCAGCATTTTGAAAAACCCTAACTTAACTCTGGTGCCGTGTCACATATGGAAATTTTTTGATATTTGCAAACATAGTAAAACAAAGATTTATATTTTGATATTTATTTTATGTATTTAAATTCCATTTAACAAAGAAAAATCACCCAAAAAAATGAGTTCATAGGTTCGCCATCACTGGCCTAGTGCATAGAAGTGTTCTATACATGGAGTGAAGGAATCGAATGAATGAATGAATGAATGAATGAACAAATAAAAAATTGGTTTATGTATTAAATAATTCAAGGGAATCTTCAAAGCACAACTTTAATTTGTATTCCATTATTTTTTGGATGTTAATAAAAATTAAGCTCAGAGAAAATTATATGTAGATTATAATTAATTTATATTTTAGTTAGTTGTGTAATATACAAGGCAACTATGATGCCTATGGTAATAGATGCCTTGTGAGGTTCTGAAGACAGATATAATATTCTTAAATTATTTCATGTGTGTGTTTGTGTGTATATAGCCACCAGCACCCTGAAATGCAGTTGTTCTCTTCCTCGGGTTTAAATCATCACACAATGATCAAAGCACGTAATTTAATAGGGTCATTGCCTTCCTAGTTACCCAGACCCCAAGCCTCAGAGTTTGCTTTCATATCTTTTTTTGTGTCTTCTTAATACACACCACGTTTGGTTGATTCTCTTGCCACTGATAAAATTACTTGTGCATTCATTTGGGAACTAGCATTGTTTTCTCTGAACTCTCCATAAAATTAATCTTATCTCTCCAACCATATTTTTAGCTTTATTATAAGTTATTTGCCTATGTATTAGCTAGTTGTGTACATAACTGTTTTTCTACACAAAATTGGGGTGTGTGTGTGTGTGAGTGATTATATAGCTCCCTGAGTAAAGTCATTATGCATCCTCTTATGTAAAATAGGTGTTCACCCAGTGTCCACTGCATTTGTCATTTATCATACCATTAGTTTTGCAAACAGCATAAAATACTTCTGGAAACTTCCCGGGGTAACTTTGATAACCTATTTGTTACTAACGGTGGAAGGTTCTGAAAATTATTTAATTTTTTAAAATATCCTGCAATATATCTTACCATTTTATTAAAAATCTTAGAAGTATGTCCCTGTTTTTATTTTCTGTGTGGATGCACTCATGGCAGTAATGACAGATATGACGGAATTCAGACTAGAGTTTCATGGATTCTGCAGAAGGAATGACTTAGTAGGACGTTCTCAAGAAAGCAAAGGCCTTTCTATTCAAGGCTTTCAATTCTGTCTTCATGGGGTTTGTTGTTTTATTATTCCAAAGGAAAATTTTTCTAAAATTTCAGTTTTTTAAATAATAAGAATCCTAATGTCAGAGTAGATTCACTATTCAAAAATGAAAGCAGTATGTCTTGTGTATCATTCTTTAACATGTGTAATCCCAATTAAAGACAGTATATATTTTCTTTGAAAATGAAGACAAATTTCTTCTTCTTCTCTTTTAATTTAGCTTGAGGTGAAGTTCTGGTCAATAATCTACAGATGGTTGTTGATCCCCAGGTTTAAAAGCCTTTTCACTGACCATTGTGTGCTTTTTAGGAAGACAGTTTAGGACCAAGCTGCCTATTGAGTAGAATGGCCTTTGGTTCCTTAAATGATAGAATTTGTGTGGCTAAGAGAAAAAGTTGTGATGTTTTCCCTTTGCATACATTTAAATTTTTAATACAAATGTCTGCAGTTACTTGTGTTTTATAAATTAAATTATTATCCTCATACATAGTGTCATTTAAAGTGCTAAAGGTATTCTTTTTGAAAATCTGCTTAATTATAATATAAAAATTGTGGGTAGGTTTTACTGAATTAACACTTGTCTATTCCCTCCACAGATACTTTTTTGAAATTATTCCTTTTGCCTGATAACATCATGTGAAATTTATTTTTAGGGGGATACTGCCTACTTAAAAGATCGCTGGTGTGTTTTTGATGGAATTATGGTCTTATTCCTTTGGGTTTCACTGGTGTTGCAGGTAATTAAAAACTTTTAAATTATAAGTGAGTAGTTTCCAAAGTTTGCATTGAAAATCTAACTAGATATATAAAAGCATGTATATAAAATGCCACTGTATACTTTTCTACAACATTATGTTATTTTTTAAAATTTATAAATAAAAAGCCTAACATTGTAGTAATTGTCAGTCACATTTGTGAATTAATTCTCAATAAGAAATGAAAATCAATAGTATAAGAAATTGCTTTTTATTGAACAGGTATACAAATATATTCATGAAAAGAAAGGAAAGAACATGGGGTGAGATTTCAGTATTTGTGGAATAAAAAGAAACGGGGTACATATATTTAAAAGTTCTAAAGGAGGAATTTTGTTGGAAAATGGTAGAACTCATTCCCATACATTCAATCAGTCTTAATTTTGCATTTAACTAAAGTAACTATAATCTTCATGAAAATATTCAGAAAAAATAAATTCACAGTTCATTCTGCAAACTTATCCTAGTGCTTATTGATAAGCCGTCTTTGTTTTTACAAAGCTCACCTCTCTAACAGCCTAATTTATCCTGCATAGTAATGTGTTCTTTTCCATTTAATAACTATTGTATGATTGACAAACATTTTCCAATTATTATTTCACCTCTTAGTAAATGGTACATTTTTTCACATTTTCTAATAATACTTTTAATCCTGTCTCCATTATTTCATTTTTTAAATATTCAAAAAGTTTCACCAAAGAACATGCTTAGTTAGGAAGACTTAGCACACTTTTTCTACTATATTCTCAGTTGGCACTTGTTTTTGTAATAAAACCTGTGCCTTGATGAAGTATCCAAGATTAAGAAAATGAAGAAGATTGATGGCACTTTCATTAGCTTATGATTTGTTTCTCCTAAGAGAGCGGTAGCTTCTAGAGGTACTCAAAAGAAAATTGATTTCAGTAGAAAAAAATGTAGGGCAAAGTTTAGGGAACAGGATGCACCTCCTGATGCTGTTTGTATATGTCACCACTACAAACCATGCTAAGAGAAAGTCTAAACTTGTTTATTCACCTTTAAATTTACAGGTATTTGAAATTGCTGATATAGTTGATCAGATGTCACCTTGGGGCATGTTGCGGATCCCAAGGCCACTAATTATGATCCGAGCATTCCGAATTTATTTCCGATTTGAATTACCAAGGACCAGAATTACAAATATTTTAAAGTAAGCACTACTTTCACATAAGTTAAGGGGAGGAAGTTTATGACTTTTTAAAAATAAGTTTTACCTATTTTATGTTTTTTTCCCCCTAGGCGATCGGGAGAACAAATATGGAGTGTTTCAATTTTCTTACTTTTCTTTCTGCTTCTTTATGGAATTTTAGGAGTTCAAATGTTTGGAACATTTACCTATCACTGTGTGGTAAATGACACAAGACGAGGGTAAGTTTATCTCCCAACTGCATTTTAATCTAGGTGATTAACAAGGATATTTTTGCAATTCTCATGATAAAAACCTCGGTAAAATTTTTAGAAGTTTTTATGTGTTCTCTCTTCTATATCCTCTGCTTCCTTGAAATTGTTTTGTCCAATTCTTAACACATGTATTCAAGACAAGCCAAACTGAAAAATCTAACCCCTTGGGAAAGTAGATTAAGCAAATTTATTTTTTAAAATATATTTTTATTGTTTTCAGAGAAGAAGGGAGAGGGAGAGAAAGAAAAACATCAATGATGAGAGAATCATTGATCAGCTGCCTCCTGCACGCCCCGTACTGGGGATCAGCCCTGCAACCTGGGCATGTGCCTGGACTGGGAATAGAATCATGACTTCCTGGTTCATAGGTCAACGTTTAACCATGAGCCATATGGCCCAGCTGGATTAAGCAAATTTAAGGAATACACTTAGAAATTTTCCCCAGTGTGGCAGAATTCCATCAGAGTAAAGTAAGAAGGGGATGAAAAATGGTATAACTACTTTGAAAAACAGTTGGCTAGTTTCTTAAAAATTGAACGTACACCTACCATATATCCCATTCATTCCATTCTAAACAAATTGTAGTTATATCCACATAACACTATTTAGCAATAGGTAGTATGAGATATTGTTATAAACAATACCTTGGATGAATCTCAAAATAATTATGCTGAGTGAATGAAGCCAGATGAAAAAGATCGCACATTCTGTGGTTTCATTTATATAAAACTAGTAGCCCAGTGCAAGAAATTCGTGCACTGGGGTCGGGGGGCAGGGAAGGGCCCCTCAGTCTGGCCTTCACCCTCTCCAATCTGAGACCCCTTGAGGAATGTCCAACTACCTG
>NW_006282385.1:1957695-1958503 GCF_000327345.1 Myotis davidii
ACCTGGGGGGGATGTGCACACCGGAGGCACATCCTCAAACCCCCGTGGTGCGGCCAGGAGGATGTCAGTCTGGCCCACCACGGTGGCTGTCCCTGCGAACCTCCACCTTCTGGGCCAGGAGGCGGATCTTGCACAGCCACTACTGGGCGCTGATGGCCTGCAGGTGCTACTTCAGCTCAGCATGCAGGCTCCGCTTGGCATGCTCACAGCTGTCACCACCGCCATGTGGGGAGTACAGGCCGGCCTCTGCCTCCCCTGTCCAGAGGCTCTCTGCGCTGCTCGCCTGTCCAGAGTGACTGGGGCTGGGTGGAAGCCAGGCATCCTGCCCTGCCCAACCCAGGCCGATCCACCCCGAGTGAGCTGAGCCCCACCTGGAAGGGTCACGGATCCAGGTCGTGGGACCACGGACAGCCTCAAGTGCTGCCCCCCGCCCGGCAGGGTCACAGATCTGTGTCTTGGTCCCGTGGACAGCCTCAAGCGCTATCCCCCACCTGCCAGGTCATGGATCTGGGTCCCAGACCGTGGACAGCCTCAAGCACTGCCCCCCGCCTGCCAGGGTCACAGATCCGATCCCCGACTGCGGACAGCTTTTCCCGCTGCCACCTGACTTTAGTGTGCAAATTAGCCGCCATCTTGTTGCTTCAGGGTGAGGGTCCCCACTGGGGTGCCTGGCCAGTCTGGGTGAGGGGATGATGGCTGTTTTCAGGCTGGCGGGCAACTGAGGCTCCCAACCTCTCCTTTTTTTCTTTTTTTATTCATTCTGGGATTTATTTACTTGCTATGGCTGTCACTGGCGCTGAGAGCTGGC
>NW_006282385.1:1959615-1972284 GCF_000327345.1 Myotis davidii
GCACCCATATCATTTTTTTTTCTATTTTTTTCATGACACTGTGAGGTCCTTGAGGACACATACAGCAAAGAGTGGGGAATATTCATTTTCTTATTGCCAGTACCTGGTATCCTAGCACAAAATAACAACCTGGTAGCTATTTATTGAAGGCATGGTTGATGATAGATTACATTTAGACAAATAATAGTATGGCACATGGATAAAGAAGAGGGAATAAAAAAAAAACAGAGAAAGAAAAGCAAGTTGCTAAAGGGACAAAGGAGACATAGTTAAAATATTGAAAAGCAATAGGTGGTACAAACACAGGGTAGGAAAGTTGAAGGAAGTGGTAAAGGAGTTGACTGCGTGAGCAACAGAAGAGACAAATATGTGAATAATACCTGTAGGCAGGTGTTTTTTAAGTGTATTTAGGCTGTAGAATATGTCTGGATTATTCCATGAATGAATGTGAAGATGGAAAAGATGTAGTGTGGGTTGGAGGCAATGGATATAAAGGCGAAGAACTGAGAAAGCTCTGACTAAGAAAGCAATTGTGTTATAGCAGCAATGAGTACAGGAGGCTGATTTAAACTTACCATTTCATTGAAAACCAAGTCAGAATCAGAGGATTTGAATACTTATTAACACAATGAATAGATCAGGTATCATGCTGGCAAGCTACACTTTGTCACATAAAATATAATACCAATTGGGAAGTCACACATGAGTACCTTTGAACTCACAGCCCTTGAATGACTTGAGTTAAGTACTCTTCACATAGCTCCTTACAATACTCAGTATGAAGAAATAAATGTCTTTGAAAAAATATTAAAAGAACTTTCGTATTCTGAATATTAGCTCCAGTTCATTACTTTATCCGAAAAGTTGAGTTCACTTTGAAAAATTACATAAATGTTGGCAGAATTTTCAGTTACTCGAGACATAACAGTTATGAGGGAATGTCTGCATTTTCTCTCTTTTATTTGTAAAATCTGCCCAATAGCATTATGTACACACACATATATTCTGCCTTCTTTGTGTGTGATTCTTAGTTTATTAGTTGAGGAGAAAATGAATAACTAGCCACATGGTAGTAGTGTTGTTCATTAAAAATTTTTCATAAGTGTGATGGTTTATTTCAAGGACCAGTCATTTATACCATTTTTTCTTTTAATTTTCAGTTTAGTAGTAGTTGAGTTTTGAAGTTCCACTCATAAGTAGAAAAACTGTTGATACCATTTTACTATTATTTCTAGTCCAGACATCAATTTACCTATTTTTAAAACACTCAAAAAATGTCAAAAATAAAAATGAAATGCATAAAATTCCAATTAAAAACTTCCCAACTTTTTTCTTTTGTTCTAAGAATTTCTTAGATGTTGCAAAGAGCAATGTCTCTGAGCTAGATGTTAAGCTACAGTATGATGGTTCTGTATCCAGCGATCAGTTTTGCCTGTGGCATCATGACCTCATTTCTCTTAATTGTTGTCCTTTAACAATTGTTCCAATTGCTGCTTAATTGATTTGCACTATAGTCAAATGTTGGGAGAATTTTCAGGCATAGAGGTGTCTGTTGAGAAATCTATATGTCCTGGATTCCACAGCTCAC
Source organism: Myotis davidii (assembly GCF_000327345.1). Lineage (NCBI taxonomy): Eukaryota > Metazoa > Chordata > Mammalia > Chiroptera > Vespertilionidae > Myotis > Myotis davidii. The sequence continues at coordinate 1,961,204 of NW_006282385.1, forward strand.
CTCTGGAATTGATGATGCTTAATCTGTGAGGCAAACAAGATTAATAAAGAAACAACACAATACACATTCTTGTGCTTTTAAATGGAGCTGATATCTTTTGAAGCAGACAGAGGGAAATCATAGCTATGTCCTCAAAAGCATTATTAGTAAAGCTTTAGAATCTTCTCTAATGATGAGTGGTGACCCATAGAAATTATGGAACAAGTAAAGCAGTTCATAAGCTAAAGACAGTTGCAAAGAGCAATGTCCTGTGGCAGAAAGAGGTGTGCAAAACACCAAATGTGATGGCAGAAGTCTCCCCTAAAGACGAAAGTGCAAAAATGAGTTGGTAGTGAAATAGAAAAGATGAAGACTTACTTCACCTAATTATTATTCCTTATTATTATTCCTATTCATGGCTGAATATCTAATGATAAAATCTTATTCCCAAGAGTGAGATCATGAGAAAAACTTTAAGGTATGTAAACCTTTACTATGCAAAAGTGTATATATATAGTATAACTTAATACTTTTAGCATAGGATAGTCTATATAAAATTTTACTATACAAAGAACAGAATTCAACCAGAAGTTCAGGTAAATATTTGTGATGGCTGGACCATTAGCTTTAAATCCCAGAGGTATGGAACCATATGTCACAGATGCACTGAACAATACTGATGCATCCCTATTGTGTCAGGTTAATTACTAATAGTTTCTTTTTTCATCTCAGGAGAGTCTCAGTATAGACAAAACACTATGATCACCCTGCCCAGGTGCAGCTTATAGGGCTTGCTGTTATTTTATAAAATCACTAAGACTTGGACTAGAGAAAATATAATGTTGTTTTGGGGGAGTTTTCTATTTCTGGTCCAAATAAAACTTAAGTTTACTCTTTAGGGATAACTTGAAAATAAATAAATTATTGTCTTATACATTATGTTTACAAAATAATGAGGATTTTTTTAATGGAAAGGTTGGAAGAATTAAAAATAGAAACAGTGGAACATTGAATACTAAATTTTAATTAATGAACATTATCAAGAAAGAATTTTGTAGGGTGCATAAAATCGTAAGTGCCTGAAATTCATGCAAAGGTCTATGAAATCTTGATTTATATTTAAACTTCCTTTGAAAGGTGAAGAGCGAGATTGCTACATTTAACTTCCAGGATTCACGCAGAGATATCTGCCAAGTGGGAAACATAAGAACAAGTTTTGATAAATGCATATTGGAAACATTTTCTTTAAAATATTTAAGAAGTGAAAATGCTCTGATGATGCATGTAGATTTCTAATTAGTAGAAACTTTTGTAGAGAATCTATTATATCTTAGCTTATTTTGCTTATATAAATGATTTTTGGAACAGTCTGAAAGGAATTATTCCCTCCATTTTTCATGTGAAGACACAGTCCCAAAGTGGTTAAATAATATGTGTCCATGAGATAAGTGAGAGAGCCAGGATTTGAACTCATATCAAATTTCCAAGTCCATGTTTATTCAGCCAGTTGAGCAATTTCTGCAATAATCTAATGCACATACAGATCAACATGCACATACATAAACTTTTTATAATGTGTGTCATAGAGAAAATTAATATGCATATTACATTTTCGCTCTTCACCTTTCAAAGGAAGTTTAAATATAAATCAAGATTTCACGACCTTTGCATGAATTTGAGGCACTTACAATTTTATGTATCCTACAAAATTCTTTCTTGATCATGTCCATTAATTAAAATTTAATATTCTATGTTCCACTTTTTCTATTTTTAATTCTTCTATCCCTGTGTAGATGTGATATTCTAGGGGATTCAGTCTCATCTGAATCTATGAAATAGTGATATGTAACATATTGTATTACTCCATATATCTTTTTAAAAGTTGTGTATATCCATCTCAAGTATGTGGACCACCTGAATCACCAATGAAATCAGATTTTCAGTGTGATAATTAAAAAACAATAACAAGCATAAGAAAATATTTCAGAATAATCCCAATTCCCACATAAAAATTAATACCAGTTTGATTTCCACCAAAATAGTAAAACATTTCCTAGTCTTCAGTATAATAAAAGAAAACCCTACAGCTTGAAAAAGGTTCTAAAAGTGATTTATTTGATCAAGTACAATATAACACTTTTTTTGATCTTATGTAAACACTTACCCCCAAAAGAAAAATATAATCCTATATAATAAAGAAGTAATATGCAAATGGTCGCTACGTAATGACTGACCGTGTAACAACCAGATCATTGATCAGCAGGAGAGTGGGGCAGTGAGCCACAAGTGGGCAGCGGAGAGCTACAAGAGGGGCAGGGCAGCAAGCTATGAGGGGGGCATTGGGGAGGAGAGATGGTGGGAGCTATAGGAGGGTGGCAGCAAGCTACTGGCACATGAATTCATGCACAGGGCTACTACTAAGATCATAAGTTTCTTATTTCTTACAAATGAGTGTTAAACTTTATTGAACAATTGATATAGGTTATTTTCTTTTTTTATTTTATTTTATTTTTATTTTTTAAATTATTTCAGAGAGGAAAGGGGAGGGAGGGAGAGAGATGAGACATCAATGATGAGAGAATCATTGATCAGCTGCCTCCTGCATGCCCCACACTGGAGATTGAGCCCACAACCCAGGCATATGCCCTGGCTGGGAATCGAATCGTGACCTTCCAGTTCATAGGTCGACATTCAACCACTGAATCATGCTGGCCGGGCTGTATTTTACATTTCTAACACATCTCAGTAGGATGCTAAATTTTCAGTTAAAGTGAAATACAGTCCTACCAAAGTTATGAAGTTGTGTTTAAAGGGAAAATATTTTATACTGCTTCAGTTTAATTTAAATTAAAATTCAATTAAAAATCAGTTCTTCCTCAATTACATTAGATACATTTCCAGTGCTCAGTGGCCACACGTGGCTGATGGCTGCTATACTAGACAGTGGAAAGAAATTGAAACCCAGAGAAGTTAAGTGACTTGCTCAGGGTTGTTGCCCGTTGGCAGCTGAACCAGACCTAACGCAAGCTTCCTAACACTGACCTTCCCATCAGACCATCGCTAGTGAGACACCGTTGAACTGAAGGGCTACTAGGGTGCGTTTGTTAGTTATTCCCCAAACTAAGCACATGCCCATCCCAGCCTTGTCTCTCCTTGGACAAGTGCGCCATGGTGATTCCTGCTTCCTGGTTATTTTCTTATTTAATACTCATAAAAGCCTAATAAGTCATGTTCTCTTTTTACATTCATATCTTACAGCTAAGGTAATTGAAGCTCAATAAGGTTAAATTAGATGTTCATGCTGAAACAGAGGTAGAAGCAGAATTTAAGTCCAGTTCTCTATGACACCAATTTCTAGGCTTGTAAACATTCAATTGTAATTTGGTCAAAATGATCTTCAACACGTGTATCCAAAGTATTTGAATAAAATGTTCAGTTACAAGGAGCCCATGCTTAGGAAATAAGTTCTAAATGGGCCATATGAGTAAGTTGTCCAGGTTGCTTATTTTAGGACTGAATTCTGAAATGATGTATTGGAACTTCTGAATGTACTATGTGAATGTGAAATGAGGAGCCCTGCCAATTCAGCTCCTCCCAGTAGTGTTTACTATAGTTGTTCCTGTAGAAATCATATGTAACATTGTCTTGATATCTCAGGTTCAATAGGACCAGCCAGCTCCTTGCCCCCCTCCTACTCCCCTTCATCAAAGCCACAATGACATTCAATGACTCTAGCAGCACTACTACCACATCTTTGGAAATCATTTCTAGGATAAGATCTCTTTGATAGAGAAAAATAGAGAAAATCACCTGGGGAACTTGGTAAATATGCAGACACCAAGCTCCATCTGTGGATTCGTATTTATGGGGCTGAGTTAGTTAGAACCTGACCTGGTTAGTAAGCAGTGATTTAAAACCTTAGTTTTACACTAAAATTCTCAAAGATATGTTTTGGCGTAGAACACAAAATTTGCATGGCTTTTTAAAAGATAAATCTTGAGCATGGAAACATGGAACAGACTGATGAATCTCGGAGGGAAGAAGGGTGAGGCAGAGGGGGTTGGAATAGATTAACCAAAGGTCTTATGTGCATATATACATTACCTATGGACACAGACAATAGTGTGGTGAAGGCCTGGGGTGGGGCAGGAGGCAGGTGGAAGGAGGCAATGGGTGGAAAAGGGAGAGACATCTGTAATACTCTCAACAATAAAGATTTTTTTTTAAAAAAAGAGATAAATCATAAGTTTTCAAAGAAATGCTAAGCTTTCAGCCAGCTGCTTGAGCTTCCTCTTCCATTAAGTCCATTTACCTGGGAATGTCTAAGAATCACCAAAGGTAATTAGAGTCTCTTGTTATTCTCGCAAAGAAGCAGGTTGTCCATGTGTTCTGGGAACTGCAGAGCAATCATCTCAGTTATATTCATTCAGTGACTCACATATTTTTAGGTCTAGTGATTGGATTGGGTAAGTGCACTTCATGGTTGAGGACTTCTGGGGATAGGAGATTTGGAGCTCTCTCAATTCTTCCCTAGCCTTCACTTATTTTTTTTAGCCTTTTATTTATCTTATTTTATTTTTCAACTATAGTTTATATCCAATATTATATTACTTTCAGGTGCATAGCATAAACAAAATTGAAACAGACTTATAGATACAGAAAACCAACTGATGGTTGAGAGAGGGGGGCGTGGGGTGAGAGGGTAAAACAAAGGTGAAGGAATTAAGAAGTACAAATTGATAGTTACAAAATAGTCCTGGTGATGTAAAGTACAGCATGGAAATACCAATAATATTGGTATGTATGGTGCCAGGTGGGTACTAGAAATAGGGGGGCATCATTGTAAGGTATATGATTGGCCTTCACTTTTAATGTAGCTACATGTAATTACCATTGTGGAGTACATCCAAAAAGATGGAAGCCTGTTGAGGTGGGAAAAATGGCTACTCTTCAGCCGTACACTCAACCAAATCACCTCTGAAAAGCACAAATGTATTTTGAGCTCTTACTATGTATGAGGCACTTTAGATTCATAGTTGCTGATTCATAAAGTGATCTTATACATTGGGTATGCTGATCCTCATGAGGGAAGGGAGGAAATAGCTCCTTGCCACACGTTAATTAATTGGTGAAATCACCAACTAAAGTCCTATCTGCTTGGCCTCGTATTCGGATGGCTATTTTCCATCATGCCAACTCATTCCTTATGGATAACTCCTAGCACTGGATCTTCTAGTTCCCAAAGCAAAAAGAGAAGAGTTATTGCTTGAGAAGCTCTTGGCCTAGATTTGAAATGTCAAGGGTAGTAGATTTGTATAAAACCTCAAAACAGGTTTCACATTTTTCAATTTGGAACTGATCAGTGTTTCCTCTGTGTCCTGGTAGTTTACTTTTCTAAAATAATATTTTTAAATATATTCTTTGTCTCATCCTGCCTCAGATGCCAGTCTCCTGGCTCCTGTCATGTAGGTTGTCCTTTATCCATGTTGGCAAAGTAGTGAGTGATATAGTTAATGAAGTAAACTTGGGGAAAATATATAATTTAAAAAACTATACAGATATAACAAAGTGAAATGACTATGTAAAATTTTTTTAAAAAATAAAATAGCATATTGTCATTCAAATTTTGGCTCATGATGAATTCAGTTCTTTTTTTTATATTTATTGATTTCAGAGAGGAAGGGAGAAGGAAAGAGAGATAGAAACATCAATGATGATAGAGAATCATTGATCGGCTGCCTTCTGCACACCCCCTACTGGGGATTGAGCCCACAATCCAGGTATGTGCCCTCGGCCGGAATCGAACCTGGGACCCTTCAGTCCGAAAGCTGACACTCTGTCCACTGAGCCAAGCCGGCCAGGGCAATTCTTTATGGCTTTGACAATCTAACCATTCAGGAAAAGATGAGGGGGAAAAATCATATTAAAATATTCTCTATTTAACAGTAAGGAGAGATTTATTTTTTAATTTCTTAGAAAAGGGGCCAGATTTACTTGTTTATAAAAAGAGGTGTGATGTCAATATTATTGTCTGCCTCAGACTACTTATCTTATCTCTTAGTCCCTCTAAAAGTCCAGAGTAATTAAAAGTTTTCAAAAATCAATAGTTTCATCTCTGCAAATTCCAGGGTGGGATTAGTTTCTAAAAGCACCCAGCTTTAGAATTAGCCAGGCCAAATCCTAAGAGTTTTTAATTAGTCCTGAAAGAGGAGTCCAAAACAAAGCCAGCTGATCCTTGGAGTAAACCTGAAAGGTGGATAACAGCCAGAGCAAGGTCACTGCCAGCATGTGCAATGAGAGGCACAGTCCATGCCACCACTAACAGTGAGACACGCGATGACCAGAGGTATCAAAGGCCATATTCACTATTCACCCAGGTGTGAAGATGGTGTGTGTGCCCTTTTCTTTTCCCCAACATCCAAATCTCTGGGTATGTAGTTAAAAAATTATTATTTTATGGTAATAGCTGTTTATTTACAACCCTAGAGAAAAAGCTGTGAATAGCTACACCCACCAATGAAAGAGTAAAATTGTTGTTCTTTTTCTCTTCCTGCCTTTTCTTTCTCTGTGTCCTGTGCAAACAGGCTTTGATATTTCCACTTTCCAGAAGGCTGTTGTCTAGTGTCTGCTAATCCTTTAATAGTTGCTCCAAGTACCACCCATACAGGAAGGTTTTCCCAGTACGACTCACCATTCACCACCGGTAACATATGTAATGTTTCTACGTTCTGCTTTTGTAACACCATGAGCATAGAGATCTATTTTAAAGCATTCCTCATGCTCTATTATGGACATTACTTTTCTATGCTCTTTCTCACATTAGGCAATAAAGTCTGTGAGTTGGAAATGCCTTAGTCATCTCTATTCCTAGCATGCTGTGTGGCATAGAATAGACTTGTCAAAAATAATGATTTTGAGTGAATGACCAGACAAATGAAATAAAGTTATCCCACTAAGAAAATGAAAAATAAAATTTCTGAAAAGGGCTGAATGGTAATATAAAGTGTAGTTATTGTGATAGGTAGACAGACGTGAGTAGAGCAAGGACTATGAGCTGGGTATAGAAGGTCACCAGGATGAAAATCTCCAGGTGCCTCGCAATGGAAAATCAATTGTAGGGTGGGACCTTGCCCCCAGGGTGACTTTTCCTCCCATAGCATAGCACAGGTCATGAGGTGTGGACCCCCTGACCTTTCCTCCCTAGAGATAACATCTAGGCCTCAGTTGTATTTCAGCTCCAGCCCCAGATAAGCAACCAGCCAAAGCTGACATCAGAACCAGCTGCCTGGAATAATGACCCCATGCCCTGGTGCTGGCCAGGCAATCAGTGGAGACTACGACCCTGAATGGACACTCCGGGAAAGCTACTGAATATTCTATTAAGATCTTTCCCCGGGACCTCCCCTAAAATCTCCATCCTTAAAACCTTTAGAATGGAGGACTCAGTGTGCTCATGAGTGACAGTAATTATTCACTCATGAGGTCAACACTAAACTCATCGCAATAAGCAGTGACAGCAGTTTGATATCAGTAGAGACAGATATCAGGGATAAAGAAAAATTTGAACATAACGTCTTGAGCATTTGTCATTGGTGAGTCTTATGGACAGATGAGGACAGAACACAATGGGGAACATAGTTTCACTCTAATCATTTACCTTTTCTTTTATATGAATGTGTTATGAGGTCATTCAGGGAATTGTTTTTTAAAAGGCTGCTCAAATGGTTGAAGTGAATTGCCTGAGGTGATTAAGCTGGTTAATCACTGAAGTGAGATGATACTCCTTGTGTCCCAATATATTAGTCAATGCTCTGTGCTATCAGAAATAATAACTTATAATCATAAAACTCTGAAGTACTGAGAATTTGTTTGGAACTGTTATTAAACAGTTTCAGCAACAAGCTGAGAGTATATTTTCTTGGATATCAAACTTCTACATATGTTATTTGTATATAGATAATTGGTTAAGAATTATATATACACACACACACACACACACACACACACACACACACACACACATATATATGCCAGACAGATAATTAAAGCCTTTTGAAAAACAATTAACTGCTCTGAGGGGTTCCAGTACTTGTTTTTAAACATGGGAACTACTAAAGCCAGAAATTATTTTAAAAAATTGAAAAAGTATGCCTATTTTTAGTTATAACAAGAAAAAAATTGTGTAAAAATACCAGGATCCAATTGTTTAAGAGTTTCTCTTGTGGTTACTTTGTAAATTAATTAATTTATTGATTGATCGATTCACCATAGATTTAAATGTTGAAGAGAAGGACATTTATTTATTTGCTCAGAAAATAGTTATTAACTATTTGCTATGTATTAGTCAGGGTCCTTTAGAGAAACAGAATCAATAGAGTGTATATGTAGCATGAAAGAGATTTATTTTAAGGAATTGGCTCATGAGACTGTGGAGCTAGCAAGATCAAACTCTTCAGAGCAGGTTAGCAAGCTGGAAATGCATCAGGAGTTGCAGTCCTAAGTCCAGAGGCAGCCTGAAGGTAGAATCCTTCCTCTTTGGATGACTTCAGTCTTTTTCCCCTTGATGCCTTCAGTTTCCCCAAAGTACCCACATTATGAAGGGTAATCTGCTTTACTCACAGCCTACTGGTTTAAGTAGTAATCACATCTCAAACATACCTTCACAGCAGCCTCCAGACTGGTGTTTGCCCAAACAGCTGGACACCACAGTCTAATTAAATTCACACATAAATTAAACCATCACAAACTATGTATCAGGGACTTTATAGAATTGGAGGCTACATCCAATGAATAAGTGAGCACACAAACATGAATTACACATGTGCCAGGTGCCAGAAATGAAAAGTGTGGGTGCTCTGAGAAGTTACAGCAGGAAACCCGAACCCAATTGTAGAGATTTGGGGTGACATTCAGGCTGAAAAAGTGATGTTCAGGCTGGGCCTGAAGGTTAAAACATGGATTAACCAGGTTAAGAAGAGAGGAGAGATTTCCTAGCAGAGGAAAAGGCCTTGAAATAGAAGGAGCACACCTAGAGCTGGGAGAAGGCCAATATGGTTGGGCACTAGGATAATTGGGATTAGGGGAGGAGCCATATCCTCAGTGTCTTGTAAATCATATTAAAGATTTGCCACTGACAGAGTTAATGTAAGATAGTGATGGTGACAAGTCTCTCTACATCAGTGGTTCTCAAGCTTCTGGCCCTTTAAATACAGTTCCTCATGTTGTGACCCAACCATAAAATTATTTCCGTTGCTACCTCATAACTGTAATGTTGCTACTGTTATGAATCGTAATGTAAATATCTAATATGCAAGATGGTCTTAGGCGACCCCTGTGAAAGGGTCGTTCAACCGCCAAAAGAGTCACGAGCCACAAGTTGAGAACTGCTGCTCTATATGCTTTGTGGCAAATGGACTGGAAAAGTTGAGTGGATGCAGGATGACTAGATAGGTGAGAGGTGGAGAGAGAGTTGAATGAACTCAAAATTTATTTTGGGAGATATTTAGAGGAACATAATGATTAATTATGAGGGTTGGAGAAGTAGGTATCAGAGGTGATTCTAATATTTCAAACTTGCTCAACCCTGGATGATGGTGCTATGGTGCAACTCAATGAGAGAAAGTGATGAAAGAGTCAGAGTTCACTATGGGGTTAGAGTGATTAGTACTTGTGCTGGCGCCACATGGAGTGATCTAATAGGCAGTTGGACATGCAGCTCTGAGACTACACTGGCACCTGGGACAAGAGAGAAACTATGGAAGTGGATCTGATTGCTTAGAGAGAGAACATTATGGAAAAGAGAGGAAGGCCAAGGGCCAAGGTGAGAGAAAACTCAGTATTTAAAGGTCCATTGTAGGCGGAGGAGATAGAAAAGGAGAATGATCTGAAAAATATGGACAAAACTGGCGTCTTTAAAGCCAGCATCTCTGCAGCTCTCTGAGCCTTCCTTCCATAGCCACATGAAAAGGTTTTTGATTTTTAAGGACTCGTGATTAGGTTGGACCCACCTAGAAAATCCACAGAAATCACCCAAGCTCAAGATTTTTAGCCTTGCTCACATTTATAACCTTAATCCTCTTTTGCCGAGTAATTTAAAACATTCACAGGAGATCAGGACGTGGACATCTTTAGGGGGTCGTTCTTTGACTTACTACCAAAACAACTATGCGGAACACTATAGAGAGGCCACAGAAGATACAAACTAAAAATTTTCTAATTGGATGTAGCATGTGGAAATAATAAGAGCAATTCCAGTGGGATGGACAACATGAAAATGGGCTGAAAATTAAATTAGGGAGATTACAAGTAGATAGTTTTTTCAGGAAATCTGAGTAAGAAATGCAGCTCTTGAAACCCACGGAAGTATGAATGGTTATTTATTATGACTGGGAGAATCATTGTCTATATTAGAATTTGGCTGTTAGAGCCAGAATTCTACCCCGCTAATTCCAGAGAGCTTCTTGTTCTATCATGAATATCTGAGGAAAAATGAACAAGGGAATAATTAATAATCAATGAATAAAAATAAAACCTGGAAGATTCCTTGTTAACTGAGAAATGTAAGTAATATTTATTCTGAAACTTTTTATGTTCATTTCTATTTTTAAAAAGGGTTATAATGTGGTTTTAAATACATGTTGTTCCAGAGCAATTAATCATCTAATAAATGTGTCTCTAAGAAGAATTTGCTAATAGCTTGATGTTGGCAAAAATAATGTGTTTCACATCTGCTGCCTCTGGAACCCAGAGATTTCAAAATAATATCTGTGCTGGAGAGGGCTGTGCTTAAAATGAGAATTGGTGTTAATATGAAGGAAAAATGAAGTAAAAAAGGAAAAAAACTACTCTAATATTTATAAATTAATGAAATTATAATCATGATAGTTAACAATTATTGAGCGAGTAACTTATTCTCAGCAATATTCTGAGTTGTGCATAAGCCCATTACAGTAAATCACTAAAACACCCTTACAGCCCTGGCCAATGTGGCTCAGTTAGTTGAGCATCATCCCATGCACCGAAAGGTTATAGGTTGGATCCCCAGTCTGGGTGCAAAACATCAATGTTCCTCTCTCTCTCTCTCTCTCTCTCTCTCTCTATAT
>NW_006282385.1:1973412-1984258 GCF_000327345.1 Myotis davidii
CAGGAATAAATCTACATTTTCACCTCAGCTTTATAAGGTAGATATTTTCCTGCCATCTCACAGATAAAGAAACCAAGGCACAGACAGGTGAAATCACATGGCTCCAGAGTCCAATTTCCTATCCAAATATCTGAAAGATTTAAAAAAATTTTTTTTTCATGTATGCAGTGTCTCTTCAGACATTGTGGCTATTGTTTGAAGTACTGGCAATGAAAAAAATTATTAATTTTGATGGGCTACTAAAATTTTTTCTCTCTGAACTTCACCTCACCTCCCTCAAGTATAAAGTATTGGGTGATCTTTTATTCAGCTATATAATTCTGTGAACATAATGCTTTCAGTATTACATGCCAAAATTCCTTCTATACTTTTGACAAGTATCTATTGTGTTTTTTACATGCCAGGATTCATGCTACATTTTATTGTTATAATGACGAATAGTTATTTATAACTAGAGGCCCAGTGCATGAATTTGTGTACAAGTGGGGTTCCTTGGGCTGGCCTGCCGGGATCGGGCTGAAACCTGCTCTCCAACATCCCCTGAGGAGTCCCAGATTGCGAGAAGGTACAGGCCAGGCCAAGGGACACCACCGGGACTATTGGGGCTGGGGAGGATGCAGGAGGTTGACCAGCATGGGAGGGACTGCAGGAAGGCTCTAGGGCATGTCCACCTTGTCTCGCTCAGTTCCGATCAGCCAGACTCCAACAGCAAGCTAACCTAATAGAGTGTCTGCCCCCTCGTGGTTAGCACATGTCATAGCGAGCGGTTGACCTTAGCATATCATTAGCATATTACGCTTTGATTGATTGAATGGTCAATTGGACGACTGGACACTTAGCATATTAGGCTTTTATTATATAGGATAAGATTTTTTTCTATGGTGACGATTTTGACCTCTGTAAAGTCTTTAAGCATGTTGACCACAACCTCCTTCTTGAAACACTTGAACCTTTTGGATTTGATGACACATTCTAGACTTTCCTCCTACCTCTTGGGCTGTGACTTCTCATTCCCATTTCAAGCTCTTTCTCATCGGCTCCTATGGTTCAGGGGACTATTCTTCCTTTGGTAAACTGATGATTTCCAAGGATTTTAAATTATCATTTGCATGGTGATTTTTGTTCCTCTTCAATATCTATTTCAGTATCTATTATATAGGGTAAGCATTTACTGAGCACTTGCAACATGCTAAGAGCTATGCTGAGTGCATTACTGAGTGTAATTTTTCTTAATCCTCACACAGCTTCCCTGCTAATTATGATTACTCTCCCTATTTTACCCATGAGGAAACTGAGCTTAGAAACACCTAGAACTTTAATCAGTTCACACAACCAGTAAATGGCAGAGCTTGGGATCAAATCCAGAAAGCCTTACTCTGAAACTCTGAAGCCCTGTCTCCTTACCACTTTGTTCTCCTGTGTGAGGTGTGGGTACCACACCAGAAACAGAGAGTCAGATTCGACCTCAGTGAAAATAGATCATTTGGCCTAGGTATAGAAGTGTGAAATGAGGAGAAATAAGTGACATGTCTTCCTGAAGTCATATCTTTCTGACAAAACAAAGTTCTAATTTCCACAATTAGAGCATTTCCCTTGGGGCTTGCATGTGGAGTCCAAAGGAGCAGCTTAAAATGTGACTAGAGGGAACAGTTATTCCAACACCGATTCCCAGAGATGTGTAGGCATATCTCCTTCTCTTGCCACTCACAGAGTCCTGAAGGAAGGAGCATAGGAGTAGCCAAGAGGTGGGCGAGGCTTTGAGACCTTTATTGATGACTGAAATAGAACTGGGGGAGGTATCACCAGGCATCATGGTGTGTGTGTGTGTGTGTGTATGAGTGAGACACTGAATATGTGTATGTGAGGTGGCCTCAAGCAGCTAAGGGATTACACAAAGTTATGTGTCAGACTCTAGGGAAAGCCTATTATAGCAGCCAATTGAAGATAAGGAGAGACTAAAGAACAGAAATATGACCCAACAAGTCTGCCTCAATTTGACCATAAAGTGAGAGAACTGAAACAATCATAAAGTTGGTCCCTATTTAGGAAATGCCTAGAAACATTCATGTTTCTAGAGGAAATGGCTTAGAATAAAATCAGGAGCTTAGAAGGCTTATGAAATCATCTAGCCTAAACTGTGGCCTGAACATAGTCCATGTGAATTGCCTCAGAGAGCAGCCATTTAGGACCCATTTTTAAGGTCAGCTCAGAATGCGATTCCACAATCATTATTCCTGTGATTACCTGTACCCATCACCAAGAAAGCCAAGAAATCCTTCTACATCAGCTGAATCTCCTGCTTGTCCTCCAGAAAGATGAAAAAAGGGTTATCATCACCCTTCACCTTAAAAAAACCTTAATATCCCTAGAGCTATCGCTAAATCACTGCATTATCTCTCTCTTTCCAAAAGGATACTTTTAGTTCCTTCAATCTCATCTTATTTGTCTGGTTTCCTTTCCAAACGGCACATCTGCCAACACAGCACAAGGACAAGTGCCATATGTGAGACTTGTAGTATCTGTGCCATATGGCAAATGCCTGTCATCTAATATTGCTTAGAAGTAGAGAAATACAGTTTATGCCCACAGTAGGGTAAAGATTAACAGGGAATTCCCAGATAAGCTAATATTTCATGAATATTAGCTTCATGAAAATCTGTAGAAAAAGTCCTTCCTTTGCTTATTTGGATCTTGGATTTTAAAGACAAAAATAATGGTAATAATATTCTTATAAAGACCTATTGTGGGGATAAATCAGGTATCATTTGAGAATGTTTAATGTGCCATTAATGTGATGAATGCCATTTATGAATCTTAAATCTGTGTTCATATACAGTGGTTATTAATGAAGAGTGATTACATTATTTATTTTAATGATCATTTACCATTGATGGAATTGTCTAACTCATTCATGTGTTATTCACAGAAATGTGACCTGGAATAGTTTAGCTATTCCAGATACACACTGCTCACCAGAGCTGGAAGAAGGCTACCAGTGCCCACCAGGATTTACGTGCATGGACCTGGAAGATCTGGGACTTAGCAGGCAAGAGCTGGGCTACAGTGGCTTTAATGAGATAGGTCTGTCTGTCTTTCTGGTAAAACACATTTTTCAGTTTCTATTTTATAATGTTATGAAATGGAGATAATAGTTATATAATTGATATTTCATATTAAGACCGACTATAGTATTTACTAGTAAGAAACACAACTGCAAGTTTTAATTATGTGACTGAATTATATTCTACCTTTAATCTATAACATACAGTCTGTGTTTATGTATAGTCAGTGATGTCCATAGAGATTTAAATAGCTCTCATTTTAGACTAGTTTGATTCTTAATTATAGCATTTAAGAGTATTTCTTTGTTGAGCAAGGTTTAGAGGTTATTGCCTCAAAAATAACCAAGATGTGGTTTTCTTTCACATTTTAACTATACTCAAGTGGTCAAGGTAAGTCTTAAATAACTGGAATAATGGGCATCCATGAGTGTGTGAGAGCTGAAAAGGAATCCCAGAACACAAGACAGCTAATCAAATACTTAATGAATATGCATCAACCATATAAAGGATATATGAGGAATACTTGTATATGAATATAATGTGCTTAAATGTATAGATTTATTTGTGGCTTGTCCTATTAAGTCCTGAAATGTATCATTTACACACAGTAATCAAAGAACTTGGTAGCTGCCATTTAGTGGTATCATTGCTTTTTGAAGAAAAAAAAAAATCCATGGAACTCTAAACAATTATTTTATGCTTTGAGAATGTGTCTTAGTAAGCTCAGGCTGCCACAACAAAATACCATAGATGGGGTGTTGTAAACAACATAAATTTACTTCTTTCCAGTCTGGACACTGGAAGTCTAAGATCAGGGTGCCAGTATGGTAGGGGCCTGGTGAGGCATCCTCCTCTCCCTCGCTTGCTGATGGCTTCTTGCTGTGTTCTTACATGGATGGGGTGGGGAGCGGGTGGGAGGGAGG
Source organism: Myotis davidii (assembly GCF_000327345.1). Taxonomy (NCBI): domain Eukaryota; kingdom Metazoa; phylum Chordata; class Mammalia; order Chiroptera; family Vespertilionidae; genus Myotis; species Myotis davidii. The sequence goes on from NW_006282385.1 coordinate 1,977,398, forward strand.
GGAGAGAGATAATCCTCCCAGGATATTTTTACATTAAGAGAGAGAGAGAGAGAGAGAGAGAGAGAGAGAGAGAAAGAGAGAGAAATAGAGAAATAAAGCTCTCCAGCCTCTTCTTATAAGGGTACTAATCCCATCACGAGAAGCAAACCCTATGACCTCATCTAAACAAAATCACCTCCAAAAGGCCTCACCTCCCAATACAGTCACATTGGGGGTTAGGGCTTCAACATGTAGTTTGGTGGGGAGGCACAAGCATGTCCATAACAGGATTAATTATTATCAGAATTATTTGAAAATAATCCTATACAATAAAGAGGTAATATGCAAATTAACCCTCACACCCTCAAAAGATGGCTGCCTATGACCAGACCAGCAGGGAGGTTAGTGAGGGATGACCAAACGACTGACAGCAGTCAGATGAGCAATTAGGAGCCAGTGGTCCAGGATTGTGAGAGGGATGTCCGACTGCCAATTTAGGCCTGGCAGTCGGACATCCCCCAGGAGTCTTGGATTGGAGAGGGTGCAGGCTGGGCTGAGGGGACGCCCCTCCCTCCCTGCCCTGTGCACAAATTTTGTGCACCGGGTCTCTAGTAATGAAATGAAACAATAAAATAAAATAATAAATAAAAACCTTTTTTTTTTTTTTAAGTTTCAAGGCCCAGGTACATTTATGGGAATTCTAGACACTTTTACCCAGGGCCTGAAAGAAAAAAAACAAAAACACCTTTCAATGTTTAACAGGGTGGTGGCTGTGCTCTTTTGGAAGCCGAATAAATTTCCTGACTTTTGATGTGGTTTCACATCTCAGTGGGCCTGCTGGACGCTGGGGGATTTTATTCATAGTCAGGGAAGAGAGATCAGCCCCTGTCAACTCTGGATAGCAACTACTACAAACCCAGCCAATTGACCTTCACACATCAAACAAAGTGGCTGGTAAATCCCATTACAACCCTGGCCTTCAGGCAGAGCAACTCCTGAATGGTGAGGATGGCTTAGTGAACTCTGGGATGAGTATTGGAATGTGAGAAAGAGTACATGAAGGTCTTGCATTGATTAAGGAGTACTTTTCTGATGTATGAATTAAACCACAGGACTAAATAAAGCCTTTGGGCAGAATCTAATGCTGAACTTGGGCTGGAAAACACAAATAGTTGGTGTTTTGTGTTTTTTTAAGTGAAGTTTGTAAATAACAACCCTAAATTTTCATTCTTATATTTTAATATGTCCTCATAGTGGATTTCCAGCATTGTAGTTAGACAACTCTGTTCGCCAATGATACGGCTTCCTATTTCACAAAAAGTTAGAAACCAGAAGCATTTCAGTTTGCTTTATGCTCTTAAACTTATTGGCTTTAGAACTAATCTTACACCTCCTGTCTCAAAAGTGCAGAGGCCTCTGATGGATGATATTAATGCCTGTCAGGGATGAGTAGGCAATCACAGGTGTGTCATGGGACATGAGATGTATTGATTTGGCAAACTTTGTGGAACAAGCTTCAGGAGTCCTAACAGCTGGGACATGACTCAAATGCATCACTTGTCAGAGCCTTGCAGCCCCTTCTTTTAGGGACTAACTCAGCGGTTCTCAACCTGTGGGTCGAGACCCCTTTGGGGGTCGAAGGACCCTTTCACAGGGGTCGCCTAAGACCATCGGGAAACACATATATAATTACATATTGTTTTTGTGATTAATCACTATGCTTTAATTATGTTCAATTTGTAACAATGAAAATACATCCTGCATATCAGGTATTTACATTATGATTCATAACAGTAGCAAAATTACAGTTATGAAGTAGCAATGAAAATAATTTTATGGTTGGTGGTCACCACAACATGAGGAACTGTATGAAAGAGTCGAGGCATTAGGAAGGTTGAGAACCACTGGGCTAATTGAATATACCCATCTCTTGTATGGAGAGTGGCTAGCATTCAGGCTTTAGGCTGCCTTGGCACAAGAATCACCCAATCCTTTAAAGTCAAATCACACCCTGACCATTTTAAATGCAGTCCACACTCAAAATGCTGCATTATATTTCGGTTGGTTCATCTTTCTTCACTGTAACTTATACTGGCTTCAACTAATGCAGGCTGCAATCTCTCTTTAAGAGAGAAAGTCTCCTTATAAAGTACATTGGCTTGAGCAGCCCAATTCTAGGAGGGGATTGCCAGGCAATACTCTTGCTGTAGTTCTGTTTATTTGCACATTTCTCTTTCAAAGATTTAAGCTCCTTGAAAACAGGAAGCAAGCAGTCTCATCTTCATGTCTCCAGGGTCTCTAGGGCAATGCCTGGCTCATAGGAAGCCCTCTACAAATACTTACTAATGGACTGAACAAAGTATATGTCCTTTTTTAATTGGCTGGTAACCATAGGAAGTAATACTGGAGAATTAAGTTGCTTTCTTGTTCTTCTTTTCTCTGAATTTGTCTGTGTTTTTTTTGTCTATTCCTCATAACTTCCCTTTCTATGCAAGCTTAATTTGATTTGTTTGCTTCTTTTTCTCAAATGATGATTGAATTCAATATCATTGTATGACTAATGGCTAGATAATGAAATGTTGACTTTGTACTATCATCAAAAAATTTTAAAATAGTCTCTAAAGTTTAGATTGAAACTGAAATCTACTTCCTGTTATTCTGTGTCTACATAGATACACAGACTGTAGTATTTTAGGAGATTTTCAAAGCTCTTATGGGAAAAAATATAGTGTTTTCCCCAAAATGAAGAAAATAAATTATTTTATTAGATACATGTGATCATCTCTTTCTGCAGTTTATTTTAAACCATAATTAGGTGCCTAATTGTGCACATAAATTTGGTCCAGATACTTTATGTGTAAATATTCGTGATTAATTAAAAAGGAGCACATTTCTTTTTCTTAGTAATCAAATTATCATGTAATACATTGACTTTCAACTCAATTATATAATTTCATTTATAAGTAGCTTTATGTCTCATTGAAATTTAATACTGATGTTGAAAACTCAATTTTTAAAATATATTAAAAGCCAGAGTCATTAAGTAGAAAAAAGTTATAAAGAGCCCCTATTGTAAGATTGCAGAGTAAAGACACCTTTGCATCTCTAAAATCACCCAAACATCAAGGAGACTGAGAAACATTAATCCAACTTATATATTTAAGGACTCTGAAAAAAACCGTAACCATAAACCAATCAGAGGGCTAGATGATTAACAGAAAATTCCCCGGAAGGATTCTGGCTACTGAGGATCTCAGAGTGCCAGTAGAATGCTGACATTCTAAAATAACAAATGATCCCAGCGGAGCGGAACAGCCCGCTATGGGAGTCAGGGGAAATCAGTGTCTAGCTGACTGTGGGAGCTTTCTGGATCTCCATGAGGTGTCACAAAGTAGAGACCCTTGTTTCTGCAAGCAGTTTGTAGCGAAATAGGGGATAGACACTCCATTGTGAGGGGCCCAATGCTGCTGATCTGTGTTGATTAGGAAAAGGAAAGACCCAGCTTAAGGTTTGCAAATCTGGTATACCTTAGGATGAGCTATACCTTAGGATGAGCTATACCTTAGGATGAGCTATACTTAAGGACCACTATTCCCAGGCCCAATAAATTGAAATTTTAGAGGGATCCCAGACAGAGATGGCTTTAAAAAGTTTTCTAAGTGATTCTGATGTGCATGCAATGTTGTGAACCTTTGGATTGAAGAAACACTGATACACTTACCTACTTAATAGAGAGCTTCATTTCTATCCCATAATACCACCTCACTCCTCCTCTACATGATACAGTGACAAATATTAGGTCCTATAAAAATTGATGTCAAGGTGAGTAATAATAAAAAAATAATCAGGGTCATATCTATAAAAATGTACCTTTAGGTGCATTTAAAACTGAAAAAAAATGTTTTAAGATGTATAACTTAAAAAAGAAAACTAGAAAAAGAAGGCCAGAGTATACGGATTAAAAGGGTACAACTTGTCTCAGTAAATGAACACAGAATAATCAGTGCTGAGGTATATCTTAGTAAAGATGCTGGAATTCAAAGCTAAAAAAAGTATCCACTAGGCATTCAGGGAAAAAAAAAAAAGATCGTCATTTTTATGGGAGGCCATCAGAGAGACCTGAAACATCACACTCTAGGACAGTGGTTCTCAACCTTGGCTGCACATTAGAATCTTTTTAAAATCCTGATTTCCGGGCCTCATCCTCCGGAAATTCTGTTTCTTTGTTACTAACGATGAGGCCCAGAAATCAGGATTTTAAAAAGATTCCCAGGTGATTCTAATATGCAGCCAAGGTTGAGAACCTCTGCTCTAGGATATAATGAGACAATGTTTACAAAGTCCTTAGGGAAATAATGTGTTGAACTCTTCTTATTTTTGAGAGTCAAGAACTCAGAGACTTTATTTTATATGAAATCTTGAAGTCATTCAGCTAATCAGGAATGACTGGTCATGAGCCTAGTCTCTAATATCTATTTACTGATACAACTGTAGGATTTAGGGAATATATGTAAATATTAAAAATTATGATTGTGTAAAAAAGAGAAGACAAAGGGGGGAGGGAGTATAATGATGTTGCTGTCCTTATCATTTAAGGTTAGCAGTAAAGTATGATTATATATATTACAAGTATATGTACACATGCCATGAGACTGTATTACAAAGCCAAAAATTACTTGAGAAAAAATTCAGAACTCAATATAATGGCTCCAAGGGTTTCAGTCACAGCTATAGTCACTAGTGTGGTGACCTTGGGAAAATAATTACTCCTTCATGCCTCATTTTCCTCATCTGGGAAATAGGTAAGTTATAAACCTCCACTAGAGGGTTAATGTGAGGAGTAACTGAGAAAAACTGCACTTATAATAGTGTCTAGCACAGAGCAAACACACAGTGAGCTAGAAATTAGTCCACAGTAGCAAAATATGAAAGAAAGCATCTTTATGTTATTTGAGGAAAAATTACAACTTTAATACCGGAGGGCAGGACACAGATGCTTCCAGATTAACACCCTGGTGTCTGATATTATTCTGTTTTGTTTGCAATAGTTTGCTACTCAGATTGTTCAAGATTTTACAGCAAGGGGGGAAGAAGAGAAGGGTGGGGACAAGGTGTTCTTAACCTCATATTATGTCCCTATTAACTAATACCCCAATTTTCATTTCATTCTAATTAATGTATAGAATTCTAGAGGGCCAGTATTTGGTGGTGTTTGGTTTTCATGCATCAATTATGTCTCTCTGCCACTCTCAAAACTACCCCCTTGTGTTTTATCTGCCTCTGTAGAATCTCTTGAGAATATTTAGAATGGTATTCATATTTAGCCTGTGCCATTGAGTTTCCTGTAGTCTCGTTAAGCCTCACACATTTAATTACATATATCCCTATACATTTGACTTTGGGCCCCCTCTCCGGCATTTGAGCTACTCCCTGTCCTTAGCAGCCTTTCAACAGGTGCTCCTTCCAAAGCACTGAACAGAAGCCCCAGCCTTGCTGCTTCCTGCCCGGTCTCCAGGATCCATTTCCTTTCCAACTCCAAGGAGGAAAGGAGGAAAGGAAATGTGTCCAGTAGGGACCGAATTGCTGGATGCTTCTCTATCTCTCTTCCACTTACAAACCTTTCCGTTTTTCTTTCAGGGTACCTCTTCTACAGGTCATTCTTAAGGACCCTCAACTAACACATCCCTCTAAGATGTTAGCCTATGCACTTAGGACATCACACATTCTGCATGTACTAGACCCCACCGAGGAATGCACATTATCAAAAGGACATATATGAAGATCGCAAACTCTCTTTAGCAGACATTCAGATTCCATTATTGAAGTGAGTGTGTGGGGAGATGGGTAGTGAGCACACAGTGAAAAGGTTTGAGGACAGACAACACCCCAAAAAATGACACTATAGAGAAACCCAAAAAAATCATATCAACTTATCCTACTTTCATTTTCTGAATTCTTACTCCACTCTCAGCCCCTCCCTTCCACATGCTTATCAACCTGTAGGACATACAATCTGAGGTATAAAATAGACATTTTAAAATTCTGTAATAGCCCTGAACATAAAATTAAGGGAATTTGGAGCTTGGAAAGATAATGAAGCCATGTGGTTTACTAGAGAGTTTTAAAGATGAGCAAACAGCATTAGAGCGAGTAGTCAGTTCTAGAGAACCCCAGGCAGAAACGACGCTAAACTCATTTCTCACGATTCACAGACTCGGCTAATTTACTGTCTCCCCAAACCTTTTTACATTTCAGATCAGCGTTTAATTAAGGAAAAAACTCAGAAAGTACCTTTCAAAGCTTAGTTGCATTCTTAATTTTATAGAAGAAGATTAGTATCACTCACCCATGGTAAGATGATGATGGAGAAGACAGCTATCCAAACAGATGAGATATGCTAGTTAGAAAAAAAAGAGCATCAACAATTCTATCACATGAGGAAAGGAAATCACAGCAAAGGTCATTAAACTAGCAACTTGCTTGTCATAATATTTTAAAAGAAGGTAAGAAATTGGGTACAGGTCATGAGTACAAAACTATTCAGATGGTGATTTGAACTTGCCATTCATTGTATAGTCAGGTAAAACAAAACATGTTCCATTTTGATAGAACAACCAATAAATGTCTTTCAATGATGAAATTCACCCTGAAAAGTAATTTAGTAACTAAATAGATATCAGGCACAATTTTTTTGTTACTAATCTGATTCATAAAAAACAAAGACGAAGGCCCAATTTAAAAAATCTATAATGAACTAAACCTGATTGAAACAATTTATATCAGATAAAGGAAGCACATAAGCAACTCCAACCTATAAACAGGACATTCTGAAAATAATTATACATGCTTTTGTTGCAACGTGGACTGTACATAGTGTGCTCT
>NW_006282385.1:1984289-1985589 GCF_000327345.1 Myotis davidii
TTAATTTGATAATCAACGATAAAGCTAAGAAATAACAAACACTATGTTCTTATGGTGACAAATTGTTCAATAGACAGTCTTTATCATTGTAATTACTGTCATTACTTATGAGAACTACTGCTGCCATTTTTCGATCGCTCATTATGTATCTGGCACCAGGCAAAAGGTTTTCCATCCATTGTGTTTTTCATCCTCAAAATAAAGCCATAAGGTGTCATTATCCCCAATTGATAAGTGAGGGAAATGAGAGGAGGAAGAGTTGATTTGCCCAAAGCTACACACTGGCCACAGTTGGAATTAAGGCTTGCTGCCTGTTTACTGAGGTCAAAGCTTGTGTCCTCAGCTACAAGTTCTACCCTATGGAGTCAGTTGCCCACAAGTAACCGCCATTCCTTGTGGCTTGTCAGGACAGCTGGTCCATTATAGAGTCTCATTAGGATGAGGAGGAGACATGTCCCCCAACATAGTAATCTAACAGATGGCATGCCTTCTCCTCTCATCCCCCAGTCTCACAAAGAAATGAGTGCAAAGAAGAGTGATGTCCCCTGAAAACTGAGGGCCCCTCAGGGCCTTTCAATCTAGCCCTTCACAGGAAAATCGGTACACTCTCTATGTTAGCTATATGTAAGCATCTCAACTTTAAAAATTACCTGGGAAGCAATGCAGTCCTGTGTTTTTTTAATCTTCATCCAAGGATATGGTTTTTAAAAATTGATTTTAGAGAGAGAGGAAGGGAGAGGGAGGCGATGTAGTTTTACAAGTTAATTTATGGAGCTGTGGACATTTGCCCAAGAATTAGAGGTGAAAGCAGCAAAAATGATAAATATGCTTTTGATACAAAATGAGATTGTAGACAAATAGGCAAGAGATTTGGGAGAGAATGTTATTTGGTGTATTATAGTCAGGTTCACACTTACGTAAATTAAATGAAAAATCCCATGATTAATCCAGCAGGTTGCTTAGTGGTTAGACTAGACTAGAGCATCAGCCCTCAGACTGAAGGGGCTAGTGTTCAGTTCTGGTCAAGGACAAGTATATCGGTTGTAGTTTTGATCCTGGGCCCAATCTGGGTGCCTGCAGGAGGCAACCACTGGATGTATCTCTGTCACACTGGTGTTTCTCTGTCTCTCTCTGTTTCTCCCCTCCCTTCCACTTTCTGTAAAAAATCAATGGGAAAAAATATCCTCAGTTGAGGAGTAACAATAACAATAAAAATCCCATGATGATACATGTGTTTACTATATGTAATTTATAGCTACATGCATTAGTTTTTCCTCTGTATTTGAATTTACTTTCTCTT
>NW_006282385.1:1985684-1985888 GCF_000327345.1 Myotis davidii
AATTAACCAACAATTCTTATTTAAGGTGATATTGAAAGTACATAATGATGAATTTTTGTTGTTGTTATTCCTTGCTCGAGGATATTTTTCCATTGATTATTAGGGAGAGTGGGAAAGAGAGGGAAAGACAGAGAGAAACATCGACGTGAGAGACATTGATTGGCTGCCTCCTGCAGGAGCTCTGACCAGGGCCTGGGCTGGGGC
>NW_006282385.1:1986128-1997545 GCF_000327345.1 Myotis davidii
CAGGTACGTTCCCTTGACTGGAATCAAACCCAGGACCCTTTGGTCTGCAGGCTGATGCTCTCTCCACTGAGCCAAACAGTCTAGTGAATTTTTTATTAGAGCTAGGACATAAAAAGTATTTACCTTATCAGTTCTCTTTATAAAAAAAGTAAAGATTTCCTTATATGGAAATATTAGGTAGATAAACTACAGGTCATCAGCATCACTGAAGTTAAATGTAGCTTTTGGATGTGAATTTTTATAAATTTTTTCTCGCAATTATAAATTAATTGGGCCTTTCAAGAAAGTGAAACAAATAGAGTGGAGTAGACTATAGCTTGCCAGATTCTCATATATATCTAAGTCACTTCTGAAGGCTATTATGGGTATTACAATTTGAGACTGGTATTTCCTTCCAAGGGGACATGTCTTTCAGCTATTTACTTGTGTGGTGTTTTCCTCATTTGACTTTTGGCCATAATGACTACAAGCTACAGACTCAGCTCCCTGTGTGAAGCATAAATCAGTTTTATTAAACATTGATGAGAAATAACAGCAGTGGTTATTTTCATCACTGGTAGTATTCTGTACTTGAAATTACACCCATATTTTGCTGAAATGGGATTGAAAGTGAATCCATCTACACTGTCTAGTACAGGGGTCCTCAAACTTTTTAAACAGGGGGCCAGTTCACTGTCCCTCATACCATTGGAGGGCCGGACTATAGTTTAAAAAAAACCTATGAACAAATTCCTATGCACACGGCACATATCTTATTTTGAAGTATAAAAACAAAACGGGAACAAATACAATATTTGTATTTGCATGTGGCCCGCGGGCCGTAGTTTGAGGACCCCGGGAGTATTTCTGTTTTAATATAGCCTTTACCTTTGTAATTCTTCCTTATGTTGTTTTTTCTATTGCATTCTATTATTTTTATAATTTGTCTCTTATTATATCTGATATTAAATATGGACATAAAATGTGATGAAAGAAAATTACTTTTATCCAGATTATAATAGAATGAAAATTGAACTTGTTGATGATGATGCTAAACATTTATGCATCACATTTAAATGACATTAAACCAAATATCATGTATATAATTTCAGATGAAAAGTTTACTAACGAATAGAAAATTATTATCTATCCATAACTATGATTTATTGCAGAATGTACATTTTTATTGCACTTATAAAAAAGCCACAGTAAAGACTAATTTGTAAAATATGTAACTGAGATTTAGAGTACTTTGTGAAAAGCACCAAAGGGTTGTTTTCCCTGAATTAATCTCTATGTTTAGCCTTGTTACTGGAATTATTTATTGATTTTTATGAAAACACATATGGAAGAGAGAAATAGGGCAGTAGATTTCAACCAAAAGTGCTTACTTTAATCTGTGATAATTCAATACTTGCTCTCCGAAGGACTTGCTTTATCATGGGACAAGGAAAGCCTGACATATTTTGTTAAATAAAGGACAAGATCATTAAACTTTAACAAGAGGAGTAATTGTGAGAGCCAAGTGTAGGCGTCTTATCTTTGGGTCCAGGCCTCAGTAAATGGCCGTAGGGTGGATGCAAATGTGTGTCACTGAAAATTTCTGAAGGAACTAAGTCTTAGGGTTTCATTAGATTCTCAAACAGGGTCACAGACTTTTTTAAACTGAAATTACATGTGCAGATATTCAGAATATTAGGAAGAAAGGGGGTTTAAAGATAGAAATTGCAGGCGTGATTTTTAAAAAGGATAACCACTCCCTAGTAGTAATTGTTCCGAGTTCTTGTTGAATAGCTTAGAAAAGACAGCCACTAGGGAGATTTTTCATCAACAATAAAAGAAGGAATTTCAAAATGGATTTCTGAGGGCATGAAGTGATTAGTTTTTTTCATAAACTCACTGGAAATATCTAGTGTTTCCAAGAAATTAGCATGTTAATAGTTGCATTTTAAATATTTGTAGATTATGAAAATAACACTTCAAATAACATGAGATTTAATGAAAGAAAGAATTTATTACCATATATAATTCCCTCTCTTCCTTTCTCCTTTCCTTCCTTCTTTCATCTTTATCAGTTTCATGATATTTAATAAAATGCTTTTGACTGTTTCCCTATCAATAGACATTTAAGTGATTTTCTATGTTTTACTACAATAAATAATACTGTGTATTCACTGAGTAATACACACACACACACGCACACACACACACACACACACACACACACACACACACCCTGTGAGGAATCTTTAAAAATGGATTATCTAGAATAACTTCTGGGTCAAAGGGTATGCTCATTTTTAACAAAATAGATAACTGATGCTTTATTTTTCTTAAAAAGATAATAAGAACTTACAGTGCTGTCCTTATTGTGTGAGTTTTAAAAAGTATAATTCAATTTCAATATGCATGAATATTGAAGTAAAAAGCTGATAAACACCAGTAGTTCATTCTCTTCTCCTTGAATTCTTTCATCCTATTCTTCCTGGAATGCCTCCCTCCTAATCATCCTATCAATAGGTGACTCAACTTCCGGGGCCTACTTAACTCCCGGGGCCTACTTTCAAGTAGCTTCCCACCCTGCACCAGCAGCATCTGTCTCCCTTGTGTCTGAATTGAGACACCATGGTTTGTGCATGAAAGTTAACACTACACTCTATTGGTTTCCCACTGCCAAGTGGGTGTGTGCCTGTGTGTGCGTGCATGTACGTGTTTTGCCTTTGTCTTCCCAATGAGCTCATTAGATCCTAAGTACCTGAGCAGAAGCCAAGCTTCTGGTACTTCCTGGGATGTCTTTCCTGACTCTCAGTGAGCTAATTATACAACTGAGGACTGGTTGACTATGTTTAAGATACTTTTATATTAGATATATTGACTTTAAAAATCATCCTTCTGTGGAAATTTTGATTGAAATTTTAAATAAAATGCAAATACAACGCTAGCCTTTAACTACACTGTTCATTTGGAACTAAGTGATTTCCACGTTACTTGAAACAAATGTCAATGAACTAGCTCAGAAGTCTTGTATTGACAGTCCAGAGAACTTTTCTTGCTGGCAGTGGCCGGCAGTGGAACAGAATTCCCTGGAGACTGCATGAGATTAAATTAATTTCACCCCTTAGTCATTTGGAGCACAAAGGAATAATGTCATTTGGGAAAGCCTGGCACAGCTCTTTCCTGAAGGCTGAGGAGGCCAGAGGAAGGCCGATACCTACCTCTCCAGGGCTGTTGTTCTTGGATGTGAGCCCTTCGGAGCCACACTGTGCTGGGGAGGGGCGGGGCCTCCTCCTCGCAGGAGAAAGCTCTCTGGACCTTGCAAACGGGTGTCTGACAGCCATAAGCGGTTGTGAGAAAGAAGAGGGCATTCACCTGAACAGACACTGGACTGTGGAATATTTTTAGATATTATCTTTTTATATCCTCTATCTTCTCCATTCTCCCTATTCTCTGTTTCCTGGAATACTAAATAGAGGTTCTTGCAACCTTTTTATTCTTTCCTCCATCTCCTGGATTTGTGTTGACCAGGGTTCCAGGGATATCATCTGCTCTGGATTAGTCCTCATGTTAACTTTGTGGCTTGGGGAGGAGAGGACCTTGAACTCCATGCACTGTAGGGGACAGTGTAAATTTGGACTCTACACTTCGGTTGGCTCTGATCTGGAATTCTAATTTCTCTTAGAAGACTCATTTGCCCCTCATGGATTGGACAGAAGTCAAGCAACTTGTTGCTTTGGTGGGCTGGAGGGCAGAGTTCCTCCAGCCTCCATTTAAATTGCAGAGCAGCCTTTGTGAAACTCCCCACTTTGTGGACATGCCTGAGCTCAGTGTCTGCCCCTGCCTTCTGTGGTGTACACCCCAACTCTTCCCTGTCCCTGGACAGCAGAAGCTCAGCCCACAGCCCTTACAGTTTATATGGACTCTGAAAGTGTTTGGGAACCGTCTTGACTTCAGCTTCTGCTCACAGCTCTTATTCTATATTCTCTCACGCTCTCTGACCACTGAATATGTCACTCAGCTTTGGGCTAATTTTAAAAAATATATTCTTACTGATTTCAGAGAGGAAGAGAGAGGGAAATAGAAACATGAATGATGAGAGAGAATCATTGATCTGCTGCCTTCTGCATGCCCCCCTTCTGGAGATCGAGCTCACAACCCGGGCACGTGCCCTGACCGGAATCGAACCATGACCTCCTGGTTCATAGGTTGACTCAACAACTGAGCTACACCAGCCTGGCAGCTTTGGGCTAATTTAAACATTCAAAAATTTTTCTCTTTTATTTATCTATTTCCTATTGTCAGTTGGGCATGGGGTGGAAAGGATAAAGGAAGGAAGTCTCTAACCATAATCCAGCAAATTGACCTATAAAGCCTTATATTTTTAAATATATTTTTAGAATTTTCATATGAGTGCAATTTTGCTTTCTTTGAGACATAATTATCATTTTATATTAAAAATATACGTTTGCATTTTCAGCATTAATCTTAAAATTTGGTAAGTACATATTTACAGAAATTTTTATTTTTACAAAAATTCTGTTTCAGGATTATTATTTTTTATTACTTTTTGCTACTACATTATTATACCAGCCTCTGTGCAGACTGATAAGCAGTTACTTGTGTAAAGACAAACAGATGGAGAGAGAGAGTAGACTGCAAATGAGCAATGACAGTTATTGAACACTGACAACAGTTCTGCTGGATTAAGACTGTAGGTCCTCAATCTTTTTAATATTAATTTCAGCAGATATTCAGAAGTGTCCATTCTTTATATAAGTGCTTTGGCAAATAAGGCAAAAAATAAATAAAAACCCTAATCAGGAATTACCTAAAAATAAAGCCAGTAAGTGTTCTTAGGCAGTTCTTTCCGAACTTCGTGTGTCCAATAAAAAAGGATCGATATTTGCACATGGAAATATATTATTTTATTGAAAACTAGTGCTGACTGCAAACCTTGACACCAAGCTGAAGTTGCACTGAAGGAGACTTTTGAGTAAGGATTTCTGGGGAGCCAGCTATTTTCTGTAAGAAATGTTTCCTCATTGTCACATCCACCACAGGTGTGGCATGTCATTAACTCCATCTAACTGTGCAGATGCTGAGATGTAGGGAAGGGAAGCAGCTCCTGGGGGCGGGGGCAGGTCTTTGTGATGATTGTATTCTTGGTCTCCAGGCTAGAACTGTAGTAGTGAGTATTTTGTGAGTGCTCAAGTCTGGGTAGCTGAAGGACTTGGTTCAAGATGCAACCTGAATCTCACTAATGGGTGACTCAGGACATGTTACTTACCTCTCTGTGCCTGTAAAATCAGGATAAAAATTGTACAGATCTTAGATGATAGTAGGAAGGTAAAATTAGGTTATTCTCACTCCATGCCTAGTGAGTCCTCAATACATGTAACTATGATCATAATGTTTTGTTAGATACATAATTATCAAATAAATGATGAAGGAATTGTAGATAAAACTATGTATTCCAAGGTTGTTGCACAGTTAGAAAGCTGGAGAAACAGGTACCAAATTCATTCAATCTCTATACTTTCCATGGTATATGCCTACCTCATTTTAGTCTTGACAAAACACTTGTCATAAAACATAAATGAACAATGTATTAGTATACTGTGCGAGTATTTGCTACATTCATTGGTCATTCTCTCACCCATGTACACTTTCATTGGGAATAAAATGTTAAAAAATATTTTCCTATTTCCTGCCTTGAGATGGACCAGAAGAACCATTTCTAAGCTGAGATGCTTTTGTGCTGGCAAGGTTCCTAGTGAGTTAAAGCAATGCTGAAGTTGCGTGTTTATAACTGACTAGAGCAGGAATCAGCAAACCATGGCCAGTGGGCCCAATCCTGTTACTGACTGTTTTAGTAAGTAAAGTTTTATTGCAACTCCATGCCCATTTGTTTATCTATGGCCCATGGCTGCTTTCTGACACTACAGCAGATTTCTATAGTTCCGCACAGCATATGACACATTCGGGATTCAGATTCAAGTCAATCCAACTAAAAATTTATATTCTAAACAACTCTTCTCTTCTACATTCAGTATTTCTCCAAAATTAAAAGATTATATAACCAGCACTTCTGAAGACAGAGTAATCTGGGTGATGTAATTTGTTCATGATTATGTTGCATGTATTGGGACTTTTGAAATCGGCAGTGCTTTGGAAGACCTGAGATGACAGTCACCACCTCTGCACAATGATTCAAGTGAGGATTGTAGGTAGTCTTCCAATCTCCCTTCACTCACTCATTTATGCACTCGGCAAATATTTCTTGAGAACCCACTATAGGCTAAGCTCAATGTTCAGCTCTGGATGGTACTACGAAAGTGCTAACAGAGAACCAGAGATAGATGGCATGATGTTTTCATTTTCTTAAGAATTCATTATTGCTTATAAGTTGATTTCCTTAGTAAGGGCTGACTTGTTTCAGGCTTCAGAACTCTAGTTATGTACTTAGTTTTTTTGTTGGGTTTTTTTTTTTTTGGCAAGTTTAGTCATAATGCTAGATTTTAAGAAATTGCCAAACAGGATTTTCCATTGAATTTTAAAAAAAAGTGTACATAAAAATACAAACTAAACTATGAAAATTAATGTGAAAAGACCATGTAGGCATCAGCAAAGTTTGATCAAAATCTCAAGTCTTAAGCAAGTTGCTAAAACTAAACTATTTTCTTCTCTTCATTTAAAAGGAAAGTCTTGTGCATTTCTGTTGGTTGGCGGGGAACTGAATTTATGAAGGTCTGTAAAATGAGATCAGGATGAACAGAAATTGAGTCAAAATAATGTATGGAATATCTTAAATATTCTTACCATCTTATGCCCTGACCGTGCCATAGTTTAACCCAAGGGAGACTCCTGGAGGGGCTCATTAGCTTGCAGCTGTCTGTGATTAGTCTGCGAAGGCTAAAGGCGGCATCAGCCACAGGAAAACAGCTAGCAGTGGCCTGGAAGATGAGCAAAAGAAAGGAGGAGCTGGTGGGGAAAAGCACATATGGCCGAGGCCTTTACAGAAGGGTCAGGGGGCCTGTGCTGCTGGAAATGGAGCCGGCAGGAAAGTCTGGATGGCAGACAGCCTGGAGTCAAGGGGCAGCAGCTGGCTGTCTTGTGTCGGGGGCAAGATTCAAGAGGACTTAGGAGTGGCTGTGTTATACAGTGACCATTAACCATGCTAGTAAGGGAAGAGAAATCAGCATTTGTTCAGTGCCTTCATTATGCCACGCACCACAAGAGAGAGGCACTCCCACCTGAGAAGTCACCTAACCTAACATGCGAGCAACACCAGT
Source organism: Myotis davidii (assembly GCF_000327345.1). Taxonomy (NCBI): domain Eukaryota; kingdom Metazoa; phylum Chordata; class Mammalia; order Chiroptera; family Vespertilionidae; genus Myotis; species Myotis davidii. The sequence continues at coordinate 1,993,397 of NW_006282385.1, forward strand.
GTGTTAGCTCTTGCTGGTCAAGTGCAGCTTGGCAAGTGAGCACCTTTGGCCATCACTGTTTATACGTTTGTTTGAGATATTTCCTAAAATGTACCTATTTGTTTGCATAGAGTACATATGACGATTCCCCCTTTTGATCCTCCCCTGAAGTGGAAAGTCAGGAGACCTGTTTTTCCTTCCCTGCTAGATCTAAAACATGGCTTTTATAGGTTATGAATTCTAACCCAACAATTAATCTGACTCTGTTGCGTCTATAGGTAGAGGATAAGATTTACACGTGAGACTTTATGTTCTACTCTTTCAACTGAGCTAATATTTTTAGGTGCTACTTTTTAGTTTTTAATTTTTAAAGTTGTTTTTTCATCTTTGTTGAGAAATGACTAACATGTAACATTGTGTAAGATTTAGGTGTACAAAGTGATGATTTGATATACCTATATCAAATGATTGTCACATAAGGTTAATGGTAGGCATTAAAAATATATTCACTTTAAAACAATCATCATGTATTATGAAAATGTAATGTTAAAAATAAACTTTGAAAAATATAAACTGATAATAGAGAGGGGGCTATGGAAATAGAATCCAAGAACATTGTACATTTGCTGAATTAGTAAAGTTGCATTGCATTGTTCAAAAGTTGCATTACATTGTTCACACTGAGAATTGTTGAGGACAGAATGGTTAGTAATGTCAAAAGATTATGCCAATGATTAGATCATTAATTTCATTATACTTCAAATAAAGGCGCATTAGACTTCAAATAAAGGCACATTGAACATTAAACAGCTAGTTTCTTTGGTAGTCTATTTAAAGATAATGAATTAATGGACTGAAATGTTTTTAAAATTACTGTTCTTTAGGGATTGGTATAAAAACCACACTTTAAGGAATTTTACACTGATAATGAGTATGTAATATGCTATTTAGCCTAGCAATTATAAGTATGTTACATACTTTAAAATATATGTTATATAATGGCAAATAATCCTTTCACTGGTCCATTTTTATTATTTGCATTGTTTTACTTTGCAAATTTGTACATTTTCCATTAATTTATATATTAAGGAGAATCAACTTATATAAGTCCATTTCTGTGGATCCCCTATATTCCACATGCAAGCTCACACTCATGTATATACACAAGCTTACTGCATGAAACTAGATCCAGTTAGTGGATACAAAGAAAATGTAATTTAAAAATAAATTAATTGAAAAAAATCCTATAAGCCTGTAATTTGCCCTGATAGTAAATTGTAATCAATGAATAGCTAGTATATTTTTTTCTATGTTTTTAATTTATAAAGTGAAGAGCATCTATAAAACTTTAGTGTAAAGAAAGTTTGTCTTATAATCCATATGTTTCGTGACTTAAAAAATAATTCAATCATATGAGAAATAAATGTTATTCTCATTGTAAAAAAGAAGTTAAAATAGCAAAGTTTTTTTTTTGATGACTAAGTCCAATTTCATTCCCTCTCCAATATCTTCATGATAACATTATTATGAGTTTGATCTGTGTCTCTTCAGACTTTAAACTCATCTGAATATGGGTATTCATATGTATGTTTATATAGAATATATGTAGTCTTGTTTACATATTATATGCATCTGCTTCATTTAGTTTAGCAGCTATATAATCTTTTACTCTATGACTATCGCACATTTTATTTGGTCATTTTCTAATCAATGGACATCATTTTACTTTTTTGTGTGTGATTCCTAACGTTAGAGTTTTAAATATTCTTGCACGACTCTCCTTGTGCACCCTGTGAATGCTTCTCTGTCATAGATATCTGGAGACAGAAGGGCTGGGTATGCACATTTTAATTTTTAATAGATACTTTCAAATTGCTCCTGTGTATTTCCACTAACATTTTGAGTGTGTCTGTTTTCCTTTCAGCATATCAATATTGGATATTATTACACTTTTAAATTTTAGCCAAATGGGTATGAAAAGGCATTTCTGTACCTTTCTTAAAACTAGCATAGGTTTTTAAATCAAGTGAAGCATTTTCTCATATGTTTATTTGCCAATCAGATTTTTTTTCTTCTGGATATTGCCAGTTCAAATACTTTGCCTATTTGTCTCTTGGATTATTTGTTTCATTCATATATGTGTTCTGGGTACATTTATCTGTTACTGTTTTCAAGTTATAGTATTTTAGGGTCAATGAAAGGGTGCAATGCTAAGAAGCCTCAAACTGAGAAATGTACATGGGGTGCTAAGCAGAAGCCATGTTCCAAATAAGAAACTGACTTTGGGTAGGAAAGAATCGAAGAGAGTCGGGAGAGTCATGCATGAAGGATTGACCCCCACAGGGGCAATGCGGAATCAGGAATAACTTTGTCGTAGCATGGGCACCATGGGATGATATTGTCAACTATGTCGTGATCAAGAAGTTAACAGTCCTGCTCTGTAGGCTGGAAAGCTCATTACCCTTTCTTCCAGCCCTGGGAAAGGATTACCACAGTGGAACAAAAAAATATGTAACAAGGGATGGTGTTAAGAGGTTGTTAGAATCAAATAAAAGGAGGGATAGATTTAACAAGAGAGGCAGATTTGATAGCTGTCTTCATTCCAACATGAAAAGTTCATCTTTGGCATCTGTGAAAAATAAGGAGGGAGCTTGAAAGCCGACTGCAGACTGCAGCAAAAAGCCTTTGAGGCACATTCTAAGAACCTGAAAGACTGGTAATGGGCCATTTCTTACAATCAGAGTCTTAAAGGCAGTTCAACCACCTAATGGGATATAAAAATAGAACCATTTTTCTTCCCCACCCTAGTATTCTCCTATTTTAAAAAAAGCTAACTTTATATTGCACTGGGAATAATAGCACACAGCAAGAACTATACTTTGTGGCATTATTGAGTATCTCAAGTGTCTAAAAGGTGCAAAACTAAAAACCAAATGACTTCAGCATGGAAAATGTCCCATAATTTGTGATTTTAATTTTAAAACAGAAATGCAGGGTGAAGGGAGGGGGAGAAAGGGGAAGGGGGAGACAACCTTAATTTAAAATCAAACCTAAAATGACAAACACAGGTTTCTCCCAATATATTTTATTTAGGAATGTTGAAAACTCATAATTTCCTCAATTTTTATTAATTTTAATGAGTTGTAATTTGAGGAAACTGGAAAAGTCTTATTAAATTGTTCAGGGCTGGGTAGTCACATATCCATGTAAGACTTGCTTTGTTGTCATTGCTGTAAGTTGAATACCTGAAGGTAGATTTATTATACTGAATAACTTAGTATACACTCAGTACTAACAAGCAGAAAAATATGGAAAAGAGATCTTATTGGGATGCCAAGAAATGTTCTCATCACACAGGAGTGAGAAATGAGATGGGCAGAAAGAATAGGAGCCAGTGACTGTCATGAGAAACAAAACGAATTTTATTTTAGGGATTGCAATCAATTTCAACAGAAAAATACCTGTTACAAATCCACAAATGCATAGGAAATAAATAACTTTTTAATGAAATTGTAAATTTTACATTGATGAATTTTCACAACAGTGGACTATCCATTTAATATAAAAGTAAAATTATAATTAAATATTTTTTCTGATATTATTAGTGTTCACATTTTAAAAGGCATCTAAATTCAGCCTTGTTTGTTTTTATATACACAAAGAAATTCTTTTTCTACGTAACAAATGGGTATTTTCTAACTATGTGTCAGTGTGTATGTAAAATATACATGGCTGCTTGATTTAAAATGTTTGGTCTCATTAACAAGGTAAAACATATGCATTGTAGGAATGTTAGAAAATGTGAAACTGTGTAACCAAAAAACCACTCTGAAAACATGGTTTATATACAAGGTGGGAGAAGAAGTGGTCTTCCAGCTGTTCATATAGAAAATAATACAATCTACACTAATAAAAGAGAAAAATGGTAATTGGCATACGACGCTACCCTTTTCATTGGCTAATCAGGGCTATATGCAGTTAACTGCCAACAACAGATGGCAGTTAACTGCCAACAAGATGGCAGTTAATTTGCATATGTAGGCACAATACAGGGAGGCGAAGGGAAAGCAGGAAGAAGCCCCCTGCCATTGACAGTGATCAGAAACCCAGGGGGGATCTAAGAACTGGGGGGCAGGGCACAAGCGGCCCTGGGGCCGCCTTTGCCCTGCC
>NW_006282385.1:1998570-2006543 GCF_000327345.1 Myotis davidii
GCCATCAGGCCTGGGCAAGGGGCAGAGCCAGCAATCGGAGGGGTCTGGGGGTCCGCTGCCCAGGCCTGATGCCTGGGTCAGAGGCGTCAGGCCTGGGCAAGGGGCTGATCCTGCGATTGGAGGGTGATGGGGGTTAACGCCTGAGGGCTCCCAGTATGTGAGAGGGGGCAGGCTGGGCTGAGGGACACTCCCTCCCACACACACCCAGTGCATGAATTTCGTGCACCGGGCCCCTAGTAATTAATAAATAATAAGACAAGAATAAACTGTTTCACATACTCATAACTGTAAACCTACTTTTGCCTCACCCTGTATTTTCCCAAATACAAGATATAGTCAAATATATTTAGTCCCTTTGATTCAGAGGGTAAAATATTTTCTGAGCATTTTACTTAAAGCAGAAAGCTTCATTTACAGACCAAAAGTGTGATTCCTGTCTGCACAGTCCATATGATGGAGTCTGATCAGCCCTGATACCATTGTTTGTCTGGCCCAGGATGAAGCAAGGGTCAAACTAGGGGGGGAGAGGAGGGGTCCAAGAATAACAGGCAGGAGAGGCTGGAGGAAGTGAGGGATCCTGGTGATCAGGTTCACTGAATAGAGCAGGTGAGGACTGGAAAGGCTAGTTGCCAACAGGGAATAGAGATGATGAGCACTTCATATATCTGGCTGTATCCTTGGGGGTTCCTTCTGCTTGCCTGCTAAGAGACACTTCTGACAGGCTGTATTTCCCATTCATGTTCAACTCGAGGTGTGTTTTATCTGCAGGGACTTCTCCTCTAATTATACCCAGTTTATGACTCCCAGTCTCATAGCAGCCTCCAGCAGCACATTCCCCACAGACGGGTCGTCATTAGGTTCTTACTGAATTGTGTTTCCCTTTACTTCAGTCCGTGTGTACTGAGGCAGAGATTTCTGCTTTTATGGGTCATTTGTCAGCTTTGATGAAGTCCTCCCCATGTGAGAACATTCTTGCCCAGTGTCATATTCTTTCTACAAATGCATTATGTTTAATTGTACCCAGAAAACTTAAACATGGAATCATTTTTTAATTTTAGAGATCTCTTATTGGTGAGTTATTGAAAACTGTAATGTTTTCTCGAAGAGTATCCTAATCTGGACTTCCTTAGTTGAGTATAATTCTTATATATAATTCTTATATTTTTATGTTACTAAGAATAATAGAGATATCAAGTACATAGATCTTTGGATTTAATTGCATTTTTCTGCTCAAAAGCCAAGTCATTTAAAAAAATGATATCCTATTTCCCTAGTTAAGAGGATAGATCCTTCTGCATATAGTTAGATTTCTCTAATCAGAAACTTTTTTTTCCAGTGCCAATAGAAAATGTTAAATACACCAGCTCACTGTGTTCTAACAATATTTATGCTTAGGGATCCTTAACTTTTCCAGAAAGAGAAAACTGAGCAATAAAATAATCATTTATTTTTGTTGATGCTGACATAATCTTATCTTGATCTTCGTGTACTAAGTTATCTGGGGATATAATCTTTCATCTCTTATATTTATCAGATATAGACTGAGCAATGCATTCAAGGTGCTGTTCTAGGGATGGGAAGCTGGGAAGGGATAGGGTAGAGCAGATTAAGGAGTTTGCAGTCTAGTTTGGCAGATAGATTTGTAAATAATGTACTTCTAAATACTACAAAAGCACAAAGAAACATTTTTTCCCCTCAACTATCATTAAATCATCCCAGAAGAATTAACATTTAAGTGAGCATCAGTAAAAGAAGTGGGAATTCTTTTAGCTTTTATTTTCTTTTAAAAAGGGATAATTCATCCTATCTAATAATAGACAAACATGGTAATTGACTGTACCTTCGCTATGCCTCCAATTGGCTAATCAGCACAATATGCAAATTAACTGCCAACAATGATGGCGGCTAATTTGTATACTGAAGGCAGGGCAGGGCGGCCGGGTGGGGCAGCAGCGATCAGCCGGCCCACCTGGGCGTCCTGTGTGCAACCCAGCCCACGGCAGCCAGGCTGAGCAGCGAAGGCTTGAAGGCGGCTCCGGCCGGAGCGAAGGCCTGGGTCCCAGGTGCCAGAGGAAAACCGGTGCCGGCAGCCAGGGGAAGGGAAGACACCCCTCTATCCTCCTAACCCTCCCCCGCCAGTGCACAAATTTTTGTGCACCGGGCCTCTAGTATCTACATAAAGAATAAACATTAACAACATGTATGTGTGTTGTGTAAACATAACAATAAAACAGTCGTTAGCACACCAACCAACTTAAAATACAACTTTCCTAAAACCCTGAGGTTCCCAGGGTGGTCCCTGGCCCCTCCAGAGGTAGCCTCTGCAGGAAAGGGCAAGAGAGAAAAATGGAAGGAAATGAATTTCATGTTTCACCCAACCTCAGAAATTAAATTGCAGAACTCTTTAAGTCATGAATTATATTATAGGGAATCTTGGGTGATAACAGGAGGATGTAATGGACCAGCGGAGGCAGACCAGGGAGGGTCAGGCTGAGTAGTAACATAGTAAGTGAATCAGGGGCAGTCCCTTGCTATCAGAGCTTACCAGACCATGTCACAGCTGGGTTTTACTCATGGGTTTAATTCAGTGGTGCTCACACGGGAGAAGTCAGGTTTTCTGGACTGTGGCCCCGGTGCTCATTTGTCACATGTAAATTGGTGAGCCAGTGCCTAACAAGGGTGAAGCAGATCAAAATTCTTAACTTCGCTCATTCTATAACATCTCCCAATGGCATCTATTTCCTGATTAAAATTTCTTGCCATCATCATCTCATAAAAGTATCCTTAGCGCATCTTATAAAAATTTCCATATCAAACATTATATCAATAATTACATTTTCTTAAAAATACTTTTTTAACCCTAGCTGGTTGGCTCCCTTGGTTGGAGCATCATCCCGTACAGCAAAAGGTTTCAGATTCAATTCTCGGTCAGGGCATATACCTAGGTTTCGGGTTCGATCACCAGTAGGGGCACATACAGGAGGCAACCAATCAATGTTTCTCTCTCACATTGATGTTTCTTTCTCTCACTCTCTCCCTGCCTCTCTTTTTAAAATCAATAAACATACTCTAAGGTGAAAATTAATAAAAAAAGACTTTTACTCAAATGAGTAAAAACAAATTTAAAAGACTAGAACAATCTTTTTAAAATATTTGAATAAACAATTTCAGGAGGTAATAGGAAGTCCTTGAAGTTCCTCCAACTACATTTCACTTTGGTTAATTTATAGAAAGCCATAAAGTCGTGCTAAAAGGAGGAAATATATTGAATACTATGCATTTCAATTAAATGTTTAAGAATATTGCCCTACCGGTTTGGCTAAGTGGATAGAATGTCGGCCTGCAGACTGAAAGTCCCAGGTTCGATGCCGGTCAAGGGCATGTATCTTGGTTGCAGGCACATCCCCAGTAGGGAGTGTGCAGGAAGCAGCTGAATCGATGTTTCTCTCTCATCGATGTTTCCAACTCTCTATTCCTCTCCTTCTCCCTTCCTCTCTGTAAAAAAATCAATAAAATATATATATTTTTTAAAAAAAGAATAACTGAAACATTTAGGTTAATTATGCTAGGTAGTTATAATAGTTTATTTAAAACAATGGAAGGGCATTAAATAACCTAAAATTATATAAACATTTTTATATTTAGCGTTATAAAATAAATTATCTGCATCTATCATTAAAGCAATTTTTACCTATTTTATCTATCTACTTATTTATATAATCTTTTCACTTATTCTATTTTATCAATTCTATGGTAATCTACAGAATGACATAATTTTAAAATTAGTAAAACTACAGTGGTCACCTAGTTTCAACCTCTGAAATCTTTAGAAAGGGAACATATAAACTGAATGTTGCTTTTATTTCTCTTGCAATATATGCAAAAGATTAAAACAAGAATTTTCCAGGGTACAGGTATAAAAGGGCATATTCTTTACAAGAAAGCATAGTGCTGACAGATGGCTAAAATTGCTTTCCAAGGAAAATTTAGTGTTTGAACTTAAGAAAATGGAAACTTTCTTTGCTGGACCTCACATAATATTTTCAATGCTTATTGAAAGTCAGGAAAGATGAATGTGGAAATAAGATGTTATTGAAAACATGGCATAAATAGGTGACTTTGAGAAACCACCAAGATGTATCTGCCCAATTAGATATGGTAGGCAGTGCCAGAATTCTGTGTAGGTGAAGAATAAACCTGAAATGCTTGGAAGTTTCTAACCAAAGTGTCTCTCTCACTGGTTCCTGTGAAATGCCTGGGTGTTTCCTCAGGAGCTCCCTAGGCAATCTATGCAGTTCAGTTAGACTAAGGGTCATTTGAACTTAGAGGGATAGTATATAATGTGATCTATTTGCTAATTAGTATGGTGAATTATACTATTGTCATTTATTGCTGTGTAGGAGAGGAAAAGGATGGGACAAATAAGTTCCGATGAGAAAAAAAATGAGTCTAAATTCAATTCAGTAATTCATGCCACTTGAGTATTGGGTGGTTTGGGTCATCTTCCAATTCGAACACATGCCTGGTGTGGAAAGAAGGCAAGGAAGAAGGTAAGAAACCCTGTTCCATCCATCAGTTATTTCAGGATAGACGTGGGACTTAGGTGAGATAAGTAGATATTAGATAAGAAGGAAAAACAGTATGGGCAGCTTTAAAAGGAGGAGTCAGCTCTTCCCAACTCTGAGTACTCTCTCTGCAATGATTGTTAATTTTCCCCCTCTTAGAAAGTCTGTGGGTGAAATTTCTAAGTATATGCTTTTTAGTCTGTGTCTTTATATTTAAGGAACATTATCAGTATATTAATTTATATTAGCGATTACTTAATATTAATTCTTCTCATTTGATTAATTGATATTAGTGATTACTTTAATAATCATTACAATTGATTAATCATTATCACTAGAAATCAATTTAAAATAATAACTTTATTTTCTTAATGGCTTTTTTTGAGAGATTACATGTTTACAGGGTATAGGCAAATTCTTATTAGGACAATTTTCCTCTGTTATATTTTAAATTAATATAGAATTTCTGCTTTAACAGCTATATAGAAAAGTAGTATTGATAAGATTGTTCTGTCATCTGTGTATTCATTTAGCCTTATTATCATTTAGGATGATTTTTGAATCTTTTATGAAGGATAAAACATGAAATATCTTGTTGAAATTAAGTGCTACCAGATCTACTCTTCTAGTAATTCTATCAACAATTGATCAATCAATCAATACATAAATAAGAAATTTTAAAAAGGAAAGGAAACTAGATTGGTATGGATGCCTTTCAAGTGAGCATTCTCAGCTCTTGTCAGTTTCCACTTTATTTTCTAAAGGTCTGCAGAGTATCTAGATATTCTAGAATTATGGTTATTCTATAGTATTGACCACTTTTCTTTCTCAAAGTCCTAGCTGCATTGAGGTTTTGCTGGTTTAATAATAGTTCTCATATTTACTATTTTTCTCAAGGCTTCTAACATATTTACTAGTAATTTACTTGATGCTTATTATGTAGTGTTTTTGAACTACTGTGATTAGAATACCTTACCTGCCTTTTCTTTCTGTTATGCTCTTTATTTTATCATTCCCTACCAGCCCTCATGAGGGTGTCCAATCCAGTCCAACTCATTAGATCAGCCACTCCCTTGTTTATCCTTAGGCTCCAAAAATCATTAAATCAAATGTCAAAAATCATTATTTGCTAGAAATTTTGTGATTTTCATCCTCACCTTAGCCCTGGCACGTTATATACAAAGGACTATCAACCAAATGTATTTGTTTTTGGTTATTCACCTCGCCTTTAGTCTTTTGCACATTTTTTAAAATAAGAGCTTTACAGAGAATCACTCATTAGCTGCCTCAGTTTCTTTAGGAATTTTTTCATCTTCTGCATTGGAATGATTCGTTTTTGTATTGATAAGTGTAAAGCCCCTCTCTATCTTTCATCCTGGGCCCTTTTCATTTAAAAAGCTTTTCTTTCCTCTTCAAAAGCTTTTAGGTTTGTATTGAAGACAGTTTCTAGGACACATTACTTTCTCATCTGCCCATCACTGTCCTCCACCCTTCAGTGGGAAGTATAATTAATAGGTGTACCCTTGGATAAGTACACAAGTGTAGACACTCCAAGAGATGACATATTAAATACAAAGCTCTGCTCACCTGCCTTCGTACGGGATCCTACTGCTCTGGGTTTTAATGGAACATAAACAGTGGATGCAAACCATATTAGTGGATCTGTGACTTATGAAATTCACTTTGATCTATATAATTTCTAATTTGTATTCAGTTGAAAATGTCTTTTGTGCATTTGTTCAAATAGAGAGAATAGAGAGCGGCGTGATGCTGGGGCACATGTGGGTGATGGAGGAATAGGATATGCTCTAGGTAGCTACCCTGCAGATGTGGTCGTTGTATTTTACTAGAGGCAAGAAGGCTCACAGTAATGAAAGGGTGCAGGCTGCAAAGTATAGACAGCATCTGCCATAGAAAGAACGCTTTAGCAGGGTGCCACCTGCACCTACATTAGTCTGGCCCTTGCCTCAAAATGTCACACCTACTCTGGGTTTGTTTTGTTTTTTGGCTATTTCTGATTCATGCAGCAAGCTGATGGCAATGAGATTTTTTTATACATCCCCTCCATGAATATCCTATTATCTGATTCAGTTTTTATTTTAATTTCTTCCAGTGTATGTGTATGTGTTTCTTTACTGTTTTTCTATGACTTCCCTTCCTGGCCAATCAATTATTTGAGAAAATATTTTTATTCATTCAACATTCAACAGGTTATTTAGTAAGGACCTGCTGCAATATAGTGAACAGAACAGAAAACAATAAAAATTATTGTTTAAAAATTCCTTTGTTTAAAAATTGCTTAAAAATTCCACAGGAGGAGATTATTAAAAATAAAAATTATTGTTAAAAATTCCTATTGTTTAAAAATTATTGTTTAAAAATTGCTTAAAAATTCCACAGGAGGAAATAGGACAGTGGTCGGCAAACTCATTAGTCAACAGAGCCAAATATCAACAGTACAACGATTGAAATTTCTTCTGAGTGCCAAATTTTTTAAACTTAAACACTATAGATAGGTACATTGTTATTAACTTAATTAGGGTACTCCTAAGGCTTAGGAAGAGCCACACTCAAGGGGCCAAAGAGCCGCATGTGGCTTGTGAGCCACATTTTGCTGACCACAGAGGTAGGACATCATCAAGATAGGTGAAATAAATACTTTGTTATGTGCTGAAAAGCTTTAAGGAAAGCAGGCAGTGGGAGAGGGGATGCTGGAAGCAGGGACTGTGATTGTAGATAGGGTGGCCATGCAGGCTTCCTTTAAATTAAAAAATGTGATAGATGTGCTGGAGCAAGCCAGGTGGCTCCCTTCGGGAAGAATGTGCAAAACTGAGGGAACGTCCAGTGCAAAGGCCCTGGGAAGGGAGCGTCCTGGATGCTCTCCCCTGACATGAGGAGGTGCATGTTTGGGAAGTAAATGGTAATGTGGTCTGTAAGGTAACAAGGGGCAGGTCATTGTAAAGCATTACAAGTCAACGCAATGATGTTGGCTTTACTCTTAAGTGAAGAATTGAAGCCATGGGGGCATTTTGAACAGAGGAGCAGCAAGACTGATGAGAAAAACCCTCTTGAACAGACTGAAGGGAACCAACAGCAAAGAAGGGGGACCAGTAAGGAGCCTGATCTAATAACCTGCATGAGAGATGGCAGTGGCTTGGACTGAGGTGGTAGCAGTGTGTGGGAACCACGCCAGAGCCCCCAGATAGCCAAGGCCACTCAGAGTGTGGAAGGGTGTCGTAAGTGTTTCCCTCCACGTCCTGCGTGGTTCAGGGTTCGGGTCTGGAAGAGGAGCCGCACACAAATGAAATAGAAAAGACACGAGATAATTTGGGAATATTGGGGGACCAGGCGAGCAAGTCCAACTCAAGAGGAAGGACTTCCACTGTGCTCAGGCCTCACCAAGCTTTT
>NW_006282385.1:2012378-2014612 GCF_000327345.1 Myotis davidii
TTACGCTTCCTGCACTTCCTCAGCCCCTTAGCTTCCCAGATAAGATCTAGGGAGTGTTATAAGGTCAAGCCTAATTATGCTAAGCCCCTTAGCTTCCAAGATAAGATCTAGGGAGTGTTATAAGGTCAAGCCTAATTATGCTAAGAGGACTGTGCCCTCTAAGCTAGGACTTGTTTGTGACTTTGCCAGCAGGTCAGTCCGAGGCTTAACCCTATATCAGTTTCCCACAGAAGGGCTTGTTGTTACTATGCCGGAATGTCCAAGGCCACTCTGTGCCTAGGCTGAGATACCATAAACAGCTGCAAAGCCATAATGATCTCATGGTACGCTGTGCCCTTCTATAACCCAAATGTTTGATGTAACTATTGACACGAAGTCTTCTTTGTCTAAGGAGTGATGTACAGGTTACTGACAAACTAGTATGCTAGAGAGAACATCTAGGAAGGGAAAAGGCCGGAGAGCTCAGACGGAGCTGAGAGCTGGTACTGCCATGATGTAAGTCTAAGAGCTCACAGGGAGCTTGGATATTGCTACCATGTTAGCCAGCCAATGTGCTGGGCAGGGGAGACAGGAGAAGCAGCTGAGCCAGAGAGCTCAGGTATTGCTACGATGTAAGGTTGTAAGGCGGTGAGTTTAGAGGCAGCTTGCTGCTGCTCAGGTAATACAGAGACCGCTACTACTTTGTGCCTGTTTTATCGACTATTGTGAAGGCCTGTCTTGTCTGATGGCTATGGGGCCACTGGCTTCTGCAATAAAGACTCATTCTTATACACCCACAACTTCTCATAGCTTCTCCATGTAAGACCTGGTGTCCTAGGAGGGCCAGCCCCAGGCAGAGTTACACCTGTAACTAGTGAGCAGAACATAAAGGAGGAGTTTGGACTAAGTTCCCAACAGTTAGTTCAGTGGGCAAGGTTCAAGAAGGAGCCTGCCCCGGCATAGTCGGGAAGAATTTAGAAGAATATATGGACTCAGAACAACTCAGCAGCAGTGCTGAGCAGTGTTCTTGCTGGCTCTAACACAGTGGCTGTGAGAGGAACACACTAGATATATTGTGAATGTTGAGTTAATGGGATTTATTGGTAGATTGTCTAAGTGTCAAAAGGGAAAGGTCACTCCAAGTTTTTGGCCTGAGCTTTTATATAGAGTTGCTAATAACTTCCAGCAAAGCACATTTGGGTGTGTGTGGGGAGTTGGGGGAGGGTAATATGAGGACCTCAGACTCATCACATGTTAAGTTTAAGGAATGTAATTGGACTGAAAATGCTATAGCTGGTGACATTTCTTCACTCACCTTTTGGTTTTAAAACAGAAAAGATGATTGAATAGTGAAAAGTACACATGATTAAACTTAGAAAACATATTCTTTGACAAAAATGGGTGAATGAAACCTGTTTAATTTTGGTCAAAAATACAAAGTCAATAATGGCTGAGATGAGACTATTTCCTATAAAATAAAATGGTCAGATATGCAAAGTTGGGTGATGTGAATTTTACTTAAACCACATGACATTATTATAGAGTCTTACTAAAAATAACAAATCATACTGCTTTTGGAATTCTATGCTAACAGATAAAATGAACATAGGTTGGTCAACGTGTTTCAGTAGCCAATGAGTATATTTTGATTGACAGTTAAGGGAATGTAGCGCTACATTCTATCAAACTATGTAGTGTCAGATTTCTGTCTCACTAAGATGGCCATTATCATGATCATTGGTGAGTTCAAAATACTTGGAATGGTTTTCCAAAATAACTTCCTGTTCCAGTACTAAAATTTTTCATATTTCTTTGCCTAGAATAACACAGTTCAGTCTGGTAGTCCTTTCCAGTATGTGAATTTATGTGGGTGTGTCTGACTAGAAATGTTGGTTTGTGTGGTGTGTGTATGTATTATTCTTAGGACTTTGCTATATCTTAACATTTTTCAGTAAGAAAAAACACTCTTTTGGCAAGTTTTTTAGAGCACTGAAATGACATAAATTAAAGTGTAATTCTTATTCTTGAAAAATAATTTATCGCTTTATATTGCTGAATCATACTATTAGTCATGAAACCCAGACTCTATATTTGAAAAGTAACAATCTTATATTTAAAGTATATTATTTGATCATTTCAAAGAATCTTAAGCAAGTCTTTATGTGACATTTACTCGTTAAATTAACTTTGTTATTTCAGATCTATGGTTGAAATTCATTCTTTGGGCTAAGAGTATGTGTAGAGTATGAATTACT
>NW_006282385.1:2014625-2041831 GCF_000327345.1 Myotis davidii
CAGCAGGCCAGTAATTTAGGGCAAGGTTAATAGAGTGGTTTTTGTGAGGGGAAAACAAGTAATGCTCTTTTATGGAAAACCTTTTAAAACTTTGCCGTGTTTTATTTCCCTGAACTATGAAATATGTTTCAGATATTTGTAGATCCTAAAATGTCTATATGTTAATTTTAGCATGTTTTCCTGGACTGATATTCCCCTGGTCAGCAACCATTCCTGGGAAAAGTGTCCATGGAACATAAGCTACTTTGAATATTAGTCTATGTGATAGTGGGAATAAATTAAGCTTATAAGAGAGAACACTAACTCCCCACCCCCCAAGAAGCGAGCTTACAAATTGATTGTTTTCTGAGTTGCAGTCTCCGGTGGGTGAGTGGGTGAGCTCTCCCCATGAAGTCACCCAGACATGCATGACAGCTCTGGCATCCCCAACACAATTTCCAAGCTTGGCCCTAGCTTGTCCATTTCTAGGTAAAAGGCAAAGGAAAACTGAGGCCAGGGAAAGGGATTTTGTAGATGGCTAGGAAGTTGCCCACATCAGGGAGAACTTTGTCACAGGGCCACACCCACTTACAGGGAATTCCAGGAAATAGATTCTCCAGCTGAGCAGCTAAGTGCCCAGGAAGAACTGGGAGTGAGTCTGGAGGGACAGCTAGCAGGATCTGCCACGGGCTTAAATAAGTAAAAGACAAAATGCCCAGCCAATTATAAATATTTTCTAAAAACACAGTCATTTTGTTGAAGTCAAAAACAAATCTATTTTCCATAAATACTTTTTTCTATTTTATGATGTACTCATCAAATGATATACTTGTATCATGAGATAGTCGTAGCATTTCAGTTAGTACTACTGAATGAGCAGAGGGCACCCCAGAACTAGACAAGAGTTACTTTTGAACCTTGTGTTGTTCTGATTTACCTAATAGATTCTCCCCATAAGTGAAAATCATTAAAATTTTGCTGTTTTTAAAATTTTTGACCTGGAGTTCAAATGATCTCCATCTACTCTTGTTAGACAATAGTTAGAGAAACATAAAGGACATGGAGAGAAGTCAGATAAATGTCTTTTCCCAGCACAAACAGAAATATAAAAGAACCATTGATAATCCAAAAACGCAGGAATTTTCACCTCCCCTCCCTTTCCTCGGGCTAGTCTGTTTAATTTTAAAAGCAGAATCTTGCTTTTACAAAGTATACCAGACAGGAATTTGTTCAAATTCCTCAAAACCAAGCCAAGAAAAGTTTCAGAAAGTTCAGACATGTGTGGCAAAGTGGAAAGAACATAGTTTTTGGAGGCAAGCATAGATGCAGGGTGATCCTACTCCAGATACTCAATTCTGAGTGACCTTGGGCAAGTTTCTTAGCCTCCTTGAGCCAGTCTCCTCATTTATAAAATGGGAGCAATAAGAATGAACTTGCTGGTTCGTTGATATAAAATAAAACCATATAAAGGACCTTCCATTAATAAGATGGTTCAGTCCATCTGTGTAATCTTAGAAAGTCCCAGGGAGCTCAAAGTTATTGCTTTTTTAGCTTTGTCCCCAGGAGTAGTCCATGGTTTCTCAGGCTACCATCCCTCTGTCCAGAACCTCACCATTCTGAGGCCTGGGTTTTTTCCCCATGAGACAAAGGGGAGAGAAACATCCAAAGATTTTCATAGTGGTGGCAAGAATATGAAGCTGAGACTCTGCTCTGGCTAAGTTCATGGCAGTGATGGCCCAGAGCAAGCTGCTCGTGCCTGCTGATTGCCACTAATATTGTGGGAACCACATGGGCTCCAAGCCTGCCCCATACTTGGCTCTTTCAGCAACTGGAGGTATCTCCTCAAGAACCCACCTTTTACATCAGAAATGAATACCTTACATTGATTGATGGAGAACAATGAGTGTGATTATTTACCCACTGAATAATGACTTCAATACAAGATTAATAAAACTTTAAATAATTATTCCATATTTCGGAAATATTTTTCTGTGTGTTGGGTAGTGTTAGGTAGTGTTTCCTGGGATGATTTTTCTGCAGTTCTCTTGACCAGGGATAAAATGTTAATATCACCCCATCAGGCACAGTGAAAATGCCTGATTACTCTCTCTTCATGTCATGAGCCAGATCCTTACTAGAAAAGGTTGATTGCTGACCAAATGAGCTCGGGTCTGGTGCAGCAGTCTTGCCAATGTGCCTAATGGGAGTGTGGAGAGGACACTTCATTCCAAGCATAAGCAGGCCAGATCACAGCTGCCCGAAGCTCTCTGGCTTTGGTTAAATTTGTTGTTCCATTATATTTAAAAAAAAAAATACTGGAATCGTAGCCTGTGAATGACTAGTTTTTTCTTTCTCCTTCTCCACTGTGTTATTATCAATATATTGTGTGTGTATAATGCTGCCTAAGAGTTTATTGTGAAAAATCAAACAGTAAAAAGGCAGATATTAAGGTGTATGGAGAAAAAGTTATTAGTGGGTGGAATTGGCACATGGCACAGTCCTGGTGAAAAGTCGTGCGCTGCAGGAAATCTCTGTTCTCAGAGCCTCATCTGACCTAGGGAAGGGCAGTTAGATGACTGTCCTTCCTCTATTACAAAAGCTGAGAAAAAAGGGCTAAGAAACTACTGAAGGTTACAGCCCCAACACAATCCCAATCAAAATACCAGCAAGATTTTTTGTGGATATCAACAAACTGAATAAAAATTTATAGGGAAATGCAAAAGTTCTAGAATAGTCAACATTATATTAATAAAGAACACAGTTGGAGGACTGACACTACTCAAATTCAATTTATAAAGCTACGGTATCTGAGTGGCATTTGTATAAAACAGAAAACAGATCAATAGAACAGAATGAACAAATATGGTCCCACAAGTGGTGAACTGGTCTTTGATCAAGGAGCAGAGGCAATTCAATGGAGAAAGGATGGTTTTTCAACAAATGATGCTGAAGTACTGAACATCCACGTCAAAAAAAAAAAATGAATCTAGACATGTCTACCTTTCACAAAAGTCAACTCAAAGTGGATTATAAACCTAAATATAAAATGCAAAACTATAAAACTCTAGAATATAGCATAGGAGAAAAGTCTAGGTGACCTGGGATTTGTCAATGGATTTGGTTTTGGCAACACCAAAAGCATGATACATAAAAAAGAACATTGATAAGTTGGATTAATAACTTTTGTTGTATAAAAGACATTCTTAAGAGGATACAAAGACAAGACAGACTGAAGAAAATATTTGAATAACACATACCTGATAAAAGACTTGTATTCAAAATATATAAAGAACTCTTAAAACTCAATAAGGAAATACACAGTCCAATTAAAACATGAGAAAAATATCTAAACAGACATCTCACCAAAGAAAATACACTTGGCAAATAAGTATATGAAAATATACTCAACATCATCTGCAATTAGAGAATTGCACAGTAAAACAAAGATACCACTCCATACCTATCAGAATGGCCCAAATCAAAAACAGGAACACCAAATGCTGGCAAGAATGTAAAGCAACAGGGACTTTCATTCACTGCTAATGGGATTACAAAAATGGTACAGACACTTGAGACATTTTTTCAAGTGTTTTTACAAAGCTAGGTCTTACTATCCTATGTAATAAAAAGCTAATATGCAAATTATCCCTTCCACCAGGAGTTCGACTGGGAGTTTGACCAGGGGTGGGGTGGGCCTGCCAACCTCCTGTGGCCCCTCCCCCCAGCAGACCCCACCCCCAATCAGCCCCCCCTACCCCAATTGGGGGCGGGGCTGGCTCGCCAACTGCCCACAGCCGCTCCCCCAGCCAGCCCCACCCCTGATTGGGGCCAATTCGGGGGAGGCAGGCTGGCCAGATGGATCCCACCTTGCACAAATTCATGCACTGGGCCTCTAGTATGATATATTTTGCTTGATTTTTGAAAAATAACATTTATTTAGTGCTTTAATTTTTACCATCAAGTATCATCATTCCCAGGATGGTTAACTGGCTGACCCTATGTCATGTAGCTAAGAAGCATTGGATAGATTATTAGGGAAGGTAACTGGAAGCTAGTTATGGCTAAATGTAGTTTGTATTGATTTTTTTAACTCAACCAACAGAAAATGAATTTTCAGGAAACTTTTTTGATCTAAAAATTCTGGTTCCTCAGAGGCAGGGGGGTATCTGTCATGACCTCTCCTTTGCTTCTCTTAGTCCCAGCCTACATGGAAATTGCCAGCCAGGGGCAGGGGGTGTTTTAATTGGCATGTGGGCTCAGCGTCCTTGGAGCTGTTCTACTTTAATACCTAAACTTCCCTGCCAATGTCAGCATCCGGCCTTGTCAACACTTTTTTCCATTTGTGAACACTATAGTTAAATCTTTCACCTCTCTTTTTCTAGAAGTATTTTATATTTGGAACTTAGAAGTTTAGAAATTTTCTGCATCTGAAGAAATATGTTTCAACTAAGAATCGTTATTACTTATTTTAAAAGTTTAACAGAAATATAAACATATATATGCCTTTTATATATGGCCTTTGATTTTACAGCAAAGCTTTAGTGCTATGAACAATGAGATTTAAGGTAACAGATAAAGTGATTTGACCAGTGAGGCAAGATTGTGCCAAAAGAGTGCTTAACTGGAAAGAAAGGAAGGAAGGAAGGAAGGAAGGAAGGAAGGAAGGAAGGAAGGAAGGAAGGAAAGAAAGGAAAGAGGAGGGGAGGGGAGAAATATTCAGCTAAAAAACATAAGGTTTATAAATGCATTTTAAAGTGCTCAGAAGAAAAGAGATCCTTTGTATTTGTTCTAAGTTCTGGAATGGCAAATAAAAAAAAATGTTGCTTTGTTATTTGAAAGGCCCCATGGCAATCCTCATGTTGAATGTGTGTGGGTCATTAGATGAGCATGTGAATGGATTGTGTGAAGATTATTATAATCATTAGATTAACATCACAACCTATTAGGGGAAATAGTTGAGCTAATTATCTTGGAAATATAGTTTAGTAAAATTAAACATCATTTCAAGGCATAGAAAACATTGTTCATAAAGTCTTTATTCCTTAGAAACATCCATGTAATTTAAATATAGCTGGTTTCCTATTCAGTAAACCTCTATAATTCAGGATGGGCCTTTCATTTCTAATTCTGGTCTACTGACCTTATCCACATTTCATGTATATGGATACATTCATCCTTAGTGGCAAAGATTTATTATGTTGGATCCAGATGTCCACCTTAAGGATATAGGTCTCTCACTGTTGTTTGTTTTTATTGTCTCATGACAAACAGGTATACTTTATAAAACCATTGTTGGGTAAAATTTACTGCCACAGATCTAACTCTCAGGATCTGAAAGTACAGTTCACCTGAAGAGTTCCTGGTGAGGTGGCGTGGGGAAATTTGGTGGAAGAAAAACATTATAGAAAGTTGCAATGAATCTCATATTTGACCATTGGATCAAATATTTTAAATATGTGGTTAACACCTGTATAGAGATTTTATACCAGAGAATGGGGAAATTACCAGACAGTGAAGGAAACTGAGAATTCACCAAAACAAAAATAAAAGATTTCAATATAGATTTTATTTTCCAAAGGTGACCGCAAGCTAAAAGTTAGAGTTGAATTTGAGAAGCCACCATGCTGTTTGAAATGTGGTTGTTGCTATTTAAATTCCATTGTTGAGACTATGCCTACCTGTGTCATGAGTAATTTAACAGATTTCTATTCAACATCCTGCTTCATGGTCCTGACAGAACCAGCATCATGAACATGGACTACAGATGAGTCGATTTTTGTCTGTGTTTGTCCGTGAATACATCAGTGTCCTCATCTTGATACAGACACAAAATCTGGAAAACTTGCAAAACATGTGCATTTGTGGTTTGTCGTGGAATAATTCAGAAAGTACCACTATAGTTTTTTGGTAAGGAAAAGTTGGTGCTATTTATTTCATTCAAAATATGTGATTAAAAAAAAAAACTTAGTTACTATACTTGTGATAACTCATTCTGCAAACTAAGATTCCCCCCAGGATACATGTGTGTATGAACAGTCATCTTATACAATTGCAAGTAGTGAAAAAGAGCTAAGATTTTTCTTCCAACGTGTAATGGTTGAAACAAAAAACCAATACATATTAATGTAATGGTACCAATAAGCTATCGGTATGTAGCAAATATGTTAACAAATGATGTGTCTTAGGATCTAAAAGCCTTCAAAAATCTTGAAAGATGAATAAAACATCAAATTCAAATGCAAACTATTGTAAATATAGTAAAAAGAAAAAGCATTTTTAGGGCTCTCATTGGGCCCAAAAATTGTTTAACGTCCAAACAGTGTATAATAAGCCAAAGGAGAAATCTTGATAAATCTCACAACTCTTTCATTTTTTTCCTGTGTTAAGTGAGGAAATTCAATTCAGTTTAAAATACTTAATATAAATCATATACAAGGCCTGGAGCTAGACACTGTAAGGCAAAAGCTACAGAATCAGAAGGACTATCGTGTTAGAGACGTGGTTCTTAACCAGGGCATTATTCCCCACTGGGGATACTAGGCAATGTCTACAAGCATTTTTGGTTGTCACAATGGAGGGATTCTGTTGGAACCTAGTGGATAGTCAGGGGTGCTGCAATGCACAGGATACATCCCTACAACAAGGCATTAGTGTCAAACTTAAGGAACTCTTGGTTAGAGTGCCAACTAAGTCAGTGGTGCCTCTTTGATGGGTAAATTTATTTCCATTGAAACTTCAGAATTTAAATAAAGTGACTTCTATCTAAATTCAGATTAACTGTACAACCTACCTTTGAATGGTTTCAGCAAATTTCCCTTTAAACTATGCCAAGTTCTTTCATTTTTTCCTATTATTTCTATGGTTTAATAATAATATTGCTCTATGGAGCAGTTCTAGATTTAAAAATAAAATTTAAGTAGGGAACAAGTTATATGTGTGCAAATATAGCAAAACAAATAAAAAACAATGAAGCACACCCACCCCATCCTGAACAAGTTGTATTTCTAATAATGGGAATGTGCAGAGATCAAGCTCTGTATGTGTCCTCTTCATTGGCCACCTTTCAGGATGGACTGTTTAGTCATTGTAACTGTTTCTGAGAAAATAACCATCTATTTGGAGTTTAGAATGGGGATTACACCTTTCCATAGTTAAATCTACTGGTTAGTTCAGTGAGGTAGCAGTAGATCACAGATATTCATGTGTAGTGGAGGAGGAATATGTAAGTTTATTTTCTTTCCAACTAAAGGGAATACTCAAACTGGAGTGCAGCAGTGGTAAAGACAATCAGCTGATTCTCCAAAAGGGCGAGGTCGAATCAGAGTCAGCAGGAGGAGCAGAAAGAAAATCATCCTGCTATATGAGAGAAACTGATGTTCTTGAGTGACAAGAATGTTGTCATTATGCACGACACAAATGTGATTCTATTCACAGGTAGGAAATGAAGCCAGACAATCAATTCCATTTCATAACACACACACACACACACACACACACACCAGGTTGGAAAGGTTAAAAGACCAGATAAGAAGACAAGTATCTGTAGCAGGATGACCCAGGGAGAATGAAAGGTGACTCGCTCAGAGGTGCTGTAGGGACTTCCTCCACACTCCTGCAGCTTGATGTGCTTTGCAAAGCCAATGGTAGAGTCCAAAGGGACTGAGTGATAGCTGGCATCCAATGGGATGGGTTCTTGTCTGACCTGGGATTGGGCTACCTTGGAAGGGGTGTATTCTATATCATGAGCCCTTAAAATTCAGGAACTTTGCCCTGAGGATCCAAACATTGAGAGAGAAGGAAGAAATGGATGGTCCTAAAAGAAATCCTCTTGGTTCTATTGGGAATTCTGAATGTGGGGTTAATCTTAGTGTTCAGATGAGGGCCTGGTGTACTTACTCATTCTTATTGCACTAAATCAAGGCTTCATCACTAATTCTAACTTCTCAGGTTCTTCCACAACAGATCAGACATTACCATCATTAGAATAACACTGCAGATATTTTGTGTTTGGAGAGGAGTTTAATGGGGGAACCTCAGGCTAATAGCTTATTAGTTATCACCAACCACCATTTTTGTGGCCCGGTCATTTGAAATTTGAATGGCTCAGTGATCTTATGTAACCCGTGACTAGGAGAAATAATAGGGAATATTCCCAGGACACAGTCAATTTTTCACCTTTTTCATGGAAGAAAGAATCAGAAGATATAATCCTAGACAAAATATATGGGGCTATAATTTTCTTCAGAACTATAAAAAAAGTCCTCTACTATGTCGCAATCCATGCAGTCTGTAGAAAGTTCCAAGGTGAATATTTATTTTTTAAATGTAGGCTTGTGGGTTTTCTTATCTAAATAATTCAGACCATCAAAGGAAGAACAAATGAAATTAGGGGAATTGATGAGCTAAATATCAATGTGGTGATGTTGCTTCTTATACAAGTTGAATTTGTGCTTTCAGAGTTTGGGGGGGTCTAAGAAAATTGTGCTGCTATAGGAGCTTCCTAAATATATTTTTGGAGCAGGCTTCATTGTTCTCCAGTGAGAGAATGCATTTCTATTCCTAAGCAATATTGTAGAATCAATCATTTAACAAAAAAATGTGTTCTCTTCAGCTCATACCATAATTAAGATGAACTAAAAGTGTTCTGTACTGTATGTAGAAAAATATTTTGTATGTATTAATGTAATATTTTCTAGAAATTTCCAATGATAGATCAAACAGTAGAGGAAGACTTTGCTGTTTATATGTAGCATAGACTTTTAAGTTTATATATGTGTATGTGTTTTAAGCAAATTTGGAAATCAGCAAAACATAGTCAGTTATAAAATAACATTCTTTTCCCGCAAATACATATTTGAGCAATATTCATGGTGAGAAAGAATTTATTAAAAAAGCAAATATTTGAGAAATATTTGTTTTAATTGTATGATAATTATTTAATTTGTCAACTCAGTGCTTCTCAATGCCAGTCTAGAAGTGAAAGATACAGTTTTAACTTACTGTGCTCATACCTAGTGAGGAAGGAGGACATATTAACAAGTCAGTGTGATAAGTGACATGATACAGGTGATCTCAGGGGTCTCCAGGAGGACTGAGAACAGGCACTAGTGTAGATTGCAAGCAGATGAGGTGAGCTGGGCTGGATAGCCACAGAGTAGTCGACTAGGAGGACAGGGTGGGGAATGGGGGTGGGAGGGCAGACAGAGATAACAGGATGTGCAAAATAAGTTTGAGCAGCTAGTTTCTTCCTCAGGTTGTCTACTCTCAAAGAAAATAGGACTATCATACATTTGAATTTTGTCAGTTTAAATATTGCTCAACAATTGGAAAGTCTTTTCAAAATTGATTTCCTTTTCATACACTTTGCAAAGTCAGGAGTAGAAAAATGATGAAGAAAGACTGCCTTACTCAATTGCCTTTGCTGCAACTCAGTAAAATCTTCAAAGCCTTTGACCCAGTGTGGTTCATATATATGGGAAACACTTTCTTCAACCGTCAGCATTTTCTTCAACAGTCAGCATTTTCTTCAACAGGAGATTTTGGGTTACATTTTTATAAAATCTCATCTCTTTGTATCAACAAACCCTATTCTTTTTTTTTAAATATATTTTATTGATGTTTTACAGAGAGGAAGGGAGAGGGATAGAGAGTTAGAAACATCGATGAGAGAGAAACATCAATCAGCTGCCTCCTGCACACCTCCTACTGGGGATGTACCCACAGCCAAGGTACATGCCCTTGACCGGAATCAAACCTGGGAACTTTCAGTCCGCAGGCCAATGCTCTATCCACTGAGCCAAACCAGTTAGGGCAACAAACCCTATACTTTGAGCCTCACTATGCATTCCTATTTCTTCCACTTTTTCTGTGTCAACTTGGGGGAAAAACGGAATAAAAGCTTCAATATTAGAAATACTATTTTTTACTTATTTACAAGTAGCATCTTCCTTGTAGATGTAATAAAGGACTGGGCAAGTAGAGGAAGAATAATTTCAGTATTCCTCTCCAATTTAACCTTTTATTGACAAGCCACTTATTTTATCTGTAAATGCTCAATTCCTAAAGCTATTAAACTTTAATGGTGCCCTGCCAGCATGGCTCTGTGATTGAGCATCAACCTATGAACCAGAAGGTCATAGTTCAATTCCTGGTCAGGGGACATGCCTGGATTGTGGGCTCCATCCCCAGTGCAGAAGGCAGCTGATCAATGATTCTCTCTCATCATTGAGGTTTCTATCTCTCTCTCTTTCTCTCCCTTCCTCTCTGAAATCAATAAAAATGTGTTTTTAAAAACACATTTAGTGGTAATTCATAATGAATTTCTGTTGCCACATTCCCATTTTAGTTCAAATAACTAGAAGAAAATAAGGGATATAAATTTCTTGTTTTAGGTTAAAATTGCCCTTCATATTCAATCCATAAGAGCAAAAATGTTGTACGTGTTTAGTATATCTGAATTATTAATGGAAACAGTCACTTCTCTTTCCTGTTGACATTTATTTTTTGTACATGTTGTTCTTCTCTAAATCTTTCTCTTAAAAGTCATCTTCTTGCATGAGCTCCTAAATATACTATAAATTTAGTCACCATAGACCCTCAGAAAAAAATGAACTTTATTCAAATTAAAGCTAATAAAAGAAAATATGCAATTTTTGAAGTCTCAGTGTCAAGCAGGAGAAAATTTAGGTAACATTATAAAGAAAAATAGTTTCAGACCTGGACTTGTTGACATGGGTTCAATATCTGGGTCTATCACTTTTTACCTTGGACAAATTAATTAACTCTAGTGACCTTCACTTTTCTTTTCTATAAAATGTGATTGATAGTATCTGCCCTTTTACCCACCTACTTACCTACCTAATTAGAGATGAGCATTTAAGTATATAAAAGAGTCTTGAAGCTAAACGTGTTTTACAAATTCTAGTTGTTATGGCAAAGATGATCAATGTACAAAATATTCTTAAAGTGAGAAGCACTACATATATGAAACTATATTTTATACAAAGTTACTTAGTACAGATCAGTGCATGACAAACATTTTCTAAATAGGTTATGCTTTCATTCTCTCTCTCAGCTTTCCTTTCAAGTCTGTTTAGTTCCCATTTACTGCTAGACTTTTCTGCTATTCTGCATGTGTTGGTATTCAGTGATGTCTGATTATTCTTTCTGCATGCACAGGCCCAAAGGGACAGTCAGTTCTCAGCCAACTTCAGTAACCTACATCTTACTTTGGACATCTAATCAGATGCATATTCTGACTTTAAATTTCTGTGTCGTTAGAGCATGCATAAGTGGATATTAGTTTTATATACTATGATTAACTGATAAATTTATATAGTGGAATTTATTGTGGTGCCAATATTTTCAGTTTTATGAATGACATGTATCATATTTGTCTTATAAACAACTTTAATTCATTATTATTATTTCTGTTTTCTCACAAAATAATATTTAGCAATTATCTTCAATTTTTATAATAATAACCAGAGGCCCAGTGCACAAAATCATGCGTGGTTAGGGTCCCTCGGCCTAGCCTGTGATCAGGGCCATGTTCTGCCCGTTTGCCAGTCCCCAGTTCCACCCCACTACTGACACTGATCGATTGGAGCCTGCAGGCCAGGGGGAGGGACCAAGAGGTCTGCCTTCCACCCGCTTGCCATTTGCCACTGTCACTGATTGATCGGAGCCTGGCCGCCCTGATTGGAGTGCTGGGGGCAATCGCCCTGGATCAGGCTGGTTCACTGGCCGCAGTGGGTGTCATAGCAACCAGTCATTAGGTCATTATGGTTGTGATGGCGTTACAGTCTCTGGCTTTTTATATATATATAGGTAGTACTAAATCATATTAAGTATACACCATATGCCAACCCTTTAAAGAAATGAAATCATTTACTCTTCACAACACTTGAGGTATGTGTTATTTTCCCCCCATTTTACAGATGGGAAAATTAAGCCATAGAAAAGATGTCCAGAGGCAGGATATCATCACAGTTAAACATGCACACCCCTTTTTCAGAAAGACCGGGTTAATTCTTATTCACCTATTATTATCTGTACATCCTTAGTCAAATCACTTACCCTTTTTGTGCTGTAGTTTTCCCATATGTAAAATGGTGAAATGATAACACCAACTTCCTAATGTGAGAATTAAACACTGTCTTTCCTCTGCATGGCATTTTAGGTTCTCTTAACCATATGTTCAAAAATCTGCCCACATATTTATTGTTCATTCTCTTTCTTTCCATTATCAGTGGTATTTTTAATGAGACAATTCTCTCAGAAAATACAAAGTACTATTTGATGATTTAATACCTTACATTTTGATATTTAGTAAACACCATGGAATCCAAAGACAGGCTCCAACATTTTAATTTTTGGAGCCTACGATACTTTAGTCTCCCAATGAGAAAGTGATTTCAAGTGAAACCCAGTTCCCAGGTTTATTTCATTTTGGTTAAAACTATAGCACGTACCCTTTAGCACTCTGCAGGTCTTAAGCCCCAAGTGGCATGCTTACATGATACACATTCCTTTTTATTATATCACTACTTAGCTTAAATGTTCACTTCCTTTCGCCATTATTAAATGCACTTACCAGATAAAGATATAACATAAAGTTATTTTATTGCTAGAGCTATTAAATTGCCCTAGCTTGAAGTCTGAAACAACTTTATTAAAATCCTAAGAATAAGAACAATAAAATCTTGCATGTTATTTTAGCCTTTTAGAAGGTCATTGAGAAAATGATAATGTATCAGTATCGATTGCGCTTCTGGAAAATGATTTTTTATATCAAAAGTCCACCACAATTCAGCCTGGTCTCCTCTCTCTTGCTAGGCACCAGTATCTTCACAGTCTACGAGGCCGCCTCCCAGGAGGGCTGGGTATTCCTCATGTACAGAGCAATTGACAGCTTTCCCCGCTGGCGTTCCTACTTCTATTTCATCACTCTCATATTCTTCCTTGCGTGGCTAGTGAAGGTACTGTAAAACTTCGCCTGTGATTTCTAACAATAAAATCTGTGCTTTCTGACAGCTTCTGTAGACCTTTTGTTTTAGATTGTGATTGCCCTCTCTCATTCTCATTACCATTTGGTAAATGTGGCTTGTAATTTTCTTTCAGAATGTGTTTATTGCTGTCATCATTGAAACGTTTGCAGAAATCAGGGTACAGTTTCAGCAAATGTGGGGATCAAGAAGCAGTACTACTTCAACAGCCACCACCCAGGTACAGTATCAGGAGATGATGTCACCACCCATTTAAACACAGACATTTCTATCTTCACCATCAATTGACTTGTTGGAACTTGAGGGAGCCCTGTTACAATGGCCTTCTGCAAGCAGACTCACTGAGGGACTTATTAAAAAATGGAAGTGCAAGGACCCCCACCCTGAAAAACCAATCAGGTTTTCTGAGTGATTTGGGCAATGGCATCTATACTTTTAACAGCTCCCTGAGTGGTTTTGATACAAAACTAGATAGCCACCATACTTTTTATGTACTTTTGATTTGATTCTGCCATCACCAGTCCTTAAAGGGCTTGCAGATAAAACATAGAAACTGTGGCAGTTTCCATTTTTATAAATGTTCATTCATATAATTGAAAACCAATACAATGGCACTTATGTATAGAATTAGAATTTTTGGAAATTATATTTCATTCAGAATGAACCAATCACAGTATAGCAAATGATGAAGTCCACTCAACCCCAAATGCATACCTGTGATTTTTGAGAAATCACTACATATTTGGAAGGCTTCTCCCTATGCTCCCAAGAAGTTGGAAGTGCCCTAGAATTTGACAAAAAGTAGCAGGACAGTTGTTAAAGAGAGGGCAATTCAGATTCAATGACTTTGTTTTTGGTTTGGTTTTGTGTATTTGTGTTATGTCGTATGTGTGTGTGTTTAGGAAGAGAAAGGACAGGTTTATATACTACCTTCTTCTAGTATGAATCTTTATAAAAGAAAGAGAAAATAAAAATTTATGAATTGAGAATTAAATTATTTTATTAATGCCTTGTAACTTTTATTTTATAAGTTTGTAAATACTTTTACAGGCCTATTGGTAGTATTTGTGAAAGATCCAAGGTACACATTTTATTTTGAAAATTTTCAAATTATTCTTCTAATAATTATATGCTAATGCAGTTAAACATGCTAATATTTGGAAAAGCCTTTGTGCAGCATCTTTATGGTGCTGTGAAAGTTTGAATTGTCTAGGCAATTCATTATAAATGAAATAGTAGTAATATTATTCAGTTTTGACAAACAACTATTCAGATTTCCATGAAAGATATTTAAAACATTATCTGGGCTATTTCACAAGTGGCATGTAGGAGACCCTCCAAAGAGTCAACCACATCTAGTTCCTGTTTCTTCTCTCATCTCTTTTAGTAAACTCTGAGAAATAATAAAGTTCCAAGTTCATTCTGACATGTCTTTTAAGTAAGGTGACAACCTCTCAAAGGTGTTTTCCGCTCTATATTAGAGAGAGAGAGAGAGAGACTTAATGGATCATAGAACTATGAACTCGGCAGCACAGAACTTACATCAGTGTTCCTGAGAGATGACCTAACATGTCTTTTAAACCATATTATGCTTATTAAGTGAATCTTATTTATAAAACCACAGCTGGAAGAGTAGTGTTTGGAAGTGCCACCAAATCAGCCAGCAGTTACCATAGAAAGTGAAATGTGAAGAGACTGCCAGCAGAATTGTACAACGTTGTTTTGCTGCAAAATTGTACATAATCTGGAGGAAGAAGCTGGTAATTCAGAGTTCTGTCAGATAAGCATCTTGGTATTCAGTTAAGGTAATCACACAGAGAATTGTGAAAAACCTTCATTAAGAAAAATGCTGTGGCTGAGGACTGGGTTGCTAAGCAACTGATGAAGCTCCTGCAGCAGCCCTTGGTGCAATACCACTTGAGCTGCCTGGAAACAGGCCCAGCCCAGCCCCGCCCCGCCCAGCCAGTCTTCAAGTGGCCCAGAGGCTGTGTGTGTGAAGGAGAGAGACATCATTTGCCATGATTCTGCCACACTTGTAAAATCTGACAGAACTCTGTGCACAAGAAGCTCTCATTCAATGGTTTAAAACAATAAATCACAATTTCAAGTCTAATAAAACAGATAGACTTTAAGAAAATAAAATAAAGACAGTTGTATTGTAAAGCACACAGCTGTTCAGAAATGAAGTCAGTTCTTGCCTTTCTGTAGTATTTGGAACAATTGCTGCTTTCCTATATATTATTCTCATAGAAGGGCTAATAGGGTCCTGGGCTTGATGCACCTATGATATTTAAGTCTACAGATTTTCCCGGGGGGCTTTGTGTGTAAAAAGAAAATTATACACATCAACAGGATAAGAAAGGGTCTTTCTGACATCTTAGGTGGTTCAATAGGAATTTGCTCTGATGTGAGCTGTTCTGAGGCAAAAGAGAATCCCTGGTGAGAAATGTGTTGTTTATAAGTAGGAAGAGGCAACCTGCCTCAGAGTCACAGCATA
The DNA here is from genome assembly GCF_000327345.1 of Myotis davidii. Lineage (NCBI taxonomy): Eukaryota > Metazoa > Chordata > Mammalia > Chiroptera > Vespertilionidae > Myotis > Myotis davidii. Next base: position 2,030,109 of record NW_006282385.1, read on the forward strand.
GGAACAAATTACAGAAAAAATAATGCTAGAGGTCTTATGGAGGCCACAATACAAAATGTAACAGGGAAACAAAGGAAAGTGATATGGATATTTTCAGATTGGTAATCATTAATTTGCCTGAACTCTCCTGGGGATGGTGACATTTTATACCTGCGTAATTATCAGACATGGGTCACTGTGGCCACACAGTTGTATATTGGGTTAAAGTGCAAGAGATTCATACAGCCATGATATAATAGCCCCCTGTGTTCCTCAACAACAAGACTACTACCCATGCCACAAGTTTCTAAGGATGTTCTCCCTGGACTGGATTTTGAATTATGGAGATGTGCTGGTAGAAATTATTATGGACAGCTCTGGCTGGTGTGGTTCCGTTGGTAGGAACATCGCCCCTTACACAGAAAGGTCACAGGTTTGATTCCCAATCAGGATACATACCTGCGCTGCAGGTTCGATCCTCAGAGGCAACCAATCAGTGTTTCTCTCTACATTCTCTCTCTCTCTCTCTGTCTCTCTCTGTCTCTCTCTGTCTCACTCTCTCTCTCTCTCGTTGTGCGGATTGGGGATGAGAATAGAATGTCCAAAGAACTTGTATGCATATATGCATAGCCCATGGACACAGGCAATAGAGTAGTGAAGGCCAGGGGTAGGGGTGGGGGCGGGAGAAGGGGTCAATGGGGGGTAAAAGGGGACATATGTAGTACTTTCAACAATAAAGATTTTTAAAAAAACAATGAAAATGTCCTCAATGAAAAGGTGAGGATAAAAAAAGGAAGAAATTATTCTGGACATAGTAGTATCCCTCTATTCCAGTCCTTTACTCTCATTCCTCAGCTATCTGCTGCTGCAGCCATGTGGTCTTCTGATGGAGACTGATTCATGATAAAGATAAGCTTATCTTACTTTGCCTGAAGCAGAACGAAAAGAACTGCTAAGACTTAGGGCCACACAAGGCTACGTTTTATTGTATAGTGATAAGAGACACAATCTTGATTGCTCTGGCAATCAATTCATACCTAAGTTTTATATGTGAATCATGGTCTAATAGGGTCATATTATGGGATTGGTAAGTAAATATTCTGATTGTCTAAAGAGAGTCATAATTTCTGGGTCTGTCATGATCTCTGGTTCAGCACGCTTGCTGGCCCATGTTTACTGAATTAATATTTCCTAATTAAGACATAAGACTGCAAAGGATAGAGTTGATGTAGGATCAAAGAACATTTAGGAGTTCTTCTTCCTTTGTAGTTCTGTGAACATGTAGTTCTTAAAATTTGAATGTCTACAATACCTAAACAACTTCTATATGAATATGCAGTGCTGGGTTAAAGTAGAAATGTGTATATGAAAAGACATACAATCAAAAACAAGAATTTAGTCTCCAAAAAAAGACTGTGTACAACATTATGCAGAATGACAATACTTGAGTAAATATTTGTTTACTGTATTCCAAGACCATTGTTTTCCACATGTATATACATCTTTAAAATAAGTGAGAAAGTAATTTAATGAAAGCAATTTCTGGGAAGGTCTATTCTAGCATGACACAGTAGTGATTCTAATAAGAACCTGTGGCAATGGAACAATATACTCATCATATGTGAGAATTACATTTTGTGAGGCTGAGGTCATTGAATATTACTATTTAATAGTGAAATCAAGTGTACAATCTAATTATTTTGTGTTATATTGATGATTACCTATTAAAAACCACAACTGATTTTGAAAGAATCCAAAGAGCATAAGAATTTCAAATTAATTTTAGATTTTTCTTTGCATTAATGTGTACATGTATGTGTGTGTGTGTGCACATACTACAAAGGACAGAAAACCCCAAGTAGCTTATGTAAAACTAGAGGCCTGGTGCATGAAATTTGTGCCTGGGTAGGGTCCGTAGGCCTGGCTGACAATCAGAGCCAATTGGGGCTTTCCAGCTGCTGGCTGGGGCCTTCCTTCATTCTGCGCCACCCTCTGGTGGTCAGTGCACATCATAGCGAGCGATCGAACTCTTGGTCTCCGGGTTGAACTCCTAAGGGGACACTTTGCATATTAGGCTTTTATATATAGAGATTGTATTATTTATTTGTATTACAAATGTAAAGCTAATTTTGCCCACCCCATACATAGGCAGTTCAAATAGGAAATATGTCCAGCATGGAAAGTTCTACCCAATAGTGCTAATTTAGAGAGTATTCATCTTTTAAAGAAATGCCAAAGGTCTGATGCTCTGTGTATATTCCGTGAGACAAGTCCGCTTTTTCCCATTCCCCTCTAGGATGGATGGATAGATAGATAGATAGATAGATAGATAGATAGATAGATAGATAGATGATAGATAGATAGATAGATGATAGATAGATATTTCTCTCTCATGTCAAGTTTGAAGAGGTCATTTGGAATTGATGTGGTAGTCTTCATTGCCGCGTATCCTAACTCCTTGCACTTTTTGCTCCACCTTGCATAGTCTCCATCCCAAAGTTGCCTCATAGACTGAGTTGGCTGCTATATCTTTAACCCTCACATCCATATTCCAAAAGGCTGGAAGAAAAAAAAATAGAACATTTATGCTTAATTCTCATAGGCTAGCATGTAATTACATGGTTAAGATAAGTTTCAAAAAAGGAAACCTTATTTCGTGTGTGTGGCTTAGTGATCTCATAAAAATTTTCTTACTTTGGAAGACAGAGAGAAGAGAGATGGAGGGACAGCTGGCAGCCCCTGCCATTCTCCCCTAAGGACTTGAGTCCCTAAGGATCCCTGTTTTGAGATACCCCATCACCTATGTCACAGAGCTGCTGGTATATTAACCAAGCTAAACGTTGTTTCATAATCCGGGGGACTCGAGAGAAATGGAACATGTTTGCATTTCCTTCACTTTATTTCATACAAAGAAGTGACCCTGAGAGAACAATTTTACAAAAATTAAAGATTCATTTGATTTTGGTCCACTGGAAAAGAAATAATTTAACGGAGAAAATTGGTCTGCTACTGATCAAAGCAAATGCATACCCCAGGAATCCTTTGTGCCATGACAAGAGAGTACAGGCTGCATGTACAGAGGGGCTTTAGCTAGTCACTGACAGGACTGCTTTTGTCCTTTCCTTTTGTCTTTTGTCTTTTTCTCCTTAAAAGGAGACTCCCAGAATTTTGACAGGAACTTTAAAAGGCACTTTAATAGGTTTGCATTTCAACCAGTGTATGTATTCTGGAATGAGCCTGTTCATAAGGGATGTGCTTAATTCTACCACTAAGAATGCCTTTCAAAATTAATTCTAAAGTGAGGAAATTCATTCAACCTGCCTCTCAGTCACAGCATAGAAACAAATTACAGGGAAATTAAAGACAGAGGTTTTATGGAGGCCATAATATAGAAAGTAACAGGAAAACAAAAGGTAATGGGATCTTTGTTATCCTCTCATATTTCCATCAACAATTCCCCTTTTGGACACAGAGTCAGATTAACATGAGGACAAAGTATGGCTAAGATGTTTACTTATGTGCATGAAACAGCAATTTCGGGCAGGAATAAAACAGTGAGTGCGTGTACTGTCTTTTCTTAGAAAAATAAAATCCTGAATTTCACATTATCCCCCTACCACCCCAACACACACACACATACACACACACACACACACACACACACCCCTAAGAAATTGAAAGTGGGAAATGTCTTCCAGCTGAATGTATTATTGACAGACGACTAATTTTTGAGATAGTAGAATATGCAGTAAGATAATATCCTAGGCATCCACCAACCTAAATATCCAATTCAATGGATGTCGGATTTTAGTATCTGATATTAAGAATCCTGTCCTGAATTTCATCACTTATGTATTTTAAGCCAAAAGAAACTACTTTTTCCCTTTATTAATATGTGCATAAAATTTCTACTGAGCAGATTAATTTGGCCCAGTTAAAATAATTCACAAAGTATATTAAGTGACACGTCAGTCTTCTGTCATTAAAATAACACCAGCCTCAACCCCTATACCACATGTTCAATTCTTATATTACTTATCCTGAGAACATTTTTCTGTTAGCTCAGTGAGAGGTGTCCACTAAATAAAGATAAAAATTCACCATTTCTAGTAAAAACACAACAGACACAATGCTTTGGAATTCTAACTATCATTTTCTTCCAGATTTAATATGTAATAATAATATATATAATGGGGATAAAATGCCTACTTTGAAGTCTTGTGGAAAAGAATATTTGGGCAATTATATATAAACTATATGTAAAACAGAAAGGACCTGATACATAATTAGTGCTCAATAAATGCAAACTATTGCCATTCTTTTTTTTTTAGTTGCAGTAGATTTTACTTTTATTTTTTTAAATTTATCTTTATTATTGAAAGTATTACAGATATCCCCCCCGCAATTGTTCCCTTCCTCCCCACTTCCACCCCCTCCCCAGCCTTCATAACACTATTGTCTGTGTCCTTGGTTATGCATCTAAACATATAAGCTCTTTGGTTCATTTCTTCCTACCCCACCCTCCCGCCTTCCCTCTGAGATTCCTCAAGTCTAGTCCATGCTTCCGTGTCTCTGGATCTGTTTTATTTTTTGGTTTATTTTGTTCATCAGATTCCACATATAAGTGAAATCATGTGATACGTGTCTTTTTCTGGCTTATTTCACTTGTGTTACTATTATTCACTTAAGTTTTCAGTGTTAAGATGAACATAATTGAAAAGACTCAGGTTTTAAACATAAATCTATAAGAGAACAAATCTTTGATAAAAAATACAACATGTTGGAGATATAAAGTTACAGTTCTCAGTGTTCCTTACTAAGTGTCTCTGACTCATCTCCCTCTCTGCCTTGAAGATGTTTCACGAAGACGCTGCTGGCGGGTGGCAGCTGGTAGCTGTGGATGTCAACAAGCCTCAGGGACGCGCCCCAGCCTGCCTCCAGGTGCAGTACAATGCCATTTTTGAAACTCACTTTGACTTTTATTTTATACAAGGAAATCCACAGCCTCCTAAGCTCTAGATCTGCCCAAATTTGTGGTCCTGGAATTAGGCAGTGTTTTACTTCATCCTGTATTCCCAGGACCTACCACTTTTTAGATACACTGTACGGGTTTGGTAGCTATTGAATACATGCACACAGGTAGTAATAGTATGCCAGAAGTATTGAATCAGTGAAAGATGTTGTTGTCATATTAAATCATAAACAATACTTGTATTATTTCTCTATTTTTGCTGTAACAGATGACCACAAACTTAGTGACTCAAAGCAATACCAATTTATTATTTATAGCTTAACAGGTCCCAAGTGGGTTTCACTGGTATCAACAGGCTGCACTACTTCTAGAGGGAAAAACTGTTTCCTTGCCTTTTCCAGTTTCTAGAGGCTTCATTTCTAGGCTTCATGAAAGAGTCTGTGATGGTGTCTTCATCATACCCTCTAAATGGTTAAAAAGCCATCACATAATTTTTTCCTTATGAAGCCAAACTGGTTTAGTTAATTTTTTTTCTCTTGAATTAGAGACAGGGGGGAAGGTAGGCATCCATTTTTGTGATGGTATATCCTAATATGTTACCCTAGTATTCTAACCAGTATTTGATATATTCCATTCAGTTATTATAGACATTAAGAGTCATGAGGTTGTGAATTTGTTAAAAAAATATTGTGTAGGTCATTCAGTTTAACCTACAACCCAAGGAATATCTACCACAGTGTAGACTCTCAGATTTTAATATGCACATTAATCATTGGGAGCCTTTTTAAAGATGCAGACTTTGATTCAGTAGGTATGGGAGGGGCTTGAGATCCCTGCATTTTCAGTATGCTCTCAGGAAACTGATGGCTCAGGATTCACAGTTTGAGGAGCAAGGCTCCCGAGTATTTTTGACAGATATTGCTGCCTTGGGGATGATTCTATTATTGTCTCTTCTTCGTATTTGGTCATTCCAGCTGTCACATACAGAAATCAGTCATGCTCAGATCAAAGCCAAAGTAAACATATATACAAAACTTCTCGGATTTAAAAAATATATATAAACCAAAATGACATAGCGATGGAAAAGAAATTTAAAAATTTAAGTACAAATGCAGGACCTGAAGAGTCTTATACTAAATATATATATATATCTCCTCCTGAGGCGGTCTTGTCGAAGTCTGGAAAGCAGATCCACTTGGGAGTGGAAGCTAGAGACTTATTTGGAGGCTGCAGCGGTGCCCTGTTCTCAAATCCTTCCAGCTGTATTCTCCACCCCCCCCTCCCCCGGAGCCCAGACAGTTGGCTGCACATCCACCTCAGAGCTGGGGTCAGGGTGCTCCTTCCTCAGAGCCTTACTCCCGAAGCACCTGCTCATTGTTCGGTGTCCCAGCCAACGTTTCCTGTCTTCACTGCTTTGCACGAGCATCTTTATATTTCATTGTTTTCTGTTAATAACTGCAGTCCATGTGCCCTAGCAACATTGTCCTTTGGTAAAAATGCCTGCTTTCCAGTACTTTGCACATTAGCATACTCTACTTTTGAAGCTTTTCTTTATATATACTAATATATACTAATATATATACTAATATGTATTAGTATGTGTATATATACATATATATGTATTTATGTGTTTATATCTCTATATAAATTTTCTATCCATATTAAATAATAGTTTGGAAAATCTCAAGTTATATAATACTATTTTGTGGCACTGACTCAATGTAAACATTTTTCTTTAATTTTTATAAGAAAATAAAAAATTGAAGGATACATTTGGATTGTCCTACAGATACAAACATGAGTCTAAAATTTGCCAGCCCTTCTACATTAAGAAGCCGATAGTCCGTTTCACACATTGGATGAATTGAGTTGAGTTGAAGTGGCCTGTTTCACTAACAACCTCAAAGCTGGAGTTACTGGTTTGAATATTTAAATTTAGCTACTGCACATACTTATCACTTTAATTCTTATTTAACATTTTAAAGTTATTACTTTGGAGAAAGCAAAGCAATGGTGATTCCAGTATATCAAAATCCATTGCAAGGGATTATTTTAATGACTCTGTACCAACTGGGACATGTAGCCATTCAGACAAAATAAAACTAATTATAATGACAGCACCAAAGTGAAGCTGTGACAGTTACAAAACCAATTTTAAAGATTTTTGACAGCCATGCCTAAAAGCTTTGTTTGGACCTTTCAGTAATAACAGTTTACTTAAGACATAAACCCAGAGCTAAGGGAAATAGAAAGAGAAAGTTGTGGCTTTTCTGTCATGCAAATGAAGTGGAAATCAGTTGAAATGAAAGGAGTATAGAAAGGGAATCATAGTTATGGAATTTGCCTCTCAAGATGCAAGAAAAACTAAATAACAATGAAAATTCTAATGAGAATAGAAATTTGCCAACTGACTTGCTTATCTATGTTACGAAGGTCAGTAGTTTCTGCAAGTAAATTGACATACATTTAAATATGTTGATTGGCAGTTCTGGAATTTGATTTTATATTACCTCTAAAATCAAATAAAAGGCAAATGGATGTAGGAATGCCTCAATAGCCATGGTGACACAAAACCTTATTAAATGTCTGCTTTTCCAATGGCTCTGTCATCTCTCAAGGTATTAGACATTATGACTTTTATTTGTCTCGCTTGGTTGTGGACTCCGTCAAATATACAACATAATTAATTCTTTGACCTTGGCCTATTAAATTCTCATTCCTGAATAGAAAAATACCTGATTCACAGAAAGGTACTTATTGTTGCTGCATATCTTTATAAAACACTTACAATATGCAAGCACCATTCTAAGGGCTTTATCAATATTTATTTAAAATTGATGACAACCTTTGGAGTAGCCACTATTATCTTCACTTTACTGAAGAGAAAATTCAGTAAAGTGAAGCACAGAGAGGCACACAGAGGTTTAAATGACTAGCCCAGAGCCCCATAGCTTGTGTGTGGTGGAACTCCACACAATTTGTCTTATAGCCCAAGCTGCTAATGACCCCTGCAGGGCATTGAAGGCCACGTGACAACATGAATGTGGATGCAGAGAGACAGCACTCAGGGGTAGTCCTCTTCTTCCCATCCCCAGGTTCTGCTTTAGTTAGCTTCTTACAATTGCAAAGACTGAAGAATTCTCAGGTCACATCAGAGGGTAAGGATATGTGCCCCTAAGAACTGAGAAGAAAGGAGGTGACATTGGGAAGGAGTAGCATGGTGGCGCTGGTCCCCGGAGAAGGGGGCACAGAGGGATGTGATGCAGTGGCTTGTTGTGCTCTCAGCTCCTTTCCACAGATGAGCTTCTCTTCTGCTGCTGCCCAGGGCCTTCTGCCACTACTCCCCTTTTGTGTACTCTACCCCACAGCGGGCAGTTTGTTTCAGAATGGACTTTAAAAAAAACATGTATTTATATTTTTTCATTAATTTTGACTTTTCTCCACATTGTGTCCCTTATATATACTCATGAATTATACTAAAGATGCCATTAAAATAATCATCATCTTTGAGATATTTTTAGATCACAAAGTATAATTTAACCAAAAAAGTGTGCCTTTATCTATCTACCTACTTTAAATATTTTTTTCAATTATAGTTTACATTCAGTATTATTCTGTATCAGTTTCAGATGTACAGCAAAATGCTTAGACATCATGTACTTTATAAAGTGGTCTCCCAAAATAATTATTACATAGCTATTATAATATTACTGTCTATGAATTCTGGCCCCATACATAGTTACTACAGTATTATTGACTGTATTTCCTATGCTGTAATGGACTTTAAACAGACTTGGGTACGAGAGCCGTCTCTGGTGTGTACTTGCTGTGTGACTTCAGACAAATGACTTCATCCCATTAAACTCACTGGAAAAAATGAGTAATATATCCCATCATGTAAGGGCTATGGTGGAGATAAAAGATGTAAAATGAAAAACATAATTATAGTATGACCTGGAACATAGTAAGGATTCAATACATATTAGCCTTTATAATAATAGTCATTATTTTTGAATGTGAATTATCTCACTTCAGTGGAGGCAGTGGACTTAGACCAGACGTAGGTGAAAATTATGATTCCACCTTCAATACTTGTGTGATAGTCAGAAAATTATTTAACTTCTCTGAGATTCAGTTTCCTCCTCTAAAATTATTTAACTTCTCTGAGATTCAGTTTCCTCCTCTATAATTATTTAACTTCTCTGAGACTCAGTTTCCTCCTCTAAAATTAGAGTAACTTCCTGGTGCTGTTATAGCATTAAATGAGTTAATTTATGTAAATCACCTACAACAGCTGCATGCACGTAGTGAATATAAATGTAAATATCAGTTATTATTGTATAATTTTTTAAAAAATATTTATATAAAGTATATAAAGTTTCAGTTATTTGAGATAAATAAGTTCTATACAGCATAGTACCTATGGCTACCAATACTTTATTGTATACTTAGAATTTGCTAAGAGGCTATATCTTATGTTAAGTGTTCTTACTACTACTACTACTAGTATTAATAATAATAATAATAATAATAATAATAATAATAAAGGAGGTGGGAGGAACTTTGGAAGGTGACATATGTTTATGGCCTTGATGGGGGTGGTTTCATGGGTGTATACTTATTCCAAACTCATTGAATGTATATATTCAGTAGATACTGATTTTTTATTTTATGTCAATTATACCTCAATAACGTGGTTTAAAAATAAATTATTAAAAATAATAATTTAAATAAATAAATAATTTACAGAACTAATAAAAAATAGACCTTAGGTTTCTCCCACTTTTCCAGTTTTATGATTATATATAAAATGTGTTTTTTAAAACTATATTTTTATTGATTTCATAGAGGAAGGGAGAGGGAGAGAGAGAGATAGAAACATCAATGATGAGAGAGAATCATTGATTGGTTGCCCCCTGCACGCCTGCTATTGAGCCTGCAACCCAGCCATGTGCCCTTGACAGGAATCGAACCTGGGACCCTTCGATCTTCAGTCCAATGCTTTATCCACTGAGCCAAACCAGCTAAGGCTATCTAAAATGTTTTTTATCTTCAGTAGCAGTTTCCCTTAACAGAATAAAGCAACAGTTGTTTTGTGACATCAGCTTTTTAAAAATAATTTCTTCATATAGTCAGTATTAAGGATAAAAGCTACTTAACTCACCAATGAAAATTCAGATGTGGGCTATATACAAGTGAAATGAATAATTGTTCCATTTTCAACTAAAAGTCTCCAAAACTACCTCCTTAGCCATTTTGCACTGCCTGAAGACAAAGATTCCTTTGCTAACACTATTCAGCAGTGATTGACATTCATCAAGTTATCTTAGAAGCACTGCTCTGCACAGCAGTGTGTCATAAAGATGTTGCATGTCCAGGTCTAGGCACACGATTATGTTTAATCATAAGGGTTATTTCTTTGTTAACAGTTCATCTATTTTGCCTCCTCAGCAAATGATGCGGTCATCAGTTTTCCACATGTTCATCCTGAGCATGGTGACGGTGGATGTGATAGTGGCTGCTAGCAACTATCACAAAGGAGAGAGCTTCCGAAGGCAATATGATGAGTTCTATCTTGCAGAGGTAAGCTGCTCACTGGGGTAAAGGTGCCTTTCATAAATGTGAAAATTAATTTCAATTTGTTAATTACTTGAGTTCAATCAAAGCTGTTTCTCAAGTGTTTCCCTTGGTCACTATGTTGCCTGATTTATTTCCTGTCACCATGAGCCTAAGTATCTTCCCCACAGTGTGTTGCATCGTCAAGGTAACCCTTTGCCCTGGGTGTTTCTCTTGCCATCTTGCTGTTTTCCTATTCACCTCTCATATTCTCTCCCTTTTCCATGTTGCTGTAGTCTGTTTCCTACTAAGTGTAAACAAGTATAGGTTCAGAAGGTTGTAAACAAGCAAGCCAGCTCAACAGTACCAAGGACAGGGCTGGAGGGAAATTGAAATAGACAGTACAATAATTTCTCTACTAGAGACTGAGCTGTTATAACCTGCACTAAAGATGTCACACCAGAAGCAGATAGGTTAGTGATTTAATAAGCATCTTCTACATACCAGCTAGAATTTTATAGTACTTCTTACTGTTTCAGTAACTTTGTTAATATTTGATTCTTACATATTTTTACTGACTTACAGAGACCACTATGTTTTGTCATTGTGAAAAATTATTTCTAAAATATATCTTGAAATCAATGATTACATATTTGTGGAAAAATTGGTTGATGTAGTATATAACTCTTTAGAAACCCATTCATCATATAAGTGAGGTATACACATACTAAATAAATATATGAAAAAGTAAACTTAAAAAGCAGAAAAATTGCCATTTATTTTTATTACAAAAGCATTTTTCACATAAAAAATCAATTTGCCATAAAGTTGAGTCCTCCTAGATATCTAGAATTCCCCCAGTGCATTTAAAAATTGATTTGGTTCATAAAAATTCAGTCCACTCATGCATAAACTTTTCAGGAAAATAATTGATGTTATACACTTAGCTATAATAATAAAAGCATAATATGCTAATTAGACCAGACAGCCGAATGACCTTCCAGACGTCATTCCGGAATTCTGGATATCATTCTGGATGAAGCCACCATGGCAGGGGCCAAGGCAGAGGTGGCTAGGGGCGATCGGGCAGGCAGGCGAACAGTTAGTGGCGATCAGGCAGACAAGCAGTTAGGGGCGATCAGGAAGGCAGGTGAGTGGTTAAGGGCTATCAGGCAGGCATGCAAGTGGTTAGGGGTTATGAGGCAGGAAGGCAGGG
>NW_006282385.1:2042434-2043860 GCF_000327345.1 Myotis davidii
TATAATTTTGTTACAAAACAATCACACAAAGAATGCTTTGTGATTAAAAGCAGGGGAATATGGACCAATAGTAATATTTGCAAGTGAATTTGTAATGCAGAGATTGAATGTTAAAGAAATTCCCATCAAATGATTTCTATTTGTCCTGTGAATAGGAAACAAGGTCTCTATCCAGCCTGATGATGAGGCAGTGAATTGGGAAGGTTGTGGAGAAAGGAGAGAGGAAGTGGGTGCTGTGGAGAACGCAAAAAGCTATTTAAAGATACATGAAATGCAATGTTGAAGATACAGCTAAATTTTGAGACTACAAATTTATAGAGATACTAATTTAGACAGGTCTGTGACTTTCTTAGGCCTTACATAAAGGGGAGAAATGCAACATTTAGATTGATCCAGCTTTAGAGTATTTTCATGCTTATAGAGCTGAGAAACAAGGGACCAGGAACTTTGGGTGGCTGGCAAAGGAGTTGAAGTGATGACCCTGTGGTCTAGGTTGGATATGAAAATAGGAAGAAAATGAAAGAACAAAATGAAGTATAGAGTCTTTAAATGGTCAAAGAAAGAACTGGTATAGTTGAAGTGATAGAATAAGATTTTGAAGAGCTAGAAGGTGGTCAGAGAATGGGACCCAGGTTTTAGAATTTTAGAATAATTCTGGGTAAATACAAAATCTAGAGTTTTATATGGATATGAGTGGCTTAAACATAATGATGGAGTTGAGACAGAAATAGCAAGGAACTATCAAGCTAAGGTGTTGGCTGAATCTTTACAATGACATTAAAGGCAATCCATGTGAGGCCACTTCTTAGGGAAAGGAATGTAGGCAGGGGCCTGTGGCAGTGACAGATAGTAGAGGGCAGCCCCTGGGACTGTGTTGTAAGAAGGTGTTCTAACCTAATGGAATACATGTCAAAGGGGCATGGGGGAGTACTGGATGGGGCGCTCTTCCTCATCCACATGTTATCCTACATGGGCATCCTCTTCTCGAAAAGACTGGGGGAAGTTATGCATTTGGGAAAGAACTAGCCGAGGCTAGGACAGAGGAAGCTGATTATGTGAGTGGAAATTGAGAGCGTAGAAGGAATTGGTGAACATGGAACGAGACACCCAAAGGTGAGTTAAAGGCCTCTTCATGGAGGCTTGTTTCCTGTAACAAAGTTAATATTAGTACCAAACTTTCCTGGAGTGGAGTCTTTGTGATGTGATGCTGCCTAGTTGCTGCATGGTATATGGATCTTTCAGCTTAGTAAAAAATATAGACAGTAAATAAGTTTTAAATGTTGTGGAGGACCAATGAGAGGGCTCATGAAGAAATTATATGATTGAATAAAGAAGATGTCATATATACTAGAGGACCAGTGCACAAAATTTGTGAATGGGCAGGGTTCCTAGACCTGGCCAGGGATCAGGACCAATCAGGGTCTTC
>NW_006282385.1:2043943-2044380 GCF_000327345.1 Myotis davidii
GTGCTCCCTGCAGCATTATTCACAGTGGTCAAGACATGGACACAACCAACATGTCCTGCTACAGAGGACTGGATAAAGAAGATGTGCTACATATACACAACAGAATACTACTCAGCCATAAGTAAGTATGTAATAGTGCCATTTGCAACAACATCGATGGACTTTCAGAACATTAAGCTAAGTGAAATAAATTAGTTAGAAAAAGCTAAGAACCATATTATTTCACTCATATGTGGGATATAAAACTGAAAGCAACAATCAAAAAACAAGACCAAAACCTCATGGACACAGACAATATGGTGTGGTTACCAGGGAAAAGGGGCTGGGGGGAAGTAGAAAAGGATAAGGGAGATAAAATATATGGTGACAGAAGGGACTTGACTTTGGGTGGTGACCACACAATACAGTATACAGATGATGTATCATAGAATTTTATA
>NW_006282385.1:2045856-2047127 GCF_000327345.1 Myotis davidii
TCCCGGCCTGCAACTACACCAGCGTCCCTCACCCTGGCCTCCAGCCCAAGGCCCCTCCCCTCCCTCTGCACGGCTGAGGTGTAGATGGTGGGCTCACATTGCTGGGGCGACGCTGCCAAGGTCCCACCCTGGCCACTATGGGTGTCACCATCTTTGTTGCAGAGTGACAGTTAATTTACTTATTACTTTTTTATTAGATAGGATATAATGGAATATTATGCAGCCATGAGAAAAATCAAATACTGCCATTTGCAGTAACATGGATGGATCTTGAGAATATCATGCTAAGTTAAGTCAGATGGATAAGTCAAAACCATATGATTTCACTCATATGTGGAATATAAAACTGAAAGCAATAAATGAACAGAGAAGAAAAACAAATAAAAGTCACAGACATAGATAACAATATGGTGGTTACCAGAGGGAAAAGGGGCTGGGGGGAAGTAGAAAAGGATAAGGGAGATAAAATATATGGTGACAGAAGGGACTTGACTTTGGGTGGTGACCACACAATACAGTATACAGATGATGTATCATAGAATTGTACACTTGAAACCTATATAATCTTATTAACCAATATCTTTTTAAAATAGGCAATTATAATCAGCACCTATAATTTTGTTACAAAACCATCACACAAAGAATGCTTTGTGATTAAAAGCAGAGGGGAATATGGACCAATAGTACTATTTGCAAGTGAATTTGTAATGCAGAGATTGAATGTTAAAGAAATTCCCATCAAATGATTTCTATTTGTCCTGTAAATAGGAAACAAGGTCTCTATCCAGCCTGATGATGAGGCAGTGAATTGGGAAGGTTGTGGAGAAAGGAGAGAGGAAGTGGGTGCTGTGGAGAACGCAAAAAGCTATTTAAAGATACATGAAATGCAATGTTGAAGATACAGCTAAATTTTGAGACTACAAATTTATAGAGATACTAATTTAGACAGGTCTGTGACTTTCTTAGGCCTTACATAAAGGGGAGAAATGCAACATTTAGATTGATCCAGCTTTAGAGTATTTTCATGCTTATAGAGCTGAGAAACAAGGGACCAGGAACTTTGGGTGGCTGGCAAAGGAGTTGAAGTGATGACCCTGTGGTCTAGGTTGGATATGAAAATAGGAAGAAAAATGAAAGAACAAAATGAAGTATAGAGTCTTTAAATGGTCAAAGAAAGAACTGGTATAGTTGAAGTGATAGAATAAGATTTTGAAGAGCTAGAAGGTGGTCAGAGAATGGGACCCAGGTTTTAGGTTTTAGAATTTTAGAAT
>NW_006282385.1:2047579-2050987 GCF_000327345.1 Myotis davidii
GAGACACCCAAAGGTGAGTTAAAGGCGCTGGTAGAATGAGGTGGAAAGTTAGGTGTGGTGGAAGAATTATACAGTAGTATTAGAACCAGAGACTAAAACTGCACTAATGACAAAATAACAAACAAATGGCAACACATGATTGAGATTATGTCAATCTCTCTAGAAGGAACAATGCTGGATATTATCGATTACATTAATATTTCTTCTGTAACCCAGCCCAGGGTGGTGGCCAGTCATACTAAATCAACCCTGCAGAATAAATATGTACGCCATTTACTGGGAATGGAATGCTCCAGTAAATGTTACCCACCATCTTTGTTGCAGAGTGACAGTTAATTTACTTATTACTTTTTTATTAGATAGGATATAATGGAATATTATGCAGCCATGAGAAAAATTAAATACTGCCATTTGCAGTAACATGGATGGATCTTGAGAATATCATGCTAAGTTAAGTCAGATGGAAAAGTCAAAACTCATATGATTTCACTCATATATGGGATATAAAACTGAAAGCAACAATCAAAAAACAAGACCAAAAAATCAATTTTACCACATACAAAATTGGTCTGTTTTTTAATGTGGTTTTTTTTTTTTAAAAGAGTCTTTTTTTAAAAAATATATTTTATTGATTTTTCACAGAGAGGAATGGAGAGAGATAGAGAGTTAGAAACATCGATGAGAGAGAAACATTGATCAGCTGCCTCCTGCACATCTCCCACTGGGGATGTGCCCGCAACCCAGGTACATGCCCTTGACCGGAATCGAACCTGGGACCTTTCAGTCCGCAAGCCGACGCTCTATCCACTGAGCCAAACCGGTTTCAGCTTTTAATGTGTTTTTAATGTGTTAGCTCATTTATAATCATGCTGTAAAAAATTCCACCAAAATTTCAAATAACAATATTGTAGAATCTGCTGATACTATTTAAGTGGATTAATAGAGTCCAGTGGTAGATGATTAATCCTTGTCATTTTATTTTTTATATATAATATTAAGATTTTTTTCTAACTTAAAAAACCCCCAGAAATATAGGTTGTAGAGCAGAATCTAGTACATATCATGTGTCTATTAATTGTTGCCCCCTTCTCAAACCACTGAAAGTGAATTTGATTTTAATAAACCAGATAGTGGAGATTTAATTCTCTGAATTACATAGGCATCACTATATTCTTGAACTACTGAAACATTCAGAATTGGTTTCACTTTGGTTGATTGATGTGGGTGTCTGAGTGTTCCAAAGCATATTTGGTCTTTATTTGAATTACATTATAATTTTTTTAATCAGAAACTTGTGCTTGAATAAAAGTAGCTTGTTTCAAATGAGTGTGGATAGGTTGTTTTAATCAAACTTAATTTTTAATAAAATATTCTTTTTTCTTCCAAAAAGTTTGTAAAGGTGGTTTGAGTTTAAGCCAAGGGTCAATAAACTTTTTCTTAAAGAGCCAGAGAGTAAACATTTTAGAAAATGTTTTTTTAAAAATACATTTTATCGATTTTATACAGAGAGGAAGAGAGAGGGATAGAGAGTCAGAAACATCAATGAGAGAGAAACATCGATCAGCTGCCTCCTGCACACTTGCTACTGAGGATGTGCCCGCAACCAAGGTACATGCCCTTGACCGGAATCGAACCTGGGACTCTTCAGTCCACAGGCCGACGCTCTAGCCACTGAGCAAAACTGGTCAGGGCTGAGAAAATGTTTTTCAGGCCACTATCTCACTACTAAACTCCACCACTGCTGTGCAAAAGTGAGTGTGGTCTCAGAATGGTTGTGTTCCAGTAAAACTTTATTTATTAAAATAAGCAGTGAGCTTGATCTTGGTTTAAGCTATAGAAACTCAGAGCAGGTCAGCTAACATCTTCATGTTTTAAAATCATACACAGTAAAGCTAATGACAATAATAGCTATCAATTTTTTTTGGACCTTCTATTATTTTGCTAAGTACTTTAAAGGAATATATTATCTTATTTAGTCCTCAAAATGGCTATAATGACAGCAGTTCAAGTTTATGGACTATAATGATACAGTAATTAAGGCAATAGCATTATGTAATATTTTAGAAAGTTTCTTTTTAAAATAGATTACAAAAAGCGCTGAGATTTTAAGGAAATAATTTCTTGAGCTCCCACATTGTATTCCAGAATAAATTATTTTGAAAATTCAAATAAACCACTCAACCCATTGAGAGTCAACTTGCAGTATAAAAAACATCATTTAGGCATAAATAAAGCTGCTTGGCTTCTGTTGAGAAATTGGGAACTTTTGTTACATTAGATTATTTAACCTAAATTTAAAATTAGTTAAGATAGAGAAAAAACTTGTCTTTGTTTTCTAGGCTATGCATAAATATAAAAAGGTAGAGATTTACTTTCTTTTGTAAGGGTTTTCATTTTGATCTAAGATAATACATTGGTATTAATAGACATAAAATCACATTTTATAAGGAACATATTTTTTAAATGCGCATTCTCATTTTCTTAAGAAATAAGAAGATTTGAACACTGCTTTTCTATTGTTATGTAAAATATATCGGTAAACTAAACTGTGCATTGAACAGTTTATCAGCACAGTGTTATTCACAGAAGATTAACAATTTTAACAAAAGAAACTCACAAATTGATAGGAGAGATAGGTCAATGAAGCAAGCAGTTCTAACAGTGTGTGTTTTAGCCATATTTCTGGTAAAGAGGCTTATCTTGCTTAGGACTCCAGGATGTCTCTTTGGTCTCCCGTTTGTCTATGATTGCTATGTGTTTGAAGCAGAAATGCCATCTTGCAGAAAGTCATCTTTTCTAGAAAAGTAATTTCTGTGTTCCTCTGGAGACACTGGGTTTTAAGATATCTGTTAAAATGAAATTAAATGAAAGAGCCATTTATTTTAGTTCAAACGAAATCTGATACTCACATTTCTGCTCATTAATCACAAGAGATCAAATTAAGAAAGTAATTCATCTTGCCATAGCAGCAGTCTTTCATATTACCAGAAAGTTTTATTTTTCACTTTCTGGGAAACTTTAATTAAGTAAGTTTCTTCTTCTGGCAATAACTACATTGTCTGTTTTTGGAGGATTGGGCAGGTCTTGTTGGGTGAAAAAAAAAATAAAATAGTGACATTTTTTACTATTCAGTGATCCATTTTAAAAGTTTTCTCTTTATATAGGATACTGAAGGTACACTACAGACTAAGTGTAGATGATTTAAAGACAACTCTAGAATGACACAGATAATCATTTCTTGGGTGTTATTTAATCTGGATTTCATTTAAGAGAACAGGGTTACCCAAATTGAGTGTCTTATGAATTTTGTCCTATCACCTTCTTTTGTGATAAATATGTATTCATTTTCTCATGAATATCCATATGTTTATTTGAAATTATGAAATAGAGATGGTAACACAAATCTTG
>NW_006282385.1:2051027-2055526 GCF_000327345.1 Myotis davidii
GCATCTCATTTTCCATTTTCTTATTTTTCTCCTTATATGCTGTTTTGAGAACAAATATATTATTTTTTCTTAGAACAATAACCTTTAATGTAAAAATCTTCATTGCATTAATGATCATTTTCTTGGCAAGAGAGTTGGTTATAGTATACATTAAATAGCATATGTGTTACTATAAAATGAAAATTTTGAAAAGAAATAATAAAATATGTTGTTTAATGAACTCATAAGAATACATTCCTGAAAATTAGTTAAACTGTACTATGGTGACACTAAATCTGATATATCTGCAGAGTATATGTATCAACAGTGGGTGAAAACACCGCTTTGGGGTAGAAATTGGTTCTTAAAGAGGCAGAAAACATCTTACTCTTTCTTTATATAAAGCAGAAATAGATATGTGAAATGCATAAACAGATATATCACATATCTGTGGTTTAAAACTGCCATATGGTGTGGTCATTAGGAACAAAATATCTGAAAGTACTCCTTAAGGGTAGATGATTTAAATAAACATTGAAAAATAGTAAGAAGAAAAATTATGCTTTTTCATATATTGTTTTATGCTTTTTCATGTACTGTTTTCAATTTTTTTCAAGTAATGTGACAAAAATATGTATGAAAGTTTATGATACTCTTACAAATCTTGCCTTCACCCCTAAAAAAAATGAGTTACACCTTGTAAGCACTCACAGATGAGTAGTGTACTGAAAGGATACATGACAGAAGAAAGGTCCCAGGGCAGCAGAGTGAAGAGGCCAAGGCAATGGCACCCGCCTAGGCTGGGAGTGACAAGTGGAATCCTCCCTCCCACAAGTTGCGCTGCTGACTGCTTGGGATTGACAGAAAGTTCTGAGAATGGACACATGCTCAGGTGATGCTTATAGGACATGCTTCCATAACATGGGGGCCAGGTGTCAACCCCCACATAGTTGAAAATCTGCACATAACTTTTAAATCCCCCAAAACTTAAGTTGTCCCTCAGTATTCAAAGGGGGTTGGTTCCAAGATCCCCACAAATATCAAAATATGCAAATGGGCAAGTTCCTTATATAAAACTAGAGGCCTTATGCACAAAAATTTGTGCACTTGGCGGTGGGGGGGGAGGTCCCTCAGCCCGGCCTGTGCCCTCTTGCAGTCTGGGACCCCTCGGAGGATGTCTACCTGCTGACTTAGACCCGCACCCTGGGGGATCGGGCCCAAGCTGGCAGTCAGACAACCGTCTGGCAGCCCAGCAGCCTTCGGGGGATGTCCACTTGCCAGCCAGGAGCAGGCCTAAGCTGCAGCTGGACATCCTTAGCGCTGCTGAGGAGGCTGGAGAGGCTACCACCACCACCGCTGTACTGACAGCTGTCAGCCTGGCTTGTGGCTGAGCACAGCTCCCACTGTGGGAGCATATTAACCACCAGGAGGCAGCTCCTGCATTGAGCGTCTGACCCCGGGTGGTCAGTATGTGTCATAGTGACCAGTCATTCCCGGCTCACTCCATTTGCTCCGGGACACGACCTGGGACGAGTCTGCCTATATCGCCGCCATCTTCTTCCCTCCTCCAGTAACTGCATTTAGAGAGTGTTCTGAGCTCCATTAACTTGTATTCGTACGTTTTCTAAAGAGAAACGTAAGAAAACTCCAACAGATTGTTGGGAGCATAAAACGTAAAAAGTGATAAAATATGTTGTTTAATGAACTCATAAGAATACATTCCTGAAAATTAGTTAAACTGTACTATGGTGACACTAAATCTGATATATCTGCAGGGGCAACCCACTCCTGCTCTCTCTTGCTCCATGGTCACGGCTGGCTGAAAGCAATTATTTACCTTCTATAATTGAAACTTTGTTGCTTTAAGTGGAACTCAGAGCTGGGGCCGCGGCAGGCAGGAAGCTTCCTCCATCATTGGGGCAACCAAGCTACCTGCTTGCTCCAGCTCCTTGGCTGCCAGCCGCTATCTTGGTTGGGTTAATTTGCATATATTTGCTCTGATTGGCTGGTGGGCGTGGCTTAAGGCATAGCGAAGGTACGGTCAATTTTCATGTTTGCATGTTTGTCTTTTATTAGTGTAGATGGTATAGAACAATTCATAGAGTTGGTCCTCCATATCTGCAGACTCCCAACCATGGATCAAAAATAGTACAGGTATTCAATGTATAAGTGGACCCACACAATTCAAACCCATATTATTCCAGCGTCAACTATACTAATAAATGCCTGAAATATATCTGGAAAGATTATCCAACTAAATAGAAATGCAATTAATTACTTTACTTTGCTATAAAAAAGACAGATGGAATGAGCTGTTTAAATAATCATAATTCATAATAAAATGTGCAGCTGGATCCATTTGCATTGTTATTTTCCTGATGGGAAAACTCAGTTTCAAAGACAGTGCTTGCTTGTAGTCCAGGAATGGAACTTCCCTGGAAACTGAATCACTACCAGGTAAATGGTGGGAATGGATTCCAGCAGCCGGTGAGGAATCCTGACTTGGAGTAGCTTCAACCTGACACCCACCAGAGAGCCATGGGTTGTTAGGTCATTTTTCAAAAATTTGCAGTTCTTTCTGCTACCCCATATTTGCTTGAGAGTGTATAAAAACAAATATAGGCATGAGCAAGCAAAGAAAAAATTATTTTTATTCTAAGGGACTCAGAAACTGAGGCTGAGACTCAGAAATCCAAGATGAACACCTAGCCCAAGTTTCCCAATTAAGTAGAATTGATGGAAGAGATAAAAGGTGGGTTCTTTAAAATATCCCAAAGACAGATAATTCAAGCACAAACAAACTTTCTGAAACTTTGGCTAAATTTTTCAAAAAAAAGAGAATTTTTTAAAAGGATATGGTCATTGTTGAGAGCTAATTATTAGTATGGGAGATCAAGTGGAAAAAATGATTGGAAATCATGAGAGGCTAGTTACCTAGGTGAATAACAGCAGCTTATGAAGGAAAAGGAGAATAGATAGAAAACAAATAATAATAATAAGCAAGAGAAGAGCTTTTTCCTACACTGAGGAAAATCACCAATCTGTAGATTAGAAGGACTCACTAAATCTTAGGGAGATTAAATGAAAAAAGGCATATCCTGGTGTCCTTCCTTGGTTGCAAGCATAAAGAAAATACCTTTTGAATACTCTGAAATGCTTAAATAACCTGCAAAACCAAGACAGATAAATATGTTGCTCACTTGATGACTCATCTAAAAAATTGGAAAGTAAAAAGTAAAAAGAACAGCAACTTAAGAATCTGTGTGCAGCCAAAATATTCATGTCAGAGTTAAAAATGTCTTTTAGATAGGAAAGGATTAAGAGAGTATACAAGCCTTGATGTTTCTTTGAGGAAACTACTCCAAAGTATCATAAAATAAATTCATCTCAATCCACAGGAATAGATAAGAGAAGATGAAAGAAAAGTGGTGATAAAAATGTCAAATGAGAACCTTTAAAAAATCAAGAACTCCAGAAACTATAATTTAATTTGTGTATGATCTTGGGAAAAGCAGGAGTGTGATATCAATAGAGAGCATGAAAGAAGGTGTGTGATATCGATGGAGAGCAGGATGATAGAAGCACTTTGAAGTGTAGAGTGGCAAGGTGTGAGGAATAAGTGTGTAAGCAAATTTGCCTGAGAGAGGAGTTTACAACGATTCCAATTAAATGCAATAGTAAAGAGTATAGGCTGATTTATGATCATTGGGATAATCTGGAGGATTAGAAACACAGAGTAGAACATCCGAATTAGCAAGGAGGGAGTAGAAATCAATAACAGTTTGACCAAGCCAGAAGAGATAAGAAAAGGTTTAAAGATGAAATAAGAATGACATTCACACAATAAATAGGAAATGTAAGACCAACTATAACTTCGGTACATTAAATATGGACAGGTTGAATTTTCCCATCCAAAGACCTAGAAAACTTGATTATGTTTAAACACAAAATCAAGTATTATTAGGAAACGCATATAAGGTGGTTCCAAACGGTAAAACAACTAAAAATGGCACCTAACTATTAAAAGATTTAAAATACTTAGCAGAATGTGCGAAAAATTAAGGAATAGTCTAAAGGGCAGATGATGTGAGTGCAAAATGCCCAATGGTGACTTAAGCCAGTGGCTGCCCTGAGGGCATTTGCATATCCTTGTCACCTAGAACTTGTTTCAGGACTGGAGAAAAGGCTATGTGCGGTGAAATGTCAGAGCAGAGAACCTCATGTAACATCAGGGCACAATGAGAGTAGGAAGTAACCTGGCAAACTTCTGTCTTGACCTTGACCCCACGTGGGTGGAAAAAGAGTAAGCTTTACTGAAAATGTGGAGGCACAATCCTGCCCTCATATGGGATTGGTGGTCCAAGTCACATTACTTTTAGGGTCTGAGAAACATCAGCTACAAAACTGATTTAAAGGGGGTACCAAATATATAAGATAACCCTTGAACCTTGACAGAACCAGTCCTTTCTGGAAAAATGTACTTTAAACAAAGTTCTTGAAAATCTAGAAAAAAATTATGA
>NW_006282385.1:2055940-2056461 GCF_000327345.1 Myotis davidii
TCTGGGGCCCGGCCGATCGGGACTGGGTGAGATGGGCCAGACACACCCTGGAGCCCTCCCTCGGTCCCTCTCAGGGCCCAATCGTGCACTGGGGGAGTCCCTCAACCTGGCCTGTGCCCTCTCGCAATCCGGGACCCCTTGGGGGATGTCAGAGTGCCAGTTTCAGCCCGATCCCCGCAGGCCAGGACAAGGCACCCTAGTGGTGCACGAATTCATGCACTGGGCCTCTAGTTCAGTGATGGCGAACCTTTTGAGCTTGGCGTGTCAGCATTTTGAAAAACCCTAATTTAACTCTGTTTAACCCTAATTTAATTCACATGTAGAAATTTTTTGATATTTGCAACCATAGTAAAACAAAGATTTATATTTTTGATATTTATGTTATATATTTTAATGCCATTTAACAAAGAAAAATCAACCAAAAAAATGATTTCGCGTTCACCTCTGACACATGTCATAGGTTCGCCATCACTGCACTAGTTATTCAGTAAAATCCAGATTAGCATTATCATTTAGTGTTT
>NW_006282385.1:2056484-2057464 GCF_000327345.1 Myotis davidii
AACCTGGCAAACTTCTGTCTTGACCTTGACCCCATGTGGGTGGAAAAAGAGTAACTTTCCTGAAAATGTGGAGGCACAATCCTGCCCTCATATGGGATTGGTGGTCCAAGTCACATTACTTTTAGGGTCTGAGAAACATCAGCTACAAAACTGACTTAAAGGGGCTACCAAATATGTAAGATAACCCTTGAACCTTGATAGAACAAGTCCTTTCTGGAAAAATGTACTTTAAGCATAGTTCTTGAAATTCTAGAAAAAAATTATGATTTCTTGGAAAAGGGTCAAATTGATGGGCAAGATATGAAACATGATCAGAAGAACCCTGGAAAGTAAATACATGGAAATAAATTTCACAAGAAACAACATCTCTGTGGGGAATTTTTATTTAAAAATATAGTCCAAATAAATATAAAAACATAGTGTGATCCTGGATATGACAGTTAGATAATAATCTTTCTAAAGACCTGTTTTGTATGTAAAGGTAAAGAAAGTAATCATAAAGATAGAAATATGTGACCAGAAATGGAAAACTCTGTATGTATGATAAAACTAGCATAAGCTTAACGAAACCTGACATGATAGTTTGAGTAAAATTATAGGCCAATTTCATATATGAAAGTAACTACAAAAATTAATAAAATTTAAAGTGCTTACAGAGCGAATGCCACAAAAATTAAAAGTCAAACTATTGACTAGGGAAAAACTATTTGTAGTTCATATAGCAGACAGAGATGACTGTTCTTAATATCAACAACCTCAGGAACTAATAAAAAAGACAAAACACCACCTTAGAAAATTGGCAAGGTTATGAATAGAAAAACTGTCTTAAAAAAAAATAAATCTAAATAATCAATACACACATGAACAGATAAGCAAAAGCTTGATTAAGTTTGATTACATCTGGTAATGGTACAGATTTAAAATAAGAAGCACTTTCCTACCTTGCTGAAAGGCAAATGATTTTCTATAAGATTTTGAAT
>NW_006282385.1:2057494-2060934 GCF_000327345.1 Myotis davidii
TATTAGTTTATGCTTACTAATATGTAAGTTGTTTTATAATATACCATGTGCATTATAGAAACTTCGTCTTTAGAGTAAACAAATTATACAAAAATGCACCCTTATAAACTGATGACAAAAATAGATCCAGAGACCTAGAAGCATGGGACAGACTTCAGAGGAAAGGCAGCATTGGGCAGGTGGGTGAGGAGGGCTTAACAGGGGAACTTGTATGCATAGCCCATCCACACAGACAATAGTGTGGTGAAGGCCTTGGAGGGGCAAGTGGAAGGTGGAGGTGGTCAATGGGGAACAAAAGCAAAGGGGACAGCAGTAATACTTTCAACAATAAAGATAAAGTTAAAAGAAAAATGTACCCTGTCTGTGTGTACAGTAATTCTATCAATAGAAATGACTTATAAATATTGTCAAATAGTAGATAATGAAGAAATAATGCCACGTGCAAACATTTAACATTTTAACATGTTTTCTAATTGCTTAAGATATATTTGGTATGCTAGATTCTAGTTGGTGTGTTTCAAACTATTTTTTTTAATAAAATGTCATTCTAAAATAGATTATTGTGGGCTCCTCATTTTATATGATAGTGGCTGAAATTCATGGACTGACAAATATATAAAATATTTTTAAATAAATTATACTTTTAGATTTCAATTCCACTGTCTCTTTGTTCACCTAGGTGGCTTTTACCGTACTTTTTGACTTGGAAGCACTTCTGAAGATATGGTGTTTGGGATTTACTGGATATATTAGCTCATCTCTCCACAAATTTGAGCTATTACTTGTGATTGGAACTACTCTTCATGTATATCCAGATCTTTATCATTCTCAATTCACATACTTTCAGGTAATGCAAATAATGCCTATTTGTCTTTAGACATTTTTTATTCCATAGAAAATACTAGTCACATTATAATAATAATTGTATAAGTTTATATATAACAGTTATGTATAATTATTAAATGCACACTTAAGATAGGTCTGATGAGCCCTAACCGGTTTGGTCAGTGGATAGAGCGTCAGTCTGCGGACAGAAGGGTCCCAGGTTCAATTCTGGTCAAGGGCATGTACCTTGGTTGCGGGCAACATCCACAGTAGCAGGTGTGCAGGAGGCAGCTGATCGATGTTTCTCTCTCTCTCATCGATGTTTCTAGCTTTCTATCCCTCTCCCTTCCTCTCTGTAAAAAATCAATAAAATATTTAAAAAAAAACCCCAAAAAACTGTCTATTTTAGGGCTAAGAGCAGAAAACACAGATCACTTATTTAAGGCAATGATTTGTTCATTAAATATCAAGATTACATGGAGGTTTGAGTAATTCTTGGTCAACCCTGAGAGTCAGAGAACTGGGGTGTGCTTGCTGGTACGTTATGTGGCATTTGCACTTGGAGGTAGTCAAGTGTAAGGTGAAGCCTCTTGAACTCACCGGGCAGAGTCCACAGGGGGTCCGGACCAAGCCCGTAGGTGGGATGATTGGATTGACTGCTCTGTACAGTTTCATGTGTCCGTCTACACTGCCAACTGTGCCTTCCTTTGCAGCGATGATAGTCATCTCCACTTTCCCATCATATATGAGTGTATTCAAGATGGTTTCAATGTCCTCCATGGACAACTCTACCTGTAAAGGGGATATATTAAAAAGGAAACAAAAAGGACAAAGACACATTCTTTTGGAGGGAGTTAAAAAACAAGTCATCAAAAACACAAAGAGGCTGAACAATGATTCAAGTTAACACAAACCACTCAAATGCTAGGGACAGAAATCTTACCTCAAACTGAGTTTGATATCTTTGCTTTTTAATGTATAACCTAGAAGTCTTATAAAGTCAAGTTTGGCAAGAACTGGATGGAGATTTATAAAATGCTTGAGCAGAAAGTACTTTAGATATAGAACAGTCTTTAGTCAAAATCACTAGTTTTTTTTATAAGTGAAAAATCTGGGAAATGAAAAATGACTTGTCCAAATGTTCACTTGAATTTCTTCTTTGATCATGAAAAGCATTCAGCACAGTTTCCTTATGTATAGTACCTTATGTAAAGGTCTTCAAAAAATATGCCGATCCCACCATATATCTCATAAGAAGGAAAATACCAATAAATGACAGCTGATGTGATGACTGTTTGGCACATATATTGAAATGTGCCTGAGAAAGTCAGAACAAACTTCTGAAAGTGAAGTGTACTACCAGGCTCCACTCTGCTGCACTACCTCCCAAGCCCAAATACACACAGTTCCGACAATGCCAATGGCAATGACCAACTTTGCCTAACAGGCTCAGGACAGTACTTTCTCAAAGTGGGTTCTGCAGAATATTCACAGGTTATCACCTGAAAAAAGGGTATGGATCAAATATGTTTGGCATATACTGTAAACTATACCACTATGATAAATAAGTTTTTAAAAATAAGATTAAAATTAGAAACTGAGTGCTGACCTTACTGATCCCCAATTCACAGATATATTTCCATACTTCGTGTGATGAAGCAAATGAACTATTTCTTTGTATCATTGGATTCTGTTTGCTTTCTCGGGCTGTTTCTGCCTATAAGGATAGACACATAAATCTCAGCAAGAACACTACTGTTTTCTGAATACAATTTATACGAAGTGAAATCAACAGAACATATTTTGTTTAGTAAAAATTACCAATTTAATGCCTATAAAATAAGACCTACAAAATTAAACATTATGAAGAAACTTAAAAAGAAATGATTGTTTACTCAATTATGCCTTACCTTGGTTTGTAGGAACTTAAAACACTGTTGGTTAAGCACCTCTACAAATTCAGATTCAAAATCCTGGTCACTGTACCAGGCTCCACCAGTCACAGACCGGTCAGGCTGCAGGTTATAGAGCATATACACCTTTTTCTTTGAGGCCTAGGAAAAAGCATGCACAGAAGATGTGCTTATAAGCTAACAATCTCCCAAAACTAAGATGTGAAAAAAGCTCAAAACATTGTATTTTAGAGTTTTAGATTCACAGAATTATTGTGAAAATGGTATAGAATTCCATTTACCTTGTGATGTTTTCCCTATTATTAGCATCTTACATTAATAGGGTACATTTGTTACAATGAACCAATATTGATATATTATGAACTAAAATCTATACTTTGTTCATATTTTCTGGTTTTTCTGGTCCATTTTTCTCCCCAAGATACCACATTAGATTTAGTTGTCATGTCTTCTGAGGCAAATTTTAGTTGTGACAGTTTTTAAGTGTTATTATCAATGAACTTGCCAGTTTTGAGAATTACTGGTCAGGTATTTTCAAGGATGCCCTTAACTGGGATTTGGTCTGATGTTTTTCTGATGATTAGACTGGAAGAAAGATCACAGAGATCAACTGACCTTCTTATCACATCATATCAAGGGTATGTGATTGTCACCAAGTGATGATTGTCATCAATATGACTTATCAGTGTTGACATTAACCTT
>NW_006282385.1:2068835-2070845 GCF_000327345.1 Myotis davidii
AAAGAAAGTAATCATAAAGATAGAAATATGTGACCAGATAAAATTTAAAGTGCTTACAGAGCGAATGCCACAAAAATTAAAAGTCAAACTATTGACTAGGGAAAAACTATTTGTAGTTCATATAGCAGACAGAGATGACTGTTCTTAATATCAACAACCTCAGGAACTAATAAAAAAGACAAAACACCACCTTAGAAAATTGGCAAGGTTATGAATAGAAAAACTGTCTTAAAAAAAAATAAATCTAAATAATCAATACACACATGAACAGATAAGCAAAAGCTTGATTAAGTTTGATTACATCTGGTAATGGTACAGATTTAAAATAAGAAGCACTTTCCTACCTTGCTGAAAGGCAAATGATTTTCTATAACATTTTGAATGAATTTATTAATACTTTTTTTTAAAATGTAAAGCTCCATAAACCTGTCCTTTGCCCCAGCAATGCTAGGTTTGAGATTCTTTTTATAGATATGGAAGTTCAATAAATATGAATATTGCATAAGGATGGTTAATGTAGTCTTGTTATTGAAGCAGCAAAATGCTTAACATTTTTCCCAATGATTTCTTATCAAGGAAAAACTATTCTTCAACGAGTCATCAGGGAGAATGTTGAATTAAATAAACATTGAATGCTATGGGAAATATGCAGCTGATGAAAAGAATAATTAGGACCAAATCTTTATCCCAGAGGGATGGGGTGGTTGTCTATGATTGTTGGTGAGTGAGAAAAGCAAGTTGCAGAGTGACATATAAAATGCAAGCCCATTTATGTGATTGTACAGTATATGTTTAGATGAAACAGGAGATGTTAAGGAAATATGCAAAGTGGCTCACAGGGGATTTTGTTAATACTTTATATTTAGGATTATTTAACAATTCAAATGTATTACTGTTTTATATTTTTCAAAAGGACATGCCAATTCAAATTAAGAAGCAACTTGAGTCTACAGAAGTGCTAGATAGAAAAGTAATGTTAATTTCTTCCTTACATCTAAATTAACCACTTGTAACGCTTTTAGTGTTTTATTCCTAAAATATTATTTTTAAAAATATGTTTTTCTCCACATTTTTCAAATGTGAGTGGAAGAAAATTCCTTCTGATATTCTGTGTTGGCCTAGAAAAAAGGAAAGCGAGCTTTCTTTCTTCATTTCTTCCAATAAATCATCTGGTATCTCCTCAGTGGGCTCTGTTCTGACTGATTCCAACACTCAGCCCTGTGCTCTTCAATTAGGAGTTAAGCTGTATTGCACATTTTCATTCCAGTTGCAAACTTCTTTATAAAATGAGTTTTCTTACCCATAGGACAAGTAAAGAAATAGTACCTGCTATATTTATGTGTGTATTTTATAATATTAGTATTTGTAGCAACAAATTCATAGAATTAATGGGATAGATTAAGAGGTTAAGCTAATTCATTAATATAGTAATTTTGATTATTAACTAATAATATGGACATATAATGGACTAATATGTTAATGCAGGTACATAAATTGCTTGGTATAGAATCTATCTCTATTTGTTTGTGGCCCAAGACATAATAATATTTAAACATTTATATATTAGTTTAATTTTGCTTACTAATATGTAAGTTGTTTTATAATATACCATGTGCATTATAGAAACTTCGTCTTTAGAGTAAACAAATTATACAAAAATGCACCCTTATAAACTGATGACAAAAATAGATCCAGAGACCTAGAAGCATGGGACAGACTTCAGAGGAAAGGCAGCATTGGGCAGGTGGGTGAGGAGGGCTTAACAGGGGAACTTGTATGCATAGCCCATCCACACAGACAATAGTGTGGTGAAGGCCTTGGAGGGGCAAGTGGAAGGTGGAGGTGGTCAATGGGGAACAAAAGCAAAGGGGACAGCAGTAATACTTTCAACAATAAAGATAAAGTTAAAAGAAAAATGTACCCTGTCTGTGTGTACAGTAATTCTATCAATAGAAATGACTTATAAATATTGTCAAATAGTAGATAATGAAGAAATAATGCCACCTGCCT
>NW_006282385.1:2071187-2095115 GCF_000327345.1 Myotis davidii
CTGTAGCCTTCCCCAGATATACCAACTACATTAAAAGTGAGCCCTAACCGGTTTGGCTCAGTGGATAGAGCATCAGTCTGCGGACAGAAGGGTCCCAGGTTCAATTCTGGTCAAGGGCATGTACCTTGGTTGCGGGCAACATCCACAGTAGCAGGTGTGCAGGAGGCAGCTGATCGATGTTTCTCTCTCTCTCATCGATGTTTCTAGCTTTCTATCCCTCTCCCTTCCTCTCTGTAAAAAAAAAAAAAATCAATAAAATATATTTTTTAAAAAAAGATAGGTCTGATGACATCTTAAATACCTAAAATAGTATGTTTATAATTGTAATGTTGTTTTAAAAACTCTTCAAAATTCATAGTAATAAATGGATATGTTTTAAAAATATAGTTCATAGATTAGCACAGTGTGAAGAAAATGCATTCCCATTTCATTGATTTTAGTTATTGGTAATACCAAAGCTTCATTTTCAGGGCTGTATTAACTTAAGATGCTATAACATGAAACTCAATATTCTAGTTACTTGGAGAAAAGGACATGAAAATATTACTCATAAAAATGAAAACCAAATACACTGCAACATAAAAAGTTGATCTTCTAAAAATCACCACTAAGCATATTGAAATCATAGAGGACTATCATGGTTTAAGCTTTTAAAGGGTGTCCCAAAATTCACGCAAGAAGTAATTTTGATAGAAAACACAGGTTTATAATTAAAAATTGTAAATTTTTTATTGATTCATAAAGAATACAGTATAGGGTTATGTACGGAATAGATTTTGGATAAATGGCCTTCACGGCTTTGCTGGAACATATACACTCTTTTGTTGAAATTTTCCATGACCGTTTTGTATAAATGTGGCTGAATTTCGATGAGGCTCATTTTCATCTTGATGGCTTGGTTACTCGACAAAATTGTCACATTTGGGGTTCAGGAAATTCACGAGTGATTGTTGAGAAACAAATGCATCCACAACATGTCACTGTTTGGTGTGGATTTGGGGCTGGAGGCATCATTGGACCACTCATCTTCGAAAATGCGGCTGCTCAGGCAATAACAGTTAATGGTGCTCACTATTGCGACATGATAATCCAGTTTTTTGTGCCCAAATTGCTGGAAAATTTCAACAAAAGAGTGTGTATGTGCCAGCAAAGCCATGGAGGCCATTTACCCAATATGCTATTCCATACATAACCCTATACTGTATACTTTATGAATCAATAAAAAATTTACAATTTTTAACTATAAACCTGTGTTTTTTATCAAAATTACTTCTTGCGTGAATTTTGGGACACCCTTTAAGTACCATCAACATCTTTGCACATAAACCTCTTGTCCCATGTTGGGTTATATCCTTGGCCTTGGTTATCTAAGTAAGATGGCTGAGGCAGGAGATATACACATGTTCAAAACTCTTGATACAAAATGGGCTTCCCAAACATTCATGCATTATAGGCCCTTCAACACTGCTATCTAGCTTCACAAAGTCAACCTGAGCATGTAGTGCTTACCTTAGAGAACTATTGTAGATAATTATAGAAAATATGCCTGATAGTCAAAGCTACATGATACTTTAATATAAACCTATCATATTAGACAAATTTAAAAAATACTAATGCTATTTCAGCAAGGATATAGTATAAAATATATTCAGGGTTTGAAAATTCTTATAGATTCTCACAGATAATTTTTTGTAAAAATGTTAGATCAGAATTCGAATTCTTTATGAGATTAAAAAAAATGGAAACTGTTTAAATGGTAAATATTTGAGGAATAGCTTAGCAAGTCATATGCCAATTTGACCATAAAATTAATAGCTGTGATGAATTTGCAATAACTTGGAGATATGATTGTTTTATTTAAATGCAAAACTGTATAAAATCATATAACACCTAAAAATGACCTGAAGGTTACTTGGTTTTACACATGAAATACTATCTTAAGTCACTAACAAACCATTGGATGGCTACTAAACTAATATCTATCTATTCAGCACCTACTACAGATAAAGAAACAGAATAAGAAGAAACAGGAGATAATAATATCTAACACTCTCTGGAAAACAGTTTAAATATTAAAAAAATTTTAAAGCCAAAAATGACTGCATAGAAATAAACTGAAGTATTACAAATTATTAATAGTCATTGTCTCTAGTGTTTTACTACTGGTCTGTTTTTACAAAATATCTAGACTTTGTATTCATGCTTCTAATAATTTTATATAGCTACTAGAGGCCCAGTGCACAAATTTGTGCACGGGTGGGGTCCCTCAGCCTGGCCAGCGATCAGGCCCCTGACCTGTCTCCCCCAGTCCCAGTCAAGGCCAGCTGGCCAGGGGGAAGGGACTATGGGAGGTTGGCTGGCTGGGGGAGGTTGGCTGTGGGATCGTACTGACCACCAGGGGGCAGCTCCTGCATTGAGTGTCTGCCCGCTGGTGGTCAGTGTGCGTCATAGCTACCGGTCGACCGGTCAATTGGTCGTAATGGTCACTTAGGCATAGATAGATAGATAGATAGATAGATAGTCACATAATATACGATCAATGAAATTGGAAATTTTACTTGTGTCTTTAATTCTGGATTATAATTTATAATAATTTATATTAATAGTTAAGTGATTTTCATCTGTATCTCTCTATACATGGCCATGGGTATATTTTTCTAATAAAATAATTCAAACCTAAATACCTCAGTTATTCTGTGGCTAAAAAATAAATACATCTCTTAAGAAGCTTGGGTGTCACAGGATTTTTGCAAATTCACAAATGGAGAATCCATTGTACCGAACAGATTGGCACCTTGTGGGTCCACTTTCACCTCTCTTGTTGGTCCTCACACTTCTCATTTCAGTGGACCTTTCTTCATTGTGTTGGCAGCAAGTCTTCCCTTAGTGAGTATCACATTTTTCATATTTAAATGTGAAGTCAACAGTTTTGTACGAAATGACTTCCTTTAAAATATCAGTTATCTCTGAGACTAATTATTGGTGCTATTCATCTATTTATTTAAGTGATATTAACTGAGCACATAGTGTGTGCCATGAACTGTTCCAGATACTGATGGGAGAAAGGTGAACAAGGCAATGAAGTTCCCCACTTTAGTAAGCATAAATTCTAGGGGACAAGCAGTTCATAAACAAGTATACAACAGAATGTAGAATACAAGTGCCAGAAATGGTATAAAGAAGAAACAAGCATAGTAAAAATGATAGAGGGTGTGGGATGCGGTGTCATTTTAGATAAGTTGTCATGGGAGCTCTCTCTGAAGAGGTGACATTTGAGCAGAGACTGAAAGGAGTGAGAAGCATCCATGAGAGGCTCAGGGAGGAAGCATTCCAGGTAGAAAGAACCACTTGGTACCTGTCCTGAGGTGCAAACATACTTGGTTTGTTCAAAGAGTAGCACCAAGACCAGTGTAGCTGGGCTGGAATGAACAGAGGGCAGCATTGTCCTATGGGAATTAATGAAGTCTTTAAAAATGCTATGGTTCTAACATACCGGGATAATTGTGACACCGACTGGTATTTATTGTGCATTTACTATGCGCCAGTCACTGTGCTGAGTGCACTGTTTCATTTGTTTCTCATAACAATTATGTGAGCTAGAGAGTGTACATGTAAACGGAGGTCCCAAGAGAGTTGAGAACTTGCCAACGACCACATAACTAGCAAATGGTAGAAACTCATCACCAACAAATTTAATTTCACAGCTCACATTCTAAACCACACAATTTCTACAGTACTTACTAATCAAACGAATAGTCTCTAAGAGAGACTTAGAAATGTGACCAGGAAAATGTGATTTGGAAACTATCACAAAATGTTCTACAGACCTTATGTTTGAGAGTATCAGTAGGAACACAAAAGTCAACATGTTGGGTAGACAGAGTAAAAATCAAACTTCTCCCCAAATAAATGAAAAGGCATAATTATGAGGATTTTGGCTTCCCTAGGATACAAGGTTAATCCTTTGAAATTGCTGATCAAATCACCAATGTGGGAGTTGTGTTAAGCTCTGTTTCTTCCAGCTAATGAAATATTAATTTACCAAAATTGCACAGATGTGCATAGGCTGTTTTTATTAGCATTTGGGATAGGATTCAAAATTACAAAGGAAATTCTTTAAATATAATTTTAGCACAAATGGGGAAAACACACAGTACTAACTTTGAGCTATAAACCAGTTAAAGTGTTTCTGTAAATTTGCCTATATTTAAATATTAACAACTAGATACCCATCATTTATGTTTGAGAATAAACAGCTCTAATAAAAATGTGAAATCTTCCTAGATTAGTATTCTAGGTACTAATGATTATGAATATTAATATCTTAATGGTTTTTGTGATAAAGCTGTTTGCTTGTCATTTTGAAAGGTAGCCTGAGTGTAATGTTCTGATTTCAGAATGTATACTTAAAGTATTATAACAGGAAAAACTGGTAACTTAACCGTATATATAATATAATGCTTAATTTGAAGGACTTTAGCATGAAGACATATACATTTTCTTGACTTATTTAAACATTTGTCTATTTGTTTACTAGACATGTGGCTAGAAACCATACCATTTGTGTTCTTCAGACTATAGGCATGTGTGGGAACCATGCCAGGTGCCGGGATAGTCAAGGCTGGTGGGAGCACAGAGGTCCTGTTATCAATACACCAGAAAGGCCAAAGGCCGCTCTGGGCATGTGCCTAAACAGGATGTTCAGGGACTCTGAGCCTGGGAATCCTAATCAGGCCAAGATACCATGATTGGGTGCAAGGACACAAGGTACACTGTGCCCTTCTGTAGCCAATAGGATTAATGTAACTATTGTCACGAAGCCCTCTTTGTCTAAATGGTATCAAAGTAAGTTACTGTCCAGCTAGTTGGCTGGGGTGAGAGGAAGTCTGCTGGAGTATGGAGAGAGAGCAGCTGGGATGGAGTGTGTGAAGAAGTCTGCTAGAGAGAGCAGCTGGGCAGGAGAGACAGGAGAAGCTGCTGAGCCGGAGAGTTCAGGTACCGCTACGATGTGAGGTGGTGAGTCTAGGATGCAGCGTGCGGCTGCTTAGATAGTAGCTGTGGGTACAGGGACTGATGCTACTTTATCGGAAAGATATGCATTGACCAGCCGGTGTCCGGCTGCCTGCCTGTATGGACTTTGCTGTGAGGACTGTTCTTATCTGATGGCTATATGGCCACTGGCTTCTGCAATAAAGACTTATTCTTGTACACCCACAACCTCTCATAGCCTATACCCGGCATCCTAGGAGGTCCAGCCCCAGGCAGAGGGGCTTGGACCCAACACCTGCTGTCTAGTGAGCAGAGGATAAAGGAGAAGCTTGGCCTAAGTTTCCAACAGCTAGTACAGTGGGCAGGGTTCAAGCAGGAGCCTGCCTGGCATAGTGGGCTAGGAGAATTTAGAAGAGCACAGGTACTCACAGCCTTTC
Source organism: Myotis davidii (assembly GCF_000327345.1). NCBI lineage: Eukaryota > Metazoa > Chordata > Mammalia > Chiroptera > Vespertilionidae > Myotis > Myotis davidii. Next base: position 2,076,614 of record NW_006282385.1, read on the forward strand.
AGAGCCAGTCAGACCAGCAGAGCTCTGTGGTGCTCTTGCTGCTGGCTCTGACAGCATGATCATGTTCCTTCAGTATTTCCTGTTAATTTCAAAGTTTAGGGGGCAACATTCAGAGGCTAAAATTGTATTATTGGGACTCAGTCACTTTTCTTCTTTGATGCTATCATTCTTAAGCTGACTTTCTCCATGTAGTAGCAAAAATGTCTCCCAGAAGCTGGAAGCTTATGTGATTCTTATAGTAATACCAATTGGGAACAACAACAAAAAAATGAACATCTCTCATAAGTCCAGGAAATGTTCTGCTGAATCAAATAGTTGTGAATACTCTGGTCAGGCCTGGATCTCGGGGATTTGGGAGTCCCTTTGTGGACCTCATGGACTATGAGTGTAGTAATGATTTGTCAAAGACAAATCAGGAAAAGCAGGAAGCTAGGGATGCTGGAAAGGAAAATCCAAATATATTTTATTTTAGCCCTGGCTGGTGTGCTTAGTTGTTAGAGCATCGGCCCGCACCCGGAAGGTAAAGGGCTTGATTCCTGATCAAGAGCTATACCTGGGTTATAGGTTCAAACTCTGGTCCTGGTCAGGGCACATGCAGGAGGCACCCAACCACACGTTGATGTTTCTCCCTCTCTCCCTCCCTTCCTCTCTTTTTTCCAGTCTCTCTAAAAATATCCTTAGATGAGGATTAACAAAACAAACAAAAAATCATATATTACTTTGTATGTGTAAAAATTAAAATCTTGGTTTTTAAAGCATTTCCTGTTTCTTACTGTATTATTTAAATATTTTTATTGATTTCAGAGAGTAATGGAGAGAAAGAGATAGAAACATCAGTGATGAGGGAGAATCATTGACTGGCTGCTTCCTACACATCCCTTGAGCCTGCAACCTGGGCATGTGCCCTGGGCTGGAATTGAACCCGGGACCCTTCAGTCTACATTCCAACACTCTACCCACTGAGCAAAACCAGCAAGGGCTCTTACTATATATTTTTTTAATATATTTTATTGATTTTCTACAGAGAGGAAGGGAGAGAGACAGAAAGTCAGAAACATCGATGAGAGAGAAACATCAATCAGCTGCCTCCTGCACATCCCCCACTGGGGATGTGCCCGCAACCCAGGCACATGCCCTTGACCAGAATCGAACCCGGGACCCCTCAGTCCGCAGGCCGACGCTCCATCTACTGAGCCAAACCGGTTTCGGCTCTTACTATATTTTTAATAAACTATTCACCTTTCTTCTCTTAAGAAGCCTTCACAGACAACTTAAGCTCTTATTAATATTAAATCAACTCAGACTACCATTCTACATACATATTTTATTTATGCCAAGACAACAATTTTCCTATTTTAATACCTCTAAATTTGGGGTCCATCTTATAACCATTGGTGTGTTACACTTTAATTGGCAACATTTTTTTATTTCTCAGATGTATATAAAAAGTTGATATCTTAAACTGAATGTAAAATGCTACTTTTCCATATTTTATACTTCAACTTTTAGTTACATTCTCATTTATATTTTTAATGCTATAGATATTTTTATACACCCTTTGTAATAATAGCCATTGAATATATTTGTCCCACACAATGTTTGGCACATAACAATCAATCAGTATATGTTAAATGAATGAGAAAATAAATGTATTAGTTATCTGTGAAAGTTTTTGCATATATAAATACACACACATACATATACATACATATACATGCAAAACATATGTGGGTGTTTTGATAACAAGCTAGGCTAATATAACAAAGATCTAAAAATACAAGGTTTACATAAGATAGAAGTTTGTTTAGTTGGTGGGTGTCCAGGGAAAGGAGGTGGCTTATCTCTGTGTGGGCATCCAGGAAGTTGGTCTTTTCTGTCAGATTGGATTCATCTTCTATTCAAGGCTTCTATTTTTGGTCCAAAGGGTATACTCCAATTGTTTCCATTTCCCAGCCAAAGAAAAGTATTAAAAAGAGTATCTAGGACAGATTTATTTCTTTTTATGTGCTAAAAGTTGCAAAGATCACTTCCTTTCACATTCCATAGGCCTTAATCTAGTCTGCTGGCCACACCTAGCTACAAGCGAAGCTGGGAAATGTAGTCTGCAGCCCTAGATAGCTCCTTCCTAGGATAAAATTCAGAAAGTTCTATTTCCAGGATGGAGAGAATGGACCTTAGGGTAGCAGTCTCAGCCTTAAGTAAAGGCTCTAAGACAGAAGGTTCTTAAAACATTTTTTTATGAATGTACACTAACACTTGGGAAGTTTTACTTTATTATACAATGAGTATTGATAGAATTGAACTACATTTTCCTCAATATTTGAACATTAGAAAAATATCAATTTTATTTCAACAACATGTGCCAGTTAATACCATTTAGAAATATGTGTTAAAACACTTAGTTGTCACCATTTCTCTTCATCCATTCATTTGGGATTTATTGAGTTGTTTTTTGTTTTTTTTTTGTGGCTGTTTTGTTTTTCATCTTTTAGTTTTTGCTTTTTCAACTTATCTTTATTGAAAGTATTACAGATTTTCCCCTTCTTCCCCCATTGACCCCCTCCACCCCGTACCTGCCCCCACTCCATACCTACCACACTGAGTTCTTGCTATAGGACAGATAGTGAGCTAGACTGATAGCTTAGTTATTATACTGTGAATTTTCCTCTCTAGATGCTTAAATGGAAAAGTGCAACTTTATAAAGTGCTATGAAAAAAATGAGGTTTTAATATGAACTTATTTAAGTGTAAATAAATGATCGAATATGTATATTTTTCACTCCCAAAATAGGTTCTTCGGGTGGTTCGGCTTATTAAGATTTCACCTGCGTTAGAAGACTTCGTGTACAAGATCTTTGGTCCTGGGAAAAAGCTTGGGAGTTTGGTTGTATTTACCGCCAGCCTCTTGATTGTTATGTCAGCGATTAGTTTGCAGATGTTCTGTTTTGTCGAAGAACTGGACAGATTTACAACGTTTCCAAGGGTAAGAACAAAAAGATGCGGTTGAAGTCATTATTCTTATTGTAGTAATAATGATTAACATCAAAGTAATTTCACTGTAACAGTGGTTCAATCATATTGTCATCTTTCTGATAACTTCGAGTAGCTAGTTTTAATATTTAAGTGGTCTCTTCTGCAGGGCGCAGGTGTTTGAGCACATGTGCAGCTTATGCATTAATTCTACAATTCTGGAAATAATCACATGGAATGAGATGCTGAGACCAGTAAAGATTGAATGTAGGGTTCTCAGCACTGTTAAATGGAAACATAATAGAATTTTAAAATAAAGTTTGCTCTTCTTTGTTTGTGAGAGTTAACATTTTAAAATCTGTTTTACAGTTCGTATATTCTTATGTCGGGTATAATCCAGAAGGGTGCTTTTAAACTTTAAACTCATAAACTCTTCTAAAGATTTGAAGACCCTTTAGATCAACCTTGGCTGCACATTAGAATCACTTGGGAATCTTTTTAAAATCCTGATTTCTGGCCATGACCAGTTTGTCTCAGTAGATAGAGCGTCGGCCTGTGGACTGAAAGGTCCCAGGTTCGATTCCCCGGAAATTCTGTTTCTTTGTTATGGGGTGGGGCCACAACATTAGTAACAAAGAAACAGAATTTCTGGAGGATGAGGCCCAGAAATCAGGATTTTAAAAAGATTCCCAGGTGATTCTAATGTGCAGCCAAGGTTGAGAATCACTGCTATAACCAGAGGGATCCTGAAAATTAACTCCATGTGGATTTAGAAACATTAAAAGTTTAATGACCAAAATAATATAATGTATATATCTTCACCATAAGCTGACATAGTAAATCCTATTATATAGAAAAAGATAATATTGGGATAAGAGTAATATATATATATATACACACACACACATATATACACTGAGTGGCCAGGTTACTATGACCACCCCATCAGTACTTCGTTGGGCCACCTTTTGCCTTCAATACTGCGGCGATTCTTCTTGGCAGTGACTCCACGAGGTGTTGAAAGGTGATGCGAGGAATCGGACACCATGCCTGATGAATAGCACTGTCCCGTTCTGTGAGATTTGATGGCTGTGGAACCAGCTGCCTGATGGCTCTTGTAACTTTGTCCCACAAATGCTCAATTGGATTGAGATCTGGTGATTGTGGGGGCCACCTAAACAAGGTAAAGTCTCCCTCATGTTCTTGAAACCACTCCTGCACAATACGAGCACCGTGGCATGGCACATTGTCTTGTTGTACACCCATATATATGTATATATGGGTGTGTGTGTGTATTTTTTAATTAAATTTTGAGGGAAAGGATGTCTGTATACATAATAGCTAGACTAATTACCCTGGGGTGTTTTTTTTTTAACCTGTTGCTAAATTTATTACTTATCGCCAAGCATTTGCTGTGTGCCTGAAAGAGCCAGGCCATGTTGGTGATCCTGGGATATAAATACAACTAAGTCCTAAGCCCTCAAGAAATTGTTGGCTGAGGGAGGTAACCAATAAGTAAGCATAAAGCCTTGATACAGGCAAGCACAGGGCTCTGTGGGAGCTCAGAGGTAAGATCCAGAACCAGGAAAAGCCCAAGAAGCGGAGGCCTGTGACATCTCCCTCATTACCCAGTGGTCAGGTGTTGAGGTTGGTTGGTTAATGACAGTATGTGTCAAAGCACAGCCCATTAAGAGAAGCCATTTTGTGTAAGAAAAATCATATGATGCCTCCAAAAGTAAGCTAAAAAAAGGTAAACTTTAAAAATCAGCAATTGTTTATATTATCTTTACTTGGGTCCAGGCCATTTTGGAGGCTGACTACCACCAATATACATAGAGCTATGGGATGCAGGAGAGGCTCTGAGAGAACCAGCCATGAGGAAAGGAGGAGTCCTGCAGAGGCGGGACGAGCCTGACTTAGCAAAGGGGACTTAGTGTTGGTGCCAGGAAAATAATTTTTCTCTGGCTGTTTCTCAAACCTGATCTTGACCTAGCCATCCAGGTGGCATATTCTCTCTAGAAATAGAACTGGATGTCAAACTAAACACTGTTTCGATTGGACCTCACTGTATCTTGGGCCCCAATAACATGCCATCGAACCCTCCTAAGAGAATTGAAAGGTTCAGGGTTGGGCCAGGGTCACACAGAATGGACTCAAGGCTCAGTGTAATCAAAATGATAATTTATTCCAGGTACCTGGGTGCAGGTGGCCTGACTCGAGAAAGAGCCAGCAGTGAACTGGGGAGGGCGCAGACTTTTTGTGCGCTCGGGGAGAGCTGCAGACGGGGCTTCGGCTTGACCCGGGTATCAGGACCGTGCCCTCGCCGTAGTTTTATGGTCTGGTCCTTTGTCCTTCTGTTGGCACCTGACGTCCTTTCTCAGGGGGCCGTGCAGGGGTGGTGGTCTACAGGAATTTCTGTTAAATAACCACTCAAGGGGAGCATGTTTGTGCAAGGCTTAGGCTAACAGAACGAGCTTTCCTTTGACATCTGTTAGATTTTGTAAGGCTCAAGCCTTATGTTCTCCAGTTAACCCTTTCAAGGACCTGACATGGACATGTGGAGGTGATTTCCCCATCCAAATTCCAAAAAGGGAATCCTGGAAGGGCAGGAGGCCAGCAGAGAAAAGCAGCCAGGCATACTGAGTGACCCGCTGATGGAGCTCACCCCACATTGAAGTACCCCAGGTACTTCCCAAAACACTGGAAGGTGAAGGGGATCCTAAAGGCATCTCTCACTTGCATTCCACGGGCTACCCAATGGGTCTACCTGCCTCTGTCGGGCACTTAAATCCATTTTCCATTTACAGTATAAATGATCTTTCTATGATATAAATTGTCTCATTACATTCTCCTGTTTAAAATGCTTCAAGGTTCTCCATTCCCTTACAATGGCAAACCTTTTAATGTTTCTCACTATCTTTTCATCCCTAGCTCTATTTACCTCTTCAGACCCCGTTTCAGGATTTCCCCCACCACACCTTTCAAAGGCAGAGATGGTGTCTATCTTGCTCATTCAATCCTCACTGCTTAGCACAATACTTGCCACAGGGTAGCTATAAATAAGCTTTTGGATGAAGAATGAATAACAATGCTGGACCAAAGCAAGCTTTTAGGTTCTGTTCTCACTGTATTGGGCCAGCAAGCCAGGTTCTTTCTTCCACTGCTGTCCACTTCTCCAGGACCCCCATTAGCTTCATCACTTCCTTTACCTTCTATCCCACCTGAAATTTCTGCATAATTCTGTATGAATAATTTGGCTGCAGATAGCAGAAAACTTGACTCCAACTGACTTAAACAATTAGGAAATTAATCTCACAACATTCAAGGGATTAATTAGACTCCAAGAAGCCAGGGCTCTGAATTCTCTCAGGTGTTATTATGGGTTAAATTATGTACCTCAGAAGATATGGTGAAGTCCAAACCTCAGGACCCCAAAATGGGACTTTATTTGGAAATAGAGATTGTCAAGTTACAATGAGGTCATAAGGGTGGGTCCTAATCCAATATGACTGATATTTTATAAAAGGAGAGATTTGGACACAGACACAGACATACACAGAGGGGAGGTCATGTGAGGACACATGTGGAGAAGATGGCCATGTGATTGTTGTGGCATCTACAAGCCAAGAACCTCCAAGGACTGCTGGCCAACACCTAGAACTAGAAGAGGCAAGGAGAATCAGAGGGAGCCTTCAGAGGGAGCATGGTCCTGCCAGCACCTTGATTTCTGACTGCTAGCCTCCAGAGCTGTGAAATAAGAAACTCCCGTTGTTTGAAGCCACCCAGTTTTTGGTACTTAGTTACAGCAGCCCCCAACAAACTAATGCAATTGCCTTCTCCATGTTCTTCATTCATTTTGTCTTCATGTTCACAAAGTGAATGTGACATTTCCAGGCTCCATGATAAACTCTAGAGGGGAAAGGGGGCCATCTCTGCCTGGGCCTCCTTAGAAACAAGGACGCCTTTCCCAGCACCACCCTTCTTCCCTCAGCAAAGTTGCTCTCCTGTCTTACTGGCAAGATTGAATAACTTGGTCACTCCTAAATGAATCATTGGCAATATGGCTGAAGTAAAAATGATGGGCTTAGATTACTCATATGGCAAGAGATGAATATTTCGAAGACAACCACAAAAACCACTAGAGTGGTCGGACCCAAAAGCTGAATAAAATTTTTCTCTTTTACCTCTATGCCAAAGCTCTCACAGGCCCAGTGCAAACGGTGTGTAAATAGACCTGTGGTAGGAAGAATGGCTGGCGTTTCAGTTCTTTCACCAGAAGCATCTGGGCCTCAGCTCCTTCCCAAGATGCCCAGACAGTACCTGCAAAGCAGCCAGCATAGGGCCTGGCACATAGTAGATTCCTACCCCCGCTCTTTTTTATGGCAATCGCCACTTTCTGTCACACACTATTGACATTTGTGCACAGATCTTACTGACTCTACTAGAGTACAAGTATCGGAAGTGCTTAACACTGGAGAACAAAAGAACATATTGATAAAATATAATAAAACAACTTTGTCATCTCAAGCCAATAACTTTCTCCAAACAGACAGGCTGCTAAGTAGAATTAACAAGGAAGAGCAAGTCCTGCTGAGAGGCAGTATCCTGCAGTTCCTGTTTTGTTGGGATAATAGGTTGTTTAAAAGGAGAACAATTCAGGTTAACTGTTCGTAATGAAATAGTTCTGTACAGGTTATAAAACGTGTCGCTAAAATAAGCAGGATAAGCCCTCATTTGTTTTGCTGGTCTACAAATGGGTATCATTTCTATTCATAAATAATGCACTACCTTCCATAGCTTGAGGTACTTGAGTTTTAAACTTGAGTTTTAATGTTTATTTGGTATGTTTCTAATTTGTACTCTCTAAATGCTAATTACTTGCTCTATTGAATTTTCACTTAAACTCATGTCCAAATCAGTTATACAATATAAGCGGTAAATGCTATAAAATTAATTACAAATTAATTTCCCTGTTTCCTCTCCACGAAAATGGCTAATTGTAGTTTTAGTTGTGCTGAAAGAATCACTGAGAAATTTGAAGAAACAGCATGCTCCTTAATTTTTTTTTCATTATTTGCCAGGTGTTGATAGAGTTTGGAAATATTTTTAATAAATTCAAGGTTTATTTTATCTTCAGAGCATCCTTTATTAATTTTTGTTTTATTATTCTTTCTTTCATATGTTTTTTATTTTTTCATGAAATAGTTTAGACATGCAAAGAGATATCAAGAATAATAAAATGCATCCTTCAGCTTAACAAGCAGGTTGGCAATGGCTCTGAAGTCCCTGAATGCCCTACCCTTATCAGCCTCTTCCTTTTCCCATAGAGAACCACTTTTCTAAATTTGGTATTTATGGTTTTTTGTACATCCCTTTAAGCTTTTAGTGCATAGATAGGCATTAACTGCAAATCACATATACATTTGCATAATTTACACCTGCCATGTATGGTTTCATACTGCACTGTTTCTTCTGCCAGTTGCATTTTTTGCTCAACACAATGCTTGTGAGATTTGCCAATATGAATACATATAGCTATATTTTATTTGTTTTTCTTGTGGTATAACATGTAACTATATATTGCATTATATATGACGCACTAATTATAAAAAAACTGCACAATTATTTTTCCATTTTCCTACATGGCAAACAAATTCTAAGGTGGGCTTTCAAGATATCTGACTCACGGCATAATCCCTTTCCCTTGGGTTTGGGGAGGACTTGTGAATGTGGTTGGATTTAACTCCTGTGAATGGGTTGCTAATCACTTGAAGTCAATCAAAAAGGAGTTAAAGAGAGTTTCCCATTGGCCTTGAAGAAGTAAGCTGTCATTTTGCAGGCCATGAGGCTAGGACCTGAGGGTGACCTTTAGGAGCTCTGAATAGCATCCAGGCAACTGCAAATCAAGAGAGCAGGTCCCTCAGTCCTACAACCACAGGAACTGAATTCTGATAACCTGAATGAGGGTAGAAAGAGACCCCATGCTCCACATGAGACCACAGGCCAGCCTACTCCTTGACTTCAGCTTATAGACCCTGAGCAGAGAACCTACCAAACACCATACCCACACCTCTGACCGATAGAAATTGAGACAATAAACTAGTGTTGTTCAAAGCTGCTTAATTTGTGATAATTCGTAACACAAATATAGAAAATTAATGTATGTGGGGTTTGAATTTTTAAAAATACTTTTTACTCCAAATAGTGCTGCTCTGAACATTGCACATTAACTTAAGCACATGTGAACATTTCTTTAAGATATGTGGCTAGGATTAGAATTGCTGAGTCTTAGAATGAAGCTGTCTTCAACTTTAATAGATATTGGTGAAGTTGCGTTACAAAATACTTTTACCAATTTATCTGCTGGCAGCAATATGAGAATGTGCTGTACCCCACAACTAAGCAACATTCGGTCTTGTCAGGCTGTGTCTTATTTTAAACAATTTAGTTCATTTACTCCAAACTGATTTTTGTGGCTGCTCGGATAAGGAACAATCTTACTTTATTTCCGTTTGGATAACCCATTCCCACAGTTCCACTATTGACTAATCTATCCATCCCCTGCAGTTCTGAGTACCAGCTGGAATATGATTCCATATGTATTTGCCTGCGTCAAAACACAAAGTTCCCTTTTCATGTCCTTGTGCCAGGAAACCTCTAGGGAAGCCCAGTAAGTATCCATCTTTACTCAAGTATCTCAGTTGGCCATCTCCACCTTTTAATGGAACGTGACTTTGCCCCTTTGTGCCTGACACATTAAAAACTGAAGTCCAGCAGAGGTTGTGAGTCTCCTAGGATTGCCTTCTCTTGACTCAAGCTACTTAGTTTTCTGTTCTGGGGTTTCCATTATTTCCTTGGGTCTTAACTAAGACTTTAAAATAATATTTTATTCAGAATTTTCCGGGGTTTGTAATTTGCTTTCATATAGGATGAGACACTGATAAAATTCTGAGAAGGAAAAACACACATTCCGATGACTATCTTCCAGTGATAAATTGATTTTTTTAAAAAAATAGGCACAACCTGAGGCCAGGCCAGCCCATCTGCCTTTGCCATCTGCAGCCTCACACTTCTTTGCATTTGTTTGCTTTATGGGTGTTGTCTCTTGTTGATTATCACATCCTCGTGCTTACGTTCCCCTAATCTACTACACCAAAACAGTGAAGAGTAAATAAAACATGTACCTGTTTCATTGTTGTTCGTAATTCAGCCAACATTCTTTCTGTGATGAAGCCACCAGGTATGTACACATTAGCAACAAATGTACTAACTGCCTTCTTTACCTTATAACATAGCTGAGAATACAAGGAAGAAGTCCGTTTATCTCATAGCAGACACAAGAAAGGACTCAAGTAAGCCAGAAGGTGAAATATATCAAAGATATCCTGGAGAGTATTTTAAAATTCTGGGAACCTCTATGTGATAAGCCATGGTGTTCCCAAATCATCTCATTTTAGTAAGAGGAAGAGATTGCTTCCAGGGAAGGAGGTCTGCTTTATGAAGCTTTATGAAGAGTTGTCTTTAGGGGTGCAGATGGTTTCAGTAGGTAAATATGTGGGCAACGGCATTAGATGAGAATACTCTGTAGAAGGGACACAGAATGAGTAAATCAGAGACGTGGAGATCACGGGGCATGGAGGGACATATGACAAAGGAACTAAAGTGTCTGTCTGGAGCCGGATGATGGAGTGTCTCCAGAGGCTGAGTTTGTGCACAGGGAAACCATTGCAGACTTTTACTCTTTCTTTCGTAATTTTTTCCCCCCTGGAGAATATCAGAAGAGCTATTTTGAGGAAGGTTACACTAGAAGAAATGTTATTTCTCTGAGGAGGTATTTTCATTGAACAAAATTCATTTTTATTGAGCAGAGACAAAAATTTATGATTATTTGAGGATTTGGAGGCATCTTTAGGGCAGAAAGAAAGAGAACGGTTTTTTGTTGTTGTTTTTTCTGTGTGGCTATTCCTGTATCACATCTTCCACAGTCTCTTAAAGGTAATTTCAACTGAGGCTTTAGGCCAAATTGTCATCATTGCCTGGATACAGCTCTGCAATACAAAACTATCGATTTGCTTAAACTTGTTAAGTAATGTAATGATATAGGTAAGAATCTCACTCCCCAAAAGCTGTAAAATTAACTTTGTTTCCTTTCTGCTGTAATATCAGAGGGGATTTTTGCTCCTATTTTAATTTATTTTTGTGGTGATTTATCACACAGTGGCATGCTGATAAAATAGTATACTGTGCACTTTCTTTTAAAAGATGATGTTAATGCAGCATAGAGCACAGAAAGGGCCATCTGTTACTGCTGTGTGTGTTGATATCATTGCAATTATCCGAATTATCACATTCTTTAAATAAAGCGTCTTTGTATTTCAACCCCAGATGTGCACTCCTGTGGAGAGAACCTTGTTTGCACCTCATCATCATTTGATAGTTTTCTCCCAATCATTTACAGATTTCCAACTATTAATGGCCTTATTCCATTAATATTATTTTAATAGCCAATCTACTCCATTACACCAACTTCAAAAATAAATGAGAGCCATTAATGAGGATTAATTGTCTCAGACAGTTCAGATGAGCTTCTGTAAGCCTGTCTTCACCAGTGAAAAGGTGGCTATATTATTAAACATTTTCTTGAGTGTTGCCTACAAAAAATACAATCTTATCGCCAGACATTTCAACTATTCTCTCATGGCTCCATAAAATACCCCAAAAATAAAAACAGATCAATAGTATACCTTTTAGAGGATTATTAGGAGGGTTAAAGATATAAACTATACAAACGAGAGTTAACATGGTGCCTTTAATGTAACAGGCAATCAACAAGTAGTAATGGCTAGTATTGTTCCTAAATGGCATGGAAATACAACTTAGCATGACACGTAGAATTCCTGGCAATAATCAGAGAGCCCAACCAGCAAGGGTCCCTCAGTAAATTATTGCAGCAGTAACTCAACAGTAAGTACTCAGTTTTCTGTATTGCATGGAAAGTTAAAAAATAGGCCCCAATTCCAGTTTAGAATATTCACTTTAGTTTGTCCTATGCAACTTTCCACAAAAATGCAAGAAGTAAGACATTGTATTACAGAGAAGAAAGACCAACTGCCTAATTACATGTACTCACTGGAGTACATGGATCCCCATCAATTCCTGGCTGGGTTCCATATGGGAGGCAACTAACCAATGTTTCCTCTTTCATATCTCTCTCTCTCTCTCTCTCTCTCTCTCTCTCTCTCTCTCTCTCTCTCGTCAATAAATATGTACTCCAGTGAAAATTGAAAAAACAAAAAAAGATGAAGGTACAATCTTAACTTACAATGCATGGCAATGAGAAAAAGGACAAGTTTGTTGTTATTTGTAGGGATGGGACATTAAAGAAGCTCACTGCTGGCAGGAAACGCTTTCACGTATTTCACATGGCAGTGAATGTTGTGTAATTTCTCTGGGGATCAGCTTTCCATTATATATCACAACACTCAAAAGTACTTTTACTCTTTGATATAGTAATTGCATTTATAGAAATTTACCTCAAGAAAATGTCCATAAATGTACTCAAAGATTGGTCTTCAAAAAAGCTATTTGTAGCATTACTTGCCACTGAGAATTTTGAAACAACTTTAATGTATAAGCATGGTGGATTGTTTAAGTAAATTTTAAATATGGTGGCATGTTATACGGTTATCAAAACTATATTTTTACAGAATAATTAATGAGTTAAGTCATGAGTGATGTAAATGATGATGATAAAAAATAAGCAAAGAGGCAACTGAATTCAATTTTGTTTCAAGTACATACACATGCCTAGAAAGAAAAAACTGGTACAATTTTTAAATTCTAAAACAAACTTAAAAATATACATGTAACTCATTGTTTGAATTATAAGTAAGTTATTTTATTCTTTATACCATTTTATATTTTCTAATTTTGACAATAAATGGGTTCTTGGTTTAAAACATGGAGATCGGTAGATAATGATTACATAAATATCTATGAAACCTTAATTTATAAGTATACATCAGTAAGAAAATATAATTGTCTCATATTTTAAAAAATGGCAAGGACATGAACAGGTAACATTTTTAAAGAAGAAAAGTATATAGATATAGATCTATATTTAGACATATACTCTTAATGGTATGCAAGTTGTATAATAAGACTAATTTTAGTTTATGGCTTGTAAATCAGCTTTATTATCATCAAGTCATTACAAATAAATATTAAATTGGAAGTAACTCAAATTTATTTTCTCAGTGTTAGAAAAATAATAAGCACTATCAAAATCAAAGCAAGCTTTGAAATTTATGTCTGTAATAGAAAAGAGTAGGCAATATAACTTGCAGTAAAGATCTTTGTGAACTTAAAGAAATGAGAAATCAAAGCCAATTGAAAGGGATCAAACAATAAGCAAACTATTTCTAAAGCATAGTATTTTTTAAATGCAAAACATAAGCATTTTTTACTAAAGCTGCTTTCATTCTCAAGTCTTGTGAAGAACTTTGTTCTTGAACATATTTATACAAATGAATAGTAAGAAAACATTGTGAGGTTTGCTATGTAGACTCTATGGGATTTTAGTTACAGAAGTTTTCTTAATAACGCCTGTTTATTTAGCAATAGGATATACACCTGTGCTTTAGGAACTCTGTCTATTTTGTATATGTTACTAAATGTTTATTGCACCAAAAGTAAAGTAACAACTTTCATCTGCAATTGTATAGCGCATATTTGCCTAGGAAATGCACCACTTACCTTATGAAAATTTAATATGACTGGCATTAGCAAAATCACTAATTAAGAAATAAGGCATAAATACCTCAAGAAACTTGACAGTCTGTTCCATGAAGGAAATTAATTCATAAGTCTCCTATTTGCATAAATCTCCAGGTCTCATTTTCACAGCTGTTTGTTCTGTCAGCTAGATGGTTGCATTTCAATATTATTTTAACATAGTTGGTGGGAAGTATACCTTTCAACTAAAAATAGCATGCTCTGCAAGGAATGCTGTTAAGGAAGAAACAAATTTCGTTCAGTTCATCCTGATAGTTCTTCCTTAAAATTAACGTTTCTAATATAGGAACTTTAGCATTTCAGTCTTTGTTCAAATATTTTTATTAAAATACATTCTGTTCTTTTAGACTCTCATGAAAATGAAAAGGTTATGTCCTTTTCATATGGAAAATGTTAATGAGTAGAGCTTATTTTAGCAAAGAATGAAAAATGCTGGCAATATCTATTTTGCATTAATCAGTCCAGCATAATACGGAGTTTCAGATGTGTACTCAGTACTGCGCTTGACAAAGGAAGTAAAAAAATTCTAAGTGTACTTAAACTGGCTTGTATATTGATTGTTTTGGTAATTTAGATAATAAAAGGAGACCAGCAATTATTAGATCTCAAGATGTCTTGTACCCATAAAGTCCAAAAGGACTGCAGGAATTTGAAGTTAACAAATTCCAGCCTAGAGTCCTGGCAACACCATTTGCTGCCTGCAAGCCTAGGTTAATCATTTAAGGCTTCTGCACTTCAGTTCCCCTCTATAATAGGAGCTATAGTATGTATAGTAACTGATTCTAATTTATTAGCATTGCTAATATTTTTTTTACATAATAGACAATTGGTTTGGGAGCTGTAGAGCACCATATAAATACTAGTTATGGCTCAGTGTCACAAATCATTATTACCTTACCCTGAAAGAAATCCTAGGATACTGTACAAATACGTGATTTTGTCTACATTGTCATTTATGGTGGTGTATGAAAAGTTAACGGAAGAATGGCTAACATTTAAAAGAGACAGATACAACTACACACACTTTTATAAGATTCACTGGTTTTTGCAAATGAGCTTCTGCCATCTTTCCTTTTACTCTTGAAATTATATTTAAGTGTAGACTCTACTTAAAGTAATTTGCTGCTGGAATAGGCATAATGTTTTGATGTCTGCTTTGCTTCTAATTACGTTCAAGCTCATTTTGACATTTAAGGCCAATTACATTAGTCTAGATTCAGTAAGACTTTTCCATAAATTTAACGAATAAACAGGCTTCTCCCCCTCTCTTTTTATTCATTTAAATGGAATGCTTAGCAACAAGCATATTTTAAGAATTATGAAAGCAAATAATGTGGGTTCATTTTGACAAAAAAAAAAGCAAAGAACGATTTGGCCTTTCTTGCCAACATAACAGGCAGTCATGGAATTAATTGAAACCACCAGTTTCAACTTTATTTTTTTTCTAAACCACAAAGAATAAGGCATAGAATATTCATTGTACAGATATTAATATTTTAAATATTTCACTTATTAACTACAAAGGTAATTGATTTCAAAAGATCTCAAATTCCAAAGAGTTCATGTGCAGAGACATACATGGCAACAAAAACTTTTCCATTTTAATGTCACTAATAACTAAACTCTCCAGAATAGGGTCCTGCAACAAAATTCAGTCAGTGTGCCATTGTGTTTTAATCTCACAGGATAGGTAATGACTTAAGACAGAGTACAGCACCTGACTTGCTCAGCTCCCCATTTTCAGTCCACTTGCTAACATCACATTTTTGCTGTTTATTAAATAAATACTCTGATGCATTGATGGCACCAAAAGTTACTAAAAAGGCAATTTATAGTATCTATTAGTAACAAAGCATTCATTTTAGCCTTATCCTATAATTTTTGTAGGTAAGATATAGTCTGGGAAAATACATCATATAACATGAAGTTTTCAGTTGGCTGTCAATACTGATGAATAGATCACAGAATAGTAGACACATAGCTAGATGCCATCAAAACCACTGCCACACTGTCAAAATCATGTATCTTAAAGGAAATATCTTCTTAATATATAGTTTACTCTATATAATGTTGTGCTTAATAAAAATGGAATCACATTGTATTTGACATAAAAAAGTTTTGTCATAAAAATATATAGGAATTCTAAAAATTTAACCAGTATAATAGAAGCTTTTGGTTGGGGTAATTTCTTTAGGACAGATTTTTAAAATGATTAAGAATATTATTTTATGTAGTGTTTTAATGTTTACAAAGTACTCAAACATATTTTATTTGTTTCTCAAAACAGCCCTCAGAGAGCGATGATATGATCATACACTTGAGAAAGATTGGTCATCTTCATCAAAGATAGCTGTTCACCTAGAGCCAATTAGCCAGTCAGTGATTTATTCTCAAACTCGGCCTGTGACTGCAGAACTAAAGGTTTGGTTCTTTGCCTCGATGCCCTATGACTCACAGAGGGCCTGAACTTCATTCTCAGTCCATTCAACCCCTATCTTGAACTGCAGTCCTTCTGCTGTCCTTCTAGGAACATCATCTCCCGAGAGTGAGGGCAGAGATGAGGTGGCCGAAGTTAAATCAGATGAAGTTTGGAAAGCTTGCTGCTGACAGTGCATTCACCAATCACAACACAGAGGCTTGCCCGGCAGTGCTGTGTCTCCTTTGGAGGCTGTCCTGAAAAGGGGCCCATTTCCCTGTGGTATAACTTTCTCTGCAGCACAGCTAAATGGGTAGGTGCAGCCATGGGGAATTAGATTCACCTAGGAGTTGGCATTTTTCCTGAGAGTTTAGCCAACAACACAGAGAAGTGGAGTTTGGAGAAGTGAAAAGGGTGTCATTGAATGGATGGACCATGGAATTTCAGCTAAACCAGAGAAGGAAGAATTTCAAATCAAGACATGGCTACCATTGATGGCTTTAATGTTACACTCCAATGTTTTTACTACAAATTTCAAATCCACAGAATTTTTATTTATAGACCATTAAGTTTGGCCAACATAGGTGATGGCTCTTAGAGCTCTTATTTTTTGTGGGTCTTTAAGTACATTTAATGCCGTTTGTATTGGTTTTTCCCAGTCCCTAATTCTCCATAAGACCTTGATCCTGTTAGTCATAATTTTGCCAACCAATGCACTTTTTAGAAATTTAACTTCAACGTTAGGTAGGTCCAAAATTTACCATATATTAAAGTCATGTTAGATATTGAAAGCACTTTGAATAGTTGAGTCTTCTTTAAATAAAAGGAGCTATACGACAAAATATTAAAGAATTATGAGGTCAGTGAGTTTTTCAGAAGATAAAACTCCTCTAAATATTATTGCTATTTAAAAGGGGGAAAAGGAACACGGAGGTTGAGCAGGTGAATAATTAAAGCAATTAAATCAAAAGTGTTGTCACTTTTGCACTCATTGTATACCACCAAGGCAAGTCTTCTATTTTAGGGCTGCCTGATAGTAAGACACAGCAGGGAAATTCTCAGTAAAAAGGTTGAGCTACTATATAAGTTGTCAAGTAAACTTCATTTTGAAAGCAGATCTTTATAGAGGAAGAGTTCTTAAAACTGGCTAAAGATAAATAAAATAGATGCAAATGATACTGTAAAATGAGAGTAGTATGTGGATGATATCAGTTGTATTCTTCACCACATTTAATAACTTTTAATGTATATACTTTGGAAATAAAGGAAATACATGTCTTACATGTATTTCAATACCAACAGTAAAAAAATATATTAAGTACAAAGTAACTTACAAAAACATATGCCCATATAAAAACCTGTGCACAAATGTTCATAGCAGCATTATTCATAATAGCCAAAAAGCAAAATCAACCCAAATTTTTATCAACTGATGAATAGCTAAAATGTGGGATATCCATATAATAGAATATTTTTAGCAATAAAAGGGACTGAAGGGCTGATGCATACTACAACAGGGATGAACCCGGATCCCATGTTGTAAGATTCCATTTTAAGGAAATGCCCAGAATAGGCAGATCCCTAGAGACAGAAAGTATATTACTTGTCGCCCAAAGCTGGAGGAGAGAAGAATGGGCAGTGACTGCTAATGGTCAAAAGTTTTTTGGGAGAAATGATAAAAATGTCCTTAAATTAGTCATAATAGTTGCACAGATCCATGAATAAACTAAATACCATTTAATTATACACCTTTAAAAGTGAATTTTGTGATATGGAAAATGTATTTATGTAAAGCTTTTACTTTGAAATGTTCAATAATTTGCCCTCTTTCCTAGTTCCTCAGTCCTTCCTATTGGATTGTTCCAAGCTTATTGTATGGGTTTGAAAGCATTTTTTAAAAATGTTTTTATTGATTTTAAAGAGAGGAAGGGAGAGGGAGAGAGAAAAACATCAATGTGAGAGAGAAACATCAATCTGTGGCCTCTTGTACACACCCCAACCGAGAATAGAACCCAAAACCTGGGTATGTGCCCTGACTGAGAATGGTACCAGTGACCTTTTGATACATGGGACGACACTCTAGCAACTGAGCCACACTGGCCAAGATGCAAGCATTTTTATACACACAAAAAATACATCTATATTTTTAGCTACAAATAAAATTAAGCTATATATTCCACACACTATATATTGGTCAAAACTTAAGGTGTTTACCCATCCTAATGTTAAAAACAATCTAATTGCTTTTAACCTAAATTGATACCCACACATACTAAAAACCTAAAACATGCATTGGGTCATCATTTATCAAAGAACATTCAT
>NW_006282385.1:2095246-2115270 GCF_000327345.1 Myotis davidii
TTTGCCTTCAACTAAGTCTAAGAAGGCCTATCGAAAAGAGATTTGTGGTCAAAAATGGATCTTTGAGAGAGAAGAGAATGTCCTGTCACTGATGAACCTGCCGCTGCCTCCAATACTGTGCTAAGGTCCCCCAGTGACTCGATGGGGGTGTGGTCTAGAAAAGGTTGTTCACCCCACACGTGATTGCTTTCCAAAGCTTGTTAGTTGGAACAAAAGAGAAGCCCGGCAAATACTTGTTCACCTCCTTTCTCCCCTTTTTGGTGAACTTATTTATTTAAGTCTCCCAATCTTGGTTTATGACCAGAAAGTACAGCATCAAAATGGAGGGCTACTTAAGGAGAAACTATTAGCTGTGTTAGTAGGACTATCAGGGAATATTGAGGATAAATGTGGAACTGGAACCCGGAATCAGGCGAGGATTTAGCAGGATTTCCTGACTAATTGAATATAGGATGTGAAGGAATGAGAAGGTCCAAAGATGTCTGCCAGGCCTTTGACTCCAGTAACTTGAAAAGTAGATTTATCATTTTCTAAGATGGGAAGGAGTGTGAGAAGAACAGGTTGGGGAATGAGGCCTGGAGAGTCTATTAGGGACATGTAATGCTTGAGATTCCTGTTAGACATCTAAGTGAAGCTGTGGAGTTGATTCTGGACATTTGTAGGGGACTGGACGTACAAATATGGGAATATTAGTATATAGTTGCTAGTTAAAGGCACGGGAATGGTTGAGATCAACTAGTTAGTGAGTACTGAGAGATAAGAAAGAAATCTGAGGATTGAGGCCTCAAGCTCTGCAACACTTGGAGATTAGGAAATTGAAGATAAACCAGCAAAGGAAGCTAAGAAGGGTTGGCACTGATATTTGTGCCTCTATACTGCAGTGCTCAGGCCCTTTCAGTGAGCCAAAGTCCCTGTTCTCTGGTCTTAGATGTGTTTTCTCCTGTATCATTCCTGTAACAGCTCACTTCCTCATGCTTTTTATCTCTACTCTGGGTCTCACCCTTTGAGGGCTCCCACATACCCAAGGAATATATTCACCAAGCTTATGATTTTCAAAACCTTCTTTCTCCATTTGGTGAGCATCATTGCAATCTCTTTATTCAGTGCATATTCATTACCATGTAATTTTAGTTCATTCAGAGATTTTGCTTCCTTGGAATATCAGTACACTTATAACTGACTTTGTAATGACTCTCCCATTGCTCTTAATCAGCTGCATAGCCAATCTCTCTTCATTATTCACCTCCAGATACTACTGCTAACCATGTGATTTTTTTTTCATTGCAGCTTCCATTTGAAATTCATTGTAGATGTTTTGGGTTAGTTTAGTTCTTCCTTAGTGGGGCAGAGTTGCTTGTTCCAGATCATCTCATGCAACTGACCCATTCTCAGGTTAATGCTTGTCCCTGATTCATTTAGCTGCAGCCAGGCACTTGCACTATGAACAGGCCTGACCTGGCTTGTGATGTTTAATATGTGATCGTGTAATTAGAAACAAAAAAGAAAAAAGCATTTGTAAACAAAGCTATTTACTCCAATTTATATCTATAGGTTTGGACTTGAGGGGTAAAGTAGCAAAATAGGGTGGAATGAGAGAAGGGGAAGGTGATGGGATGAGCAGCAGTACTGAGGCCTTCTTATTATACAGTGTGATGGCAAGCCGTTCTGTGAGTTTGGTGAAATAGAAATAACGATTTATGTACAAAATGTGGGAGTGGTCAAGCGAAGTAGGGAGTGATGTTGTGACTAAATCTTCACATCATAGCAGAAGTCTATGTCTAAAGTACTGAATGGGTTGTATGGATAGCACCACCAGAAGTGAAAAGACAAATGGTTAAGAATGGTGGCCTCTGGGAAGTGGGGCTGAAATACTTAGGCATGCAGCATTGTTTATTATTCATTGTTTCTTATCCATTAAGAAACCCATCATCAGGTTTCTTTACTATGTAATATTTTAATCAAGTGGTATCATGTTGATTAAGATTTTTGAATAGCAAAACAAGAAATGAGCAGAAACTATATAATAAGAAGCCTGTTCAACTTCATGAATGGAGACAATCAGTGGGAAGATATGTCTTTCTCCAAGATTGGAGGATAAACTGAGAACAATAGAAAATTTTCCTTAGATTAATGAGATCTCAATGAATAAAACAAGAAGTTGTTTTGGGAAAATTAACATAAAAGTAAATAAAAGACTTCTGAGAATAAATATTTATGGGGAAGGGCTAGTAGCCTGACAAGTTATTAAATATATAATTTTGAGCAATTTGGGGATGAAATAGACTGATGGAAAAGAATAGAAAAATCTATAAATACAGGTGAAAGCATAGGAATCTTTAATATATGACAAAGAGGATATTTCATATTAATGAAAAAACAGATTTTTCAATTAAATTGTGCTGAATTAACTGATCACCTGTTGAAAAAAAAATAAGATTAATTTCTGTCTCATTTATTATCCAAAATAAATTATAGATTTAAACAATGATTTCTGGTTCAACATGTTAAACATAATAAAATGAGGAAACTGTAAAACTGTTGCATAAAAATATGGGAACATTTATATGTGTCAGAAGTCTTTTTAAGCAAAATAAAACACCTTAAATAAAAGGAATGATAAATTAGACCACATAGAATTTGAAAATTTATGCTTGCAAAAATACTATGAGTGAAAGGGGGGGAAATCCATTAAACATACATGACAGGCACAAGGTTCATCTTCTCAATTTATAAAGAGCTAGTAGAAACCAATAAGGATTTGGGGGACTGAGTCAACAGGAAGGAAAATAGCATAACAAAAGGAAAAGTAGTTCCAAGGAACAACTTTCTCTAGGCCTTTGTTCATCACCTTCTTTTCCACCGTTGAAATCCTGCTCATCTTCATCATGAAAGCCAATTACCATCATTTTTCCAAAACTGTTCTTAAACTTACCTGAGAAGGATATGTTGGTTCTTCTAACTTGCCTTTTGGTAGCTTTACCATATTTCTCCTATAGACCATATTTGTCACTTTTTCCTTTCTTATAAATTTCTTAAGAGAACATACCATGTCTTCCTCATCTCAATCCCCAACACATCAAACCTTCAGTAACCACTAATTACCCTGTTTGAATAAATAAACTAAGTGGGTTCTTTAAGGAACAAGATCCTTCAAATAATATAAGTCAATAAGTGCACCTGATTCAAAACTTCAAACAAACTACCATTTGGATTTAAATTTCTGAATAAAATCTCAGCAAAACTGATAAGACACCCTTCTTGCAGGACACAAATTAATTCTCAGCCCATAATAAAAGTATTTCATGATACTCCCTTTCATTGGTTTATTCATGTAAGCAGCTATAAACACACGAATAACATTGTACAGAAACCTTTGCTCTCAAATATAATTCACAGCATCTCATAATATGAACTTTCAGATGCCTGAACTGTGCGGAAATGAGATTATTTTTTCTGAGACCCTGAAAAAAGTAGAGGATAACCTCAATGTTCTTGCCCACATCGCTTATCTCACAGCAACAGGTTACAGTCCCACAGCTCCACATTCCTGAACATTTACTGAATGCATAATAGCTGAGTGTTCATGAAAGCTAATGCAGTAGATGAAAACAAACTAAATTGGTTTGTGCCCAAGGCAGCTGAAAGGACCACCTGAATTTTTGGTCTGGATACCAAAACTAAATATATTGGGCTTAATCATAATCATTTGGTTACTTTGGAGAAAGAAATTTATGTCCAATAAAATCCCTTTTGTATTGGTAGATATTTTTACTCTTTCTCTATTGCAATTGAGTCTTTAGGATGAACACACACTTTCACGCTAGTGACATCTCCATTATGGATCAGCTGCCTCTTGCACGCCCCCTACTGGGGATGTGTCTGCAACCAAGGTACATGCCCTTGACCGGAAATCTAACCTGGGACCCTTCAGTCCGCAGGCTGATGCTCTATCCACTGAGCCAAACCGGTTAGGGCTCTCTGAAGCATTTTTATAATGAGTTAAAGCTAACATTTGCTTAGGCAGCTGGCAAGGAAAATATTTTATAACTTGGTGACCCTGAATTCAAGTACCAATAGCAACGTATTTCATACTTTTATGAACAGAAGACTTTGCAGGATAATCAGACTGTAGAAAAAAATAACTCATGGAGAAGTTCTACACATGGATAAAGGGAGTGGAAAAACATTTCTCATACTTCAAGATTCATTTAATAATGTCTCCTTTGTTCAAATGGGTTTGTTATAAATTGGGCATTGAACACCTTACTTCTAAAAAAGTTAATTATCTGTGATAAAGGAGACTATGCTGAGAGAGCTTACTGAGTGAGTCTGATTGGGAAGTAGTAGATTCAAGATCTCACTGAACATAGGAATCAATACTTAGAAAAGTACTTACTATTGCCTCAGAACACCTGAATAATATTTCTTTTAGTGCCACAAATTAATAGAGTGATTTGGAGCTAATCACCTATCATCCTTAAGCCTAATTTTCCTTATCTTCAAAAAGAAAGAGTCAATTCGATTAACTTTAAGGTCCTTTTTAGTTCTAGGTAACAGAGGAGCTTATATCTTGTGATTGGTTTATCTATGTGTTGTACTAGACTTGATTTCTTGGACTCTCAATACCTGAGGATTCAACTTAAGTCTTCATTGTACTGTGACCTATAAATACATTTTCTAGATTCTAATTGTCAACTTTCCCAGACATCATCATAAATTCTCATCAATAAGCATTTATTGCCCTACCTGGTTAGAGCATCCGCCCTCAGACCAAAGGGTCTCAGATTTAATTCCCGGTCAAGGACACATACCTCAGTTGCAGGTTTAATACCCAGTCTGGGTGTGAGCAGGAGGCAACTAATCCGTGTTTCTCTTTCACATTGATGTTTCTCTCTCTCTGTCTCTCCCCCTTCCTTCCACTCTCTAAAATTCAATGAAAAAAAATACCCTCAGGTGAGAACAACAACAAAAAAAAATGCTACTTCCCATACACCAAAAGGTTGGGGGTTCAATTCCTAGTCAGGGCACATAGCTAGGTTGCGGGTTCAATCCCCAGTTGGGATGTGTACAGGAGGCAACCAGCCTCTCTCTCTCTTTTCCTCTCTCTCTCTCCCTTCTCGCTCTCTCCAAAAAAAAATCAATGGAAAAAAATATCCTCGGATGAGGATTAAAAGGAAAAAAGAAATAAAGCATTTAGTGGCACTAATGTGTACAGAATACATGAATTAGAGATGTATATGTAATCATACAATTAATAAGAAACATATGTAAGATTGGAACTAACCAAAGATCTTTCCAGAGAGTAGGAGCCCTGTAGCTTGGCTGGCTTTTGTTGGAATGCTGTGTATTTTTTAGTCTTGGCTTCATCCATGGTCTTCACTTGGCTTTGAAAAAGAAACAAAATAATTATGAAAAATGTATTTGTCTTTATTAAGTTGCTCAGTATGGCTATATTATTTAGAAATATTTCCTTTTTAAAGCAGCTCATATTTTTTTGTTTTATTTTTTCTTCTTTTTTAAAGTTTATCTTTGTTGAAGGTATTACAGATGTGCACTTTGGTTTTTTGTTTTTGTATTTTCCCCATTGACCCCCTCCTCCCTGCACCCACCTCTTCCAAGCCTTTGCCAAGAGTCTTAGGCTTTTGATATAACAAATAATTTGATAGATGAGTACTATAAAAGTAAAATAAGTTATTCTCATATGCCTTTAGATAATTAAATGTAATCCTTTAAAATAAAAGCTTAATATGCAAATTGTTCCCTTGACCGGGAGTTCAGTTGAGAGTTCGACCAGGGGGTGTGGCCAGCCCGCCAACCACCTGTGGCCCCTCCCCCCCAGCCAGTCCCACCCCCAATCAGCCCCTCACCCACCCTGATCAAGGGCGGGGCTGGCCGGGCAACCTCCTGCATCCCCCTACCCCAGCCCAGCCCAATTGGCCTCAATCGGGGCAGACCGGCCCAGCCGGACCCCACCCATGCACGAATTTGTGCACCAAGCCTCTAGTTCATTATAAAAACAAGTTGTGGCCCTGGCCAGTGTGGCTCCAGGTTGTAGTTCTATCTGCATCTCAGTGCCAGGGCAGGAGGCAACCAATCAATGTGACTCTTTTGCATCAATGTTTCTCTCTCTCTCTTTCTCTCTCTGCCACCCTGCCACCTCCCTTCAACTCTCTCTAAAAATCAATGAAAAAAAAATACCCACAGGTGAGTATTCACAAATACCAAAAACAAAAAAACAAGTTGTGCTTAGCAGCAAAAATAAAAATACAGTAATATGTTGGAAATGTTAAAAAGTTAACTTAGAGGAGAAAAGAAAGAAAGGCAATAATAAGCTACATTCCTCAATTTTTTTTCCAATTTTTCTCAACAGTATTTACCACCAACAAGGATAATTTTAATTAAGGACAATTATTTTAGTTTGCTACACTTAATAGTTAGATATTAGGCTTTTAGGATCTTTAGTTCTCAGCCCTTTCCCATCTGTTTGATTAAGGCTGTTCTTCCCCTGAGCACTCAGATAAAAATCACTAATATTGAGATCAAAGTCCTCAAACACTATACACTAATTTTAAATTGCATGCAAGCCTTAAACTGGTGTTTAATACCTCCATTCTTTTCCTCTGTAGGCATTTATGTCCATGTTCCAGATCCTTACCCAGGAAGGATGGGTAGACGTAATGGACCAAACTCTAAATGCTGTGGGAACCATGTGGGCACCGGTGGTTGCCATCTATTTCATTCTCTATCATCTTTTTGCCACTCTGGTGAGTTTAGCACTTTTTTTCAATTATGTCTTAGAATTCATAATGGGATGAGCATCAACAGATTTTTTGGCCTGCATTCAATTTCAAAATGGAGCCAGAGAACCAATGTAGAATAGTCTGGTTGGATAAGGTCCCTTCCATTCTAAATTTCCAGGAATCAATGAACTCCTTCAGAACTAGATTTCAGATTTAATTAGGAAGTTGTCTCTATCAGGTACAAGCGTTTACATGAGGGAAAACAAGACAAAACAAAATAGAAATCTCACATTTGCATACCAATTTAAACACCTCTAATCATTCACATCCAACATGATCTAAGGATAAAACCAGAATTATGTAATTATTATTATTTTTAACCTTGTATAGACACTATCTTCAATTTCATTCCATCTTCTTCACAGCTGTAATTAAACTGAAGATAGTAGCTGGAGACCTCAGGATCTAGTCAGTTAATTAGAAATCAGCTCAGTGTTTTTTGCTATGGGGAACAGAAAGAAACTGATGGGGGAAAAAATAAAACACATAGCTGAAAATATTTTTAAAGCACAATAAAAGCTAATACTAAATCCCCCCAAAAAAATTGACTTCTGTCACACAGAGTTTTCCCTTTAATATATGTTTATTAAAAACAAAGAAAAAATGCTATGAAATGTAGCCTATTACATACTAAGGGATGTAATTCTCAGGTTTTTCTAATGTGAAATGTACATCTCTATGTAATAAATTGATGCATATTTAAGAAGCAAACTTAAGCTCTACACTTATGTTAAAAGTTTCAAGTTAAGGATTCAGAACGGTACCCTTTATTATGAATACATGAAATAAAAACAACTGCTATTACTTATTGAGAGACAAAATGTTTCACAATTTTATTCCTAATATTTGGTACAACCAAGTTAGGTAATATTCCCATTTTGCAGATGATGAAACTGAGGTTCAGAGGAGTTAAGTAATTGGCGCAATGTCACATGGAGTGTAAATGTTAGAGTCAGAAAATTCCCAGGTCTGCCTGGTCTCAAATCCTATGGTCTTGCAACTACTTATTGCTACTTCCTTAGGTTATGAAACTTAATATTGTCAATGAAAATATCTGCATCAAATCAAACCTCTGCCCAAGAGTCACTAAAATAAAACAAATTACATATGAGCTCTAAGGTCCCTTCCAATTCTAAATATCTATGAATCAAACAAGTGCTTGAGAAACTAGATGTTATATTACAGGTTACATTTGCTATAGGCAAAGACTTTTAAAACTAAGACATGTTTATCAAAAAGTGTATTGGGATGCATTGTTATGTGGTGTAAAATCTTGGGTTCAAACAGTAAAATCACAAAGAAATAGTTTGGGCATTTTTTATATGGCGTAACTTTTAAAATATTCACAAAAGGAAAGAACATTGAGTAGTGAGAATGGAGGTCTGGCTTCCAGAGCCAACTCGGACTGTGCTGGTGTTCCCAGGACACTTGGCCCTGAGGTCTTTGTATGCTTCTTTCCAGGACCTTTAAGTCTGTGTCTGTCATTATTTATTCATTCACTCACTCATGAATTCAACTAATGTTTATTAGGCACCTGTTATGTGTTTATTTTCCTTTAAAACTTCAGAAGACCTTGGAGAGTGTTGATCATGGGTTAAATGCAGGACAGATATGATTGAAATCATGAATTATGGGAATAATCTATGTAATTGTTTTTCTATTAAAGCAATATAATTGTTGCCGGGCAGGCATGGCTCAATGGTTGAGCGTCGACCTATGAATCAAGAGGTCATGATTAGATTCTCTGGTTGTGGGCTTGATCCCCAGTAGGGGATGTGCAGGAGGCAACTGATCAATGATTCTCTCTCATGATTGATGTTTCTATCTCTTTCTCCCTTTTCCTTCCTCTCTGACATCAATAAAAATATATTTTAAAAAATAATATATCCCTAACTGGTTTGGCTCAGTGGATAGAGCGTCAGCCTGCGGACTGAAGGGTCCCAGGTTCGATTCCGGTCAAGGGCACCTGCCTGGGCTGCGGGCTCGATCCCCAGCAGGGGGTGTACAGGAGGTAGTTGATCGATGTTCCTCTCTCATTGATATTTCTTATTCTCTATCCTTCTCCCTTCCTCTCTGTAAAAAATCAATAAAATATATTTTTTAAAAATAAAATAATATAATATAATTGTTTGCTAACCTCACTGCAGATCTTTTAACATAGAGATATAGTTTTGATCCTTAAGACTGAGACTCACACATTATGAAAGCAGAAAGAAAAACTGTGTAGTTTTTCAAGTGAACTTCTTTTTTTCAAGTGAACTTCTACAGGGGTTGCTAATATAAAAAAATATTTTGTTAAATCTTTACACAGACTACTTGGGTAGTCTAAATTTTCCTTACGGGGCCAAAACTTGGCACTGGTTGTGGAGCCTGGAGCACTTCTGAGGGTTCTTGAGGTTCGCCTGAGCCTTTAGGAACCCATCGAGCATGGCTTGAAAACCACATCTAATTTCATCCCTTCATTCTACTGATTAAGTATCTGCTCAAAACACTTATTATAATTTCATTGTTGTTTCCTAGAGGTAGTTTTTAGCTAAAACTGAAAATTGAAATAGTTTGTTCTGTTATTCATAATTTTTTCAAATCTGTAAAGCAATTGAGAATTGAAAAGTCAATGAGCGTGGTCTAGTAAGTTTGGCCGAGTACAAGAGTATGGGGCTGGAGTTCAAAATCTAGATTCAGGTTCTAGCTCTTCTGGTCACTAGATGGGTGACTTGGAAGAACCAGACAACTTCCCTGATCTCTATGTCATGTTATATCTGAAACTGAAGATAATAATACCCCACCTAGTGCCCAAGTTTGCCACCTCCGTGTGAGTTGGACTTGTATTTTGAAGGAGATTTTAGCCATGAGATAGTGGATGATCATAGCTGCCACCAACACTAGTGCCTTTCAGTCTAAGTAAGATGGTGTGTGCATTTAAAGCTGTATATTAATGAATGCTAAAATGTTCTTATGTGACTTCAAATGTTTTTAATATAAAGATGTAAAGTATTATCATTCAGTTTAAAATATCACTTATGATTCTTCCTGTACCAAATTTCTCTCTCCTTCCTTCTCCTTTCCCCACACAGTGATCATGGTCTCCCAGACAGTGAATATGATGAATTTGGTATAAATTTATCTTCCAGTTTTAAATCATATTTCACTAAATTTAACATATTATCAACTGTAAGAAGACTCTTATTTTGTGTAACATTAACAAAAAACCAACAATTAAACTATACACATAGATGATAAGGTGCATTCCATTTTCAGAGTTGTTAAAATGTGAAAATAAATGTGTGTGTGTGTGTGTGTGTGTGGCTAATATGCAAAGTGTCTCCTTGGGAGTTTGACTAGGAGACTGCGAGTTCAATCACTCGCTATGACATGTGCTGACCACCAGGGGGTGGTGTGAAACGAAGGAAGGCCGCAGCCAGTAGCCAGAAGGCCCTGATTGGCCATGATCACCGGCCAGGCCTAGGGAACCAGGCCTCTAGTATTAAAATAAATGAAATACAGTACTTTCCCACACATAGACAGTATACAATATAGGCATCTATTGAAAATATACAGTGTTTTTTAATTTAAAGTTATCATCTACAAACATTTTCCAGTGGTCACCAACCAGTGGTTTGCGGACCACTGGTGGTCCGTGAGGTCCAAAAGGTTGGCGACTGCTATATACCATTCATTCTTAACATTAATGTTAAGTTTTTAATTTGAGAAATGCTACTGTAGTGCGCTGGTGACCACCCTGGTGGAGACATCTGATGTCCCAGTTCTCTACTCTGATGACCACACACCTTTCTGAGGCCAACTTATATTTAACCAGGTGTTTCCCTCCTTACAAATCATTAATAGCAGCAACTTTCAAAATAAGTGGTATCAAATTCTACATTTGTTGTCAATTAAATTTCTCAATATTGTTTCTTGAAATCTTTTTATCTTAGTAAACATAAAACTCATGGTATATAGCATCATGAATACATGAATTATGAGTGAATATACCATGTTTGTTTATCAGTTCCCTTTGCCATGCATATTTCAGTTGTTTTATAATGTTGCGACTAATACATTTGTACATTGTGTCCCCTTGTATGAGAGCTTCTCTATGATATATGCTAGAAAGTGGACTCTGAGATTTGAATACTGCCCAAATGTAACATAGGTCTGCAAGCCATACCAAATCTGGTCAACAGGCTTTATATGTAGTGTGTGAACTAAGACTGGTTTGTGCGTTATTAAATGATTATGTGAGTACCTGTATAATATCTTAAATGTTGCCTGTTGGCCCTCAAGGCCTAAAACATTTACTCTCTCAACCTTTCATTTGAGGACTCCTGCTCTATAAGCAAGCTGCACTAACTTGCCCTCCCAAGAGCAATGGTTGGGAATCCCTGTGTGCTTACATTCTCACTTCTGGTTGATATTATTAAGCTTTTAAAGTTTTGACAATCTTGTAAGTTGAATGGTGGTATTACTTTTCCTTAACTTGCATATTTGCATTTTCATAATTTTTAATAAGGGAGCACTTCTTCATAAGATGGCCCTTCTTTAATAAGGGCCATCTTCTTTGTGACTCACCCAATCATATGCTTTACCTATTTTTCCAAAATCTAGTTTGTCTTCTTTAAATGCATGTGTTGGAATAGTACATATATTATGGATATTAATCCCTTGACTACTATATAAATGTCCTTTCTTAGGCAGTGTTCTGTTATTCTAATTTGTGATATATTTTTGTCATTGTCATAATTAGCTAGCTAATACCAACACTAAAAAAAGAAGCAAAGGGGAGGCTAGACATTGTAAGTAGGGTCATCTGGGCAGCTTTACAGGAAGCTGCAACTTCATGCTCCCCAGAGAACCTCTAGTCCATTCCCTGTAGATCACTGGGGGAAGGAATCAAACAAAGTGGGAAATGGACACGTGTGCAGTGAAGTTGGGGTGCCATAGGAAACATGCGTACCTGTCATCAGTCTAATCTGGAAAAAAGATATTTGGCTAGAGGGTGGAGCACGGCAAGCGGATGAAATCTTGGAAGGTTAAAATCCCCAGACAAAGAATTATTTCTCTCTTGCTTGCCCCCTGCTCCCTTGCACTCTCTTGCTCTGTGGCCCACAGTCACCCATGCACCTCTGTAACAATGTGACCTTAAGCAGCCGCATGGCTCATGGCCCTGCAGACCCCACACGCAATGGACTGCAGTGGGAGCACAAGCTAAGCTGGACTGGACTGTGCTTTAATACGGAGCAGAGGCTCTGGGCAGTGGCTTTAATCCTAGCTCTGCTGAAGACAAGATTGGACTTTTCCCCTGGCTGGACAGAGGGAAATGGGGCTTTGTAAGGGAACCCCCTTAATATTACATCATCAATAAAGTTTCCACAATACCTCATCTTTCCTGGGGGAGGCCTCAGGAAATTCTTTTCCCAGCGGCACCCCAATAATTCCACTTCCACTGGCAAGAGGTGGGGACACAGAGGGCACCCCACCAATAAATTTTGATGCAGGCAAACTATCAGTTTTTTACTTATTGTCAGTAGTTATTTTGGACTCATGCATAAGATATTCTTTCCCACCCTGAGGTAATAGAAAGATTCTCCTCTTGTTTCTAATTGTTTTAAATTTCTGCCTTTTGTTTTTAGGTTTTTAATGCATTTCAAATTCTGTTTATATGTGGTATAAGTTAGGTGAAATACACTGCTTAAGTATAACTCAAATTGACTTTTCTCAAGCACATTATGTTAAAATTTTAAAGCTTTGAGATATTTAGTTGATTTCTCTATGAACCTAATGCAAAAAGGCCAGTTATTCAGATATTTAAATTTATAAGTGATTTTTTAAAAATGAGAACTAATTAATTCAGTTAAAGAGAACACTCTATAACCAAACTAAAACTGAGAGCGTTACTTCTATACTACCCCAAAAGTCTAGGGACTGAAGTCACTTCCCTGGAGATTTTGTTTAAAGTATGATCAGCAATTGTTTTTTTTTTTCTTGTTTATCCTCAGACTGACCATCACTGTAACGGGCTCTATTAAGTTAGCTCAATTTGATTCTGTACAGTTTTATTAAATCTCTACCATGTGTAAGTACTCACCTATATCCTAACCAAAGTGTGAAGAGCTTAATCCCTGTCCTCTTTGGGTATACAACTAGCACATCAATAGGACTAGTAAGCACAAACCAACCAATAAAACCTGTGATTCAAGGCCTAGTGATACAAGTGATAATGCCATGAGTACATGCCATTGTTACTTGCTGTGTGATTAATGTCCACATACTAAACACCTGCTTCCCAGTCATTCTGGCTCTATATCATCCGAAATGGTGTTTAAAATATTGACAGTAAAGCAGCCAGACACTGTTTGTGGACCAACGTGTAAATATGTGCATGGAGGTTTCTTTTAGCAAAATACTGCAGAACATTACAACCCAAATGAAAAAAAAAAGTCTACATAAATATACAAACTCTGATTGTTTTTTATCCACACTGGCCAGTGGTGCTGCACAACTGGTGAGTTTCTGGTTTAGTCTTCCCAGGGACTGGCATGAACCAAGCAGCAAAAAAATAAAAAAAAATAATGTTTCGCTCTTTGTTCTGGCATAAAAAACAACAAGAGGCTATTCAATCGCTCCCTGGGGGGCGCCAGTTTTTCAGTGCACAATGAAAATCAAGCTTAAGTGTTTAGCAAATGCATATTCATAACCATTACCTATTATACTCTTAAAATTTATCTCTCATCTGCCTGGTAGTATTTCGTATTTCTGACCTGACTGCAGTTTGCCGAACGCTTGTGAAATGCATCTTTTCCTTCACTTTTGCCAATGATTTGGGGATTAAGGACTGAGGAAAGACTCTATTTTTTTATTCTCAGTGGTTTCCCCTTTATTATTGTTTCAAAGGAAAGCCCTGTGTTGTGAATACTGAGAGAGAAAATGTAATTAAGCGTCCATTGTGGATAGTCATTTTGTTACCTTTGAAGTGTTTAAATTAACATAGCAATTTCTTGATTTTGCTTCTGCAGTGGCAGCTTTCTGAGAATAGTCATATTTTTCTGACAAAAATGGGCATTCTAAGGTGTAAATTAAGTAACTTGATTTTATAGAATTCATTTAAAAGTGCATCTGTGTCTAACATTTCCCATTTTACATTGCTCTGATTACATTTGACTTTTTGTTGACCTATATAAAAAAATGAGATTGTTTCCAACTACAACCGGCAAGATGGTTTAGGAAAGCATGATTATAAATGGTAAGAAGGAAAAGAAAAACCCAAGACTGTGGGTGTTGACTAGATACCAGCGATGCTTCTATTGCATATTAAAACCTATTTTTAAATAGAAATTATGATTAGAGTATATAGTAGAGAAAGGAATAAGATTAAAGGTGAGATTTCAGCCAAAGGGCTATCTTTAAGCTATCTAAAAAGGAAAAGAAAGTAATAAAAGTAAACTTTGGAAAAGACGTGAAGAGGGAAAGGTACATAAGGCTGGGGTGTAACTATACATAGGGTTGGGAGAATGCAAAATCGGATATGCAGCTACAGAGACAGAAATCTTCAACCAAGTGAACCCATTCTAAAATGGTAAAAAAAAATAAACCACAGCTTTCAGGAGTCTGAATCATGATAACCCGAAAGTGAGTCTGAGGTAAAGTATATTGAACAGAATGGTCATGTCCGAATACACTTGGAGGAAATAATGATACTAGCAATACAGCTTCTGTAGTTTATTGAATTTTGCTGAAATGTACTGTGGATAAATGCAAGGAAACAAGTTTGTCTGTGGTTAAATGTCTAAAACTTGGAACACAGTGAATACCTAGTGAACCCCTAGCTCAGGTTAGTCTGGCTTTTTCAGAAGTGGGTAAGGCATGAGAGGAGTAGTTAGAAAAAGAAAAGAGGGAGCATGAGGCCTTAGTGTAGCGGAACACCTATTAAGACTCTGGGGCAGAAGCCATATTGAACCTGGGAAAGCCTGCTGTGAAATCTAAGCTAGAAGGTCAACATCCCACCAATATGTTACTGTCATTCCTAAAAATTCTAAGGAGGATCCTTGCCAGGCTTCCAGAGACCTGATATGTGGCCTTTTCCACACTGAATGCATTGCCAACTCTAAAAATACCTTGAGAATGGGCATTGTAATCTGAGGAAAATAAAGAACTAAATACCTGGAAATTTTTAATAGTTATTCTCAACGTTTTCATTGACATTGGTCATTCATAAGGTTTCAAAAGTGGTCATAAAATAGGGAATTGACTGTATTAAATCAGTTGTATATTACGTGGTAGAACAAATACTTGTGTTGCATATTCATATAATGGAATGTTAGAGATCTTTTAAAAGTGGCAAGTAGCCAATGCATGAATGTATATGTATATATGTGAATTTCTTTTTTGAAAGTGTTGCACAAATGAAATACTGCTGTGTTGAAACTATTTACCAATTGTGCTTTAACAAAGCTCAAGAGGAAATGAAAGGATGTATCATTAATCTTTATTCCCATGGAAATTACATCATTAAAAAATAGTCATATAGATTTGGTGCCACATTACACATTTAAAGTTTATATAAACCTAAGTATAAAAAAATAGGGCAGAGTAGGTTGGTTGCATAATTGAGAACTGACAAAGTGTAAAGGTTTTTAATGCAAATGATGAAGCTCTTTGATTCAACGTGGCAAGTCCCTGTAAAATTTCTTTATAATAGCCCTGACCGGTTTGGCTCAGTGGATAGAGCGTCGGCCTGTGGACTCAAGGGTCCCGGGTTCGATTCCAGTCAAGGGCATGTACCTTGGTTGCTGGCACATCTCCAGTAGGTGTGCAGGAGGCAGCTGATCGATGTTTCTCTCTCATCGATGTTTCTAACTCTCTCTCTCTCTCCCTCCCTCTCTGTAAAAAATCAATAAAATATATTTAAAACAAATTTTCTTTATAATATTAATAACATTTTAATATAAACCTATGAGTCCCACTTAAATGGCTGTGGGAAACCTTTTGGCACTTGTAAGTAGTTAAACATTGAAAATAAGATTCAGATGT
Source organism: Myotis davidii (assembly GCF_000327345.1). Classification (NCBI taxonomy): domain Eukaryota; kingdom Metazoa; phylum Chordata; class Mammalia; order Chiroptera; family Vespertilionidae; genus Myotis; species Myotis davidii. The sequence continues at coordinate 2,111,074 of NW_006282385.1, forward strand.
CAATGTAATGGGTCCAGATTATTAATGAGCATTAACTCAGCTTTGTATCAAACCAGAACAAACAAATGAAACAAACAAACAAACAGGAACTGAGCAATGGTTGTTGCTTTCAGAAAAAGGATTCACCCTCCACTCCCAGGACTTTCAATACCATGCATTGGGAAGTGGCAGACCCACTCCAGCCAGCACCCTCAGTCCCATTCCACACAGCACTGGGTTTGTAGGAAAAGAAGATGTCTCATTGACAGTGTAAATTAAAAGTGAGGGAACCCAAGCTGCCACCCTCCCTTCATTTCTATTTATGTATCGCAGTGGCGACTGCCATCCTATTAGAGTCTGAGAAAAGAACCACAGAGTAATTCTCACCTCCTCAGGACCAGCTGCAGACCCATCATCCTGCCTCTCCGACATCGTCTACCTCCATTCCAAAGAGAGTCAAAGGCAGACTTGGGCCACCTCTGACCCTGAGTGCCAAGGTGTCACCTTATCACAGTGCCCTTCAACTAGGAACATGGCCACAAGGATCAAGCCAAAAGTTCTTGTGCAAGTAGTTTCAGGAAGAAACTCGAGCTCCACATATATTTTTAAATAGTTTCTGGTTTTGCCATCGCTTTGTCATGTTAATTAAGCAGTGATGCCTAAACATTGCAGGATATTTGTTGAATGAACGTGGGCTGAAGGATAGTTTCAAGCGAACTATAAACTTTCTCTTATGTAAGACTTCAAGGTGGTGCCAGCACCTTCCCCAACAGCTTGTCTCAATTCTGTAGGCATGCTTTCAAGCCTCTGCAGCATTTCCGCTAACAAAACCAAAGCCTTTCCTTTTTGAGTCTTGCCTTCTCTCTACCATGAACATCAAACTTTTATCTGCATGACAAGGAGAAAGTGCAGCTCGCATCCCACATCTGTCTCTCTATCCTGCTATGAGGGAGTTATTTTTTCTTTTCTTCAAGAAGAATGTGCAAAGTGTACTTTAAAAATAAATAAATAGCCCAGCCAGCGTGGCTCAATGGTGGAGCATTGACATATGAACCTGGAGGTCACAGTTCAATTTCCTGTCAGGGCATATGACTGAGTTGTGGACTCAGTCCCCAGTGAGGTACATGCAGGAGGCAGCCAATCATGATTTTCTCTTATCACTGATATTTCTATCTCTCGCTGCCTCTCCCTTCCTCACTGAAATCAACAAAAATATATTTATAAATAAACAAATGAAATGTTATATATCTAATAACCTTTGTTAAACTACACTTTACACTGCCTCATTACCATTTCAGTAATCCAGTTTAAAACAACTACATTACATGCATTTTTTTAAAAAAGAAACCACAACATCTGAAAGAAAAAAATTCGCAGAGAAGAAACGAATGTCATCACTTTGTGATTATTACACTAGCTCCCTCTCCCACCCCTTCAACCTCCCTCAACCTCCTCCCTGACAGCTACGCTCTGGCTGTTCTTAGCTGCTCACCAGGCCCTTAATTAGCCACATGCTCCCAAATTCCTGACTTTGCTCATCTCACCTAGCAAACCTTCCTCAAAATTCTCTTAATGCCGAAATTATTCTTCTCCTTGGTATGTTGTTGTCTTGGTAATACAGGGTTGGACTCAGTGCCTCACAATCTTAAATGAGTAGTGTTCAGAAGATGCACCTGACCCATTTGTCCAGATGAGCTCTCAGAAATCTAAATGCTCAGATGGCACAGAAATAAATGTGTGATACTCTGCTTGGGTTTCATTTCTGTTGGTCGGTCTTCACAGTTGTGTGGACCCCCTCGGAACTCCCACTCCAATCTTATTTCACACTCCTGCTTTCTGAGAGGAAAGGAGAATGTTTTCTGGGATGGAGCATGAAGGAGGCAGAAATCTCTGGAAAGAGGCAGTGAGGTAAAGTGTGTTTTGGTGGTAGGGTGACATGCCACACTCAGGGGCAACAACCTGGGTGTGCTTTGACATTCAAGATTTGTCTTGTATCCACTTCTTGTCTGAACTTTGGGGGAAATAACCTCGCTGGGGGACCCACATAGACAAGGGGGAGCCTGGACAGAGTTAGGTAGCTGCTTGAGAGGTCTAGGTAGAGAGAGGACCTAAAAGATCCCTTAAGAACAAGTCTCCCATACTTCCTTCCTAGAATGGTAGAACTTCCAAACTTCCTTAGGAGTGGAGAGTCAGTATATAGGAACAACACCAGTGAAGGAACTATGGCCCAAGCCAGAAACCAGATGGAGAGCTGAAGGGGTTAAGTGGTGGCCCCCAAAAGATATGCCCATGTCCTAACTGCAGAACCTTTATTGTGACCTTATTTGGAAAACTGGTCTTTACAGATGTAATTAAGTGTTTTAAGATTACATCATCCTGGATTATGCAGGTGAGCCCTAAATCCAATGACAAGTGTCCTTATAAGAGATATATACCAGGTAAGCACAAGACATAGGGATAAAGAGAAGGCCACATTAAGACAGGGGCAGAGATTGGAGTGATGCAGCCATAAGCCAAGGACACTTGGAGCCACCAGAAGCTGGAAGAGGCCAAGAAGGATCCTCCCCTGCAGCCTTTGCAGGGAGCACGTCCAGCTGACAACTCGATTTTGGAATTCCGACCTCCAGAACTGTCAAAGAATATGTTGTTTCAGGCCACCAAGCTTGTGCAATTTGTTACTGGAGCCTGAGGAAACTAAAACTAGCACGGAGTGTCACTAAGAATCAGAGATCTTAGCAGGGGCTGTAGGAGCTGAGGTAGTGACTGATTCAGCAGCGAGAAAGCCCAGAGTCCCCAAAACAAGCGCCATGGCTTCCCCTGAAGTGTGACAGAGGACAGGCCACATGGCCACAGCAGACCAGGTGCTGCTGACAATCACATCCTTGACTTTAAATCAACCCTAGACAGAAAAGGAGCATTTATTCCAATGTAACTGAGTTTTACAGGACGAAATGGGATCTAGCAAGATTCTGTTTTCAGCTCTCAGTGCAAATGGAGGGTTTATGGACTAAATTAAGTTCAGTTGTAGAAATAGCAAGACAATTATTTTAGTTTCCAATATCTAAGTTTATGTCCGCATATTTTTATATGGGCTATACCATACACCAGTATTGCTGGTGAGAGTTAAATGAAAATACAGTAGCTGCAATTTGTTGAGCCATATAGCTTGTGGCTGGTAGAGCCTATCTGCTAACCAAGGTCCCCAACCACAATGCTCTTTTCTACCAGGCTTCCAGCCTACATCCACTTAATTCAATTGTGAACTTCATCATGGTGAGTGTAATATTACGTTTATTTTCCTGTCCAGGCAATGTCTGGCACATCAGTGGAGTCCAATCAAATGCCTGTAGAATTTAATCGAATAGCCTAACCTCACTGTCCTTAAGTAGCCTGCCATCTGTCTGGTGTTGGGGAAATAATTAAAAATAAAATCTGCCAATCCGGAAAAGTCTCTCCACCTAAGCAGATGAGAAAGAAAACAATTCTATTATTGGATGAGCACTAAACCAGGCTGCTATGGGCATCACAGGCAACCCGCTAAGAGATTGCAAAGACAGAAAGTAACTCACCCTTTTATACATATCCCCACATTACATCCGTGTTCTCAAGATGGAAACAACAGTCCTCAAGTAAAAAGACTCTGCAGAACCATTTGTCAAATACAGTTCCCTGTAAACTCCCCCCGGTAATTGGGGTGGTCATCTGTGGTAGCTAATTGCCTTTATCCAAAGGAAAAATCCAACTTCTCCATGACAAGTTGGGTAGTTTTGTAAGAGGCGGGGCCAAGTAACTAAATTACACACCTCCTAGGGGTGCTATTCCTGGGTTGTAAAACAGGAGAGGCTTGTTTAGAACTTTAAAAAAGATTTGTATACATCTCGAAGAGACAGGGGAAGAATTTACAAGGACGAAGGTTTCCAAGGAAGTGCTCTGAAAGGAGAGGCAGTTGCTTTCCCTTTTTTCATCAGGGAATTTTTAGATTTTTTTTTTGTCCTTTCACTGGAAAGATAGGAAAATTGGTTAAATTAGAACACAGAGTCTGCCCAAGTGCCAATGAGTGATAGAAGTGGTGTAAGACAGCCATACTCCCAAAAGACCTTGCGGTGGACATCTCTGAATCTTGGGCGAGGTTGGCAAGAAAGGTAGACTCCTCCTCTGCTGTTACTTGTCATGATAAACATCAAGGTCATGGGAAGGGAGCTAAACTTGGAGTGAACT
>NW_006282385.1:2115797-2119869 GCF_000327345.1 Myotis davidii
TACACTTCAAATCTCTGACGGTGGGGTTACCCTCTGCTTGGGTGTGCTTGTGTCTGAGGAAGGTGCCATGAGGCTGATTCTTTAAATGTTAGAAAAATCAGATTCAGCTGCTGCTGCAGAAACACCCTGAGGTAAAGAAGGGAGGGTGAGGTGACCCACCAGAAGCCCACAGCACACAGTTCAGGCTGGCCACACACGCTTTAGGGTGGGGGGGTTCCCACTGGGGTGCCTGGCCAGTCTGGGTGAGGGGCTGAGGGCCATTTTCAGGCTGGCCAAGCCTCCCCAGCAATGGAAGCTCCCAGCCTCTCCTTTTTTTCTTTCTTTTTTTGTGGGATTTTTTTTACCTTCTATAATTGAAACTTTGTAGCCTGGAGTGGAGCTCAGAGCTGGCCAGGGCTTGGCTTCCTCCATCACCAGGGGCAACCCAAGGCTCCAGCTCCATGGCCACGGCCGGCTGAAAGTAGGTATCTGGGGTTTATTTACCTTCTATAATTGAAACTTTGTTGCTTTGAGTGGAGCTTAGAGCTGCTGCGACAGGCGAGAAGCTCGGCTTCCTCCATCATTGAGGCAACCAAGCCTCCTGCTTGCTCTAGCTCCATGGCTGCTGGCCGCCATCTTGGTTGGGTTAATTTGCATATAGCACTCTGATTGGCTGTTGGGCGTGGCTTGAGGCATAGCGAAGGCACGGTCAATTTGCATGTTTGTCTTTTATTAGTGTAGATTAAACTTGGAAAAGAACTAGTCATTAACTTATACATAATAACCTCTATGATACTTAAAAATCATGATGACTAAGTTGCCTTAACTTTCTTACCTTCATGCTTAACTCTCTAATATTAATAAGTGAAGCCTTGGCCACTGTGGTGCAGGCTCAATTCCAGGTCAAGTGCCCATACTTGGATTATAGGTTCCATACCCAGCCTGGTCAGGGTGAATTTGGGAGACAACCAATAAATGTGTCTCTCTCACATCAATATTTCTCTGTCTCTCTCTGTCCCTCTTTCTCTCTCTCCCACTCCCTCCCTTCTACTGCCTCTAAGAGTCAATGGAAAATATATCCTTCAGTGAGGGTTAACAAACAAACAAACAAAAACATATGTGGAAATAATTTGTTAAGAGGAAAATTGAAAGGAAGAATATAAATTAGGAATAAAAAATTTATCAAATAAATGTGGAATTCTAGAAGTCCAAGTTGAAAAAGGACTAGAAATTAAAATATTTTTTAAATTGTGCATTTTTGTTGTTTTCTTTCCTTTACCTTATTTACCCATTCCAAAAGAAGTATATGCCTTTTTTTAAGTTTAGAAAATATGGTGTAATACAAAGAAAAGGGAAAAAATTCACTTTTCACAAAGGCATCTCTAAAGAACATCTCTAAAGAACCTTCTAGCCTTTTTTCTATTTCTTTTTGTACACGGTTGTACTTCCACCATATATACTCTTATCTAGTATTGTAGTATAAGCATTTTTTAAACACTAATAAAAATTTATGAGTGCATTAGTTGTCTATTGCTATATAACATATCATGAACAGCTTAAGAGCTTCCACTACAATACACATTTATTATCTCATGCAGTTTCTGCAGGCCAGGAATCTGAGACAGGTTTAGCTGGTGTTTCTAATTCTGAGTGTCAGATGAGTTCCTAGTCCAGATGTTGGCTGGGCCTGCAGGCTTCAGTGAGGCTGGAGTATCCACTTCTAAGATGAGTCACTTGTGGCTGTAGGCAAGAAGCCTCAGCTCATCACCACATGGGCCTCTCCATAGGGCCCCGTAAGTGTCTTCATGACATGGCACTCGGCTTCTACCAGAGTGGGTGAGAGAGAGAGAGCAAGGTAAAACCCACAATGTCTCTTATCACAAACGCTCATTTCCATTTCCTGTTGCTTACACATACCAGCCGTATTCATCTTGGTGGGGACTCACAACGTGTGACAACAAAGACTCACAAAAGTGTGAACACCAAGGAGACTTCTGCAAAACTAGCTACCACAATGAAAATTTTTAATGGCTGCATGAATCCTATAATAGAGATCTCAATTAATTGTATTAACTGTTTATGTAAGGTTAGATATTATTTCCAATATTTCATTTTTATAAACAACTCTACCAAGCACTCTTGCAAATAAAAATGCCATGAGTACTTCAGATTATTTTCTTTGGATATGGTCTTCTAAGCATTGAGTTATAAAAAAACTTTTAGTTAATTTCCATTTTAAATTGGCTTCATAAGCAAATTAATATTTATATTGCTTATTTCCTTCAATGTATTTGGGATAAATTCTTTAAAATACCTATGCAGTGATTTACAACTACATGTTTATTTTCATTTAATGCATTCTATATGGTGTATATTTTAGGCAGATATTTTATATCATATATAGATAATATTTTGATACTTACAGCATGTGGGTTTTTTCATTGTTATTTAACCATTTTATAGATCCTCCTGAGTTTGTTTGTTGCTGTTATTTTGGACAACTTAGAACTTGATGAAGATCTAAAGAAGCTTAAACAAGTAAGTAATATATGGGGGAATCTTAAAACATGTGCTTACAGGTAATATTAAAGCAGTTCAAACTTCAAAGTAAAAATATAGATTTTGAATAATTACAGCAGTCTAAGTTGGCAAAGATATTTTTAATTTTATTTATCAGCAAAGGAAATTTTCTATTGCTCTATAATTATCCTAGGAACATTTTTACATTATTATTATGAGTAAGGGTAAGATTGATATAGTGTAGTAAATTGGAGTTGAAGACTATTCTCCTTCTGCCATTAAATGAAGGTTGTCTGAAAATGAAATGTGTCAAAGCCAAGTTGCCTTTTTGCATAATTATATGTGATACTCTTGATAATCATAAAAATGTTAAACATCAACTTGCCTTGCCTATAGATACTAAAAGAGGATTTAGTCTGGGTACCCATGGTGATTATAAAAAATGGAATGAATAAATGATCAACTGTGCCCAGTTAAGTATGAAAACAGATGGGATGTTATGGCAATGAAAATTATATCCCCAAAAAATGAAAATGAAAATGTATGAAGGTTATGTTATTGACGGCAGAAAGATTATAGGTATGATCAACCATTCTCATAGTTTCTGTTACATGGAGGATACTTTGCTTGAATATCTGGCTCTATGAAAGACCCTTTCAGAAGGAGAGTGGGTGGGAGAGAAGGACACTGGAACAGATATTCTTGCATTATCCTCCCCAACACTGCAAGAATTATAGAGATGCTACCAAATAGTACCAAGTCTCTAAAACAAATCCTATCTAGATCTAGGAGACCCTCCACTGTCAGAATTTTCAAATTGCATCTGAGTTGTCTATTTTTAACAAAGCAGAGACATAATCTACTTAAATTGTGTTGTTGCCATTTTCATATCTGAAAGTTACATTAAGGCATTTCATCTTACAACTCTTCTTTACATCTCCAAAGCCTGTGTTTTAACTAAGGGTTGTCAATAAAGAAAAAAATGGATGTAAAGATGCCCATTTAAATAAACTATATGGTGCTTTGCTTTGAGTGTATATCATTTGTTTTATCAAAGTATCACTGATATCTAATAAGTTTTATTTAATCATTCACTAGGTATTAGTGATATTTTGTTTTTCTGGAAATTCTATACTTCAAAGTTGATTATCCAATTGTGCTAGTCTATAATTTGGAGTATATTCTTTGAATATTTAGATATATTTGAGCATTGGAAATCCAAATCATAAGTAAAATATCAAAATCTAATTGTATTAGTACTTTTCACACTGTTTTTAGCCATAATTGGACTGAAATTACATTTCTATTAAATTCATCTATTAATTTTATACTTGACTAGTAGCCCGGTGCATGAAATTCATGCACATTGAAAGGGAATTAATTAGAGAAATGTAATTTGGACTCACTATCTAATATCAATAATATGTGAGTGGGAGGCAGTCGACGTTTCTGAAATTCAGTGACATGAATTTTAGCGATTACTTTGTCAAATAAATGGAATTTATAGATATAATTTAAAAGAGCATTCAGATTAATATTAAAAACTCTGGCTACCAAGTCAGGTCTGTTTCCA
>NW_006282385.1:2120548-2123867 GCF_000327345.1 Myotis davidii
TTTAGCTTCGCTGTATCCAAAATATAGAGTTGAGCAAACTTCTGAGAAACACCATCCGAAGGATGTAAAGTTCCAGTACAGTGATAAACTTGTCCATGTACTCTAAAACAGTAGGCCCATATGCTGATGGCCATGCAATATTTGCACCCATGGAAGCAAAAGCAAAAGAACTATTTATGGAATGAATATTTTCCATGAAATTTTTACTGTCAGAATCTTCGTTTGTCATTAATCTTTTTAAATATGCCGGATAATCTGGAAAATGTATATCATTTGGACAGACTTTCCCTTTGCTACAACATCGAGTAAATTTCCCATCGGATGGTTTTTCATCCAAGAAATTTAGGGATAGGCAAAATTCACATTGAGCAGTCTTTCCATCACAACTGTGTTCGAGGATTGCATATTAGTAGTACTTGTTGATGACTGTTCTCTCAACATATTCTGTCATCGCCACCGCCTTCTTTCAACTTCAAAGGCACATTGGTCTTTAGACATTTTCTGTCGATAACGCCGGTGTTCTTCGGCACCAGAGCAACATTTTTCCAGTAGCTGGTGTTCAGATACATCCTGTCGCAGGCACCGCCTTCTTTCAAGATCAGATGCACGCTGCTCTGCACTTTCTGTGGATACCGCCGGCATCTTTTGGCTGCAGAGCTACGTTGTATCAACAGTTGTTCTTTAGACATAGTCCCACTCTGTACTGTCACAGTCTGAGATGCAGGTGAGTGAGAGTCCTGGCTATCAGGCTGCTGAGAGCTGTCTGACCAATGGCTGATTCTGGCTGATTCTGTGGGGGTGGGACTTCCACCTCCCTGCTGTCAGTTTCCACAGCTGTGATGAGGAAGCTGGGGTGACAGAGGGAGCCGCGCCTTCCAAGCCACCCTCTCTCTTGCTCTGCTCTATGTCCAGTGGTCTCCTGCTCTGCCAGGTCCACCGGCAAGGTCCCAGAAGTCTGCAAGAATGGCTAGGCACTGGTGGCCATGGCTCCCTGACCGGCAAAAGTACCGGAAGCCCACAGGCGTGGCTACAGCCTCGCCTCCCAGGGCCTGTGAAAGTCCCAGGAGCCTGCAGCCAAGGCTGCTGTCACCTCCTGGGGTGCTTGACACCTGCGTATGCAAATTAACCTCCATCTTTATTGGATAATTTGCATAGTCACTAGGATTGGCTTGTGGGCGTGGCTTGTGGGCGTGGCTTGAGTGTAGCAGAGGGATGGATAATTTGCCTGTTTCTCTTTTATTATATAGGATACTCATTAAATTGCTGTGGGCCAAATATTGTTATAGTAAACTAAAATGTACTTGGTTCACTTTCTTCTCTCCTATATAATAAAGAGGTAATATGCAAATTAACCATCACACCCTCACAAAGATGGCGGCACCTACAGCAGGGGCGGGGCCAGCTGCTCTGCACACCTGCTACCAGAGTCAAGACTGTGAGAAGGGGCAGGCCGGGCTGAGGAACCCCCCTTCCAGTGCATGAATTTTCATGCACCGGGCCTCTAGTTTTTGTATAAGAGTACTTTGTGTTTTCATTATTTTTGTGTGTGTGTGTGTTTTTAAATATATTTTTATTGATTTCAGAGAGGAAGGGAGAAGGAGAGAGAGATAGAAACATCAGTGATGAGAGAGAATCATTGACCAGCTGCCTCCTGCACGCCCCCTACTGGGAACCAACCCTGCAACCCAGGCATGAGCCCTCAACCAGAATGGATCCTGGAACCCTTTAGTCCACAGGTTCATTCTCTATCCACTGAGCCAAACTAACTATGGGCTGTTTTTACTAGTTTTTAAATATTATGTCATTTTTTTTATATCCTTGGTTTTCTTTATTTCCTTTCATCTTGGTCTTTGAGGTAAGGCTCATTTACATAATTTCAAGAATACATTCACAAACATCCATCCACATGCACCCACTTTTATGCTCATAATGATGTGGATACCTGAAACTTTAGACTGCCTTTTATGGCTTCATTTAGATCTTCAATAAAATGTTACCTGAAATATTTGTTTAGTTTTTCATGTGCAGGACAACCCTTAAAGATTTAAATGTATATACTCTATTTTTACTATTCCCAGATAGAAAATAGACAGGGGGAAATGTGAAAAAAGCACTTGATTTTCTTTCTTTTTTTAAAATATATTTTATTGAATTTTTACAGAAAGGAAGGGAGAGGGACAGAGAGTTAGAAGCATCGATGAGAGAGAAACATCGATCAGCTGCCTCCTGCACACCTCCTGCTGGGGATGTGCCCACAACAAAAGTACATGCCCTTGACCAGAATCGAACCTGGGACCCTTCAGTCCACAGGCCGACGCTCTATCCACTAAGCCAAACCGGTTAGGGCTTGATTTTCTTAATGTTTGAAATTCCAGAAAGCGCTATATAGTATTCCGAAGCCTCTCTGTTCAGTTCTAACTTTTATTTCATCTTTTATTCTTTCCACCAACTAGTCTACAGGTTTATATTCCTCCAGTAACATTTGTTGAGAGCTCAGTGCTAATAAGTGGCAGAGCTAGGATTTGAACCCAGGCCATTTGGATCAAAACCCCAGGCTCTTAGCCTCCACACTATATTGAGTTGAGCTAAAGCTGTGTAGATGTCAAACAGGAGTCATGCGTATGTGAAGGCTCACTCACAGGACTTTTAATTACCTGTTTATAAATAATGATATTTTAGATGACAGAGACATCATTATATTTATGAAATAACTATTGATGTAAGAGTCAGTTTTCTGAGTAATGAAGATGAATTAAGCAACCCAATCATTAAAACTATCAAAAATAGTTCTGTGTTTCTCCTTGAAAAGCAGATGATCTAATCAGAGCCACTGGAGTTAGGACAGTTGCAGACTGTAAGAGCTAAAATGCTTACCATTCACTCCACATAATGACAGATGCTGCCCAAGGCAGCTCTTCTCTCAGTGACCTTCTGGAGAAAGGATCCTCCTTGGACACAGACATCAAATGCCTGCCGCATATTAACATGTTATCCAGGACTCTAGAGACTTTTAATCTATTTTATTATGATTGTTTATTAAAAACAATTGTGTTAAATTATAAATCTTGGTTCTTAGATATTTTTCAAGAGTAATAGAAGCAAGTAACTCTAAAATGGAGAAGTGAAATATGAGCTATTAAACAGAGCTATTAGAAAGAGAAAACAAGTTCTCACACTTGGGGGAAGGAAATATGTCCCTGAACATGGGCAAAATGGGAGATCATGGTAGAGAGCTAAATGGTACAGTGAAGGAATTAGAATGGAAAAAAAGAAATAAGTGAAGAATAAATCTAGGAAAACATTTCAGATATGAAATTAA
>NW_006282385.1:2123921-2124125 GCF_000327345.1 Myotis davidii
GGTGATAAATTGGGTGGAATGTGACCAAATCCAGTCAGGAAAGTGATAAAGTCAGGTGGCCAACTGTCAAAGGACACCAAAACTTTCAGGGAGAAGTTCCCCCAGGGCAATTATGGTCTACTGATCAGTTGTTGGTGGACTTGAAGAATAGTATTCTCCTTAAGTAGAAACATGGTGCGCTCTCTCTCTCTCTCTCTCTCTCTC
>NW_006282385.1:2125285-2129394 GCF_000327345.1 Myotis davidii
GTCATTTTTATAGAGGGAAAAAATTTAAGATGGAATTCAGGGGAAAATAAAAGAGCTTCTTGGGGATGAATTTTGAATGGTTCTGACATAGTACCTATTCCCAACATCCCCCTCTCCAAGTTATCACCAGAATTGTGCCTTCATGGTCACTGCTATAGCTTTTCCTTTTTAACGCTTTAAAATAAATAATGTAAACAATGTCCATGTAAAATTCATCTACTGATTTCCCTATGTGTTGAATATCAGATGCAATCTATTCCTAGTAGTGATATACAACAGCAGCAATCAGTTCATAGTGGCCATAATTTACATGACTTCATAGCTAATTAAATAGAGACCATGCTTCTATTTTCAGCATCCCCTATTTCCATTCTGAACCTGGATATAATAGATAGGTGATAGATGATAGATAGATAGATACATAGATAGATAGATAGATAGATAGATGATAGATAGATAAAAGATAATGGTTTTCTACGTAAGATCAGAGCATTGACTAAGAACAGGATTGTTAGTGAATGTATAATTTGCTGTCAAGAAGCCAGATTAGTTTGTATGGAGGCTAAAAAAAACCCTTGACCTAATACTATACTCTGAACAATAGGAGGACATAATGATATTGATGTTCAGTGATGTTGGAATAATACTGGGGAGTGTAGGTAGAGTTTTGCAGACTTTGAAAATGAAGAGAATTCTTGAAGCTTTATTCTTATAAATTCAGTGCAAGGCAGATATAAAGCGTTTTCTTTTAAGCAGTATAAAATTCATTGAACTATGAGGGGGAGGAACCCATAGAAAAGCCTCAGGGAAAGAATGATTGAAAAGGGAACTATTGATAGTCTGTTTAGATTAAATTCAAAGCTCTAAAATTAAAACTGTCTCCCCAGCTCTATATCATCTCATTTGAATCCTGATTCAAATTTGATGATGTTTGGCCTTTAGTGATGTCCACTGCTTATTGGTGGGGTGAGAGGATAGATAAAGAAGCTTCTCTCACTTATTGAATAATTTTTAAATAAAAAAATTATATTTCTTTTAAAATATGAGCTCCAGATTAATTTTTCTCTCTGGCCTTATCAGGGGGCTTACATTTTCATCTCTGTCTTGTATCTGATATTGAAGTCATTCCAGATTTAGGGCAATATCAAGGAGACAGGGTGTTGCCAGAGTATACCACTCAGCTAAGCACTGGTTTCTATCACCTAATCTGAGTGGAGCTGTCATTATTCTCAGTACTTTGTCCATCTCTCATTAGTGAATTCAAACTAATGTAACATAAAAGAGAGTGATGTAACTGCTACAATAATAAATATTACCGGTTGAAAACTGCCATATGCAAGGTACTTCATATTAAATTATTGAATTTAATTCTAAATATTAAAGACACAGACACTAACATTTAGGGAAGTAAACTCCTTGCCCAAATTCACATTATCTGTAAATGCCTAAGTTGGGATAACATGGGCCATCAAACTCTAAACCAGTGTCCTCACTGAAAGATGCCATACTACCTGATCAGTTCATTCATTCATTATGAAATGCATGTCTACAAAATAGAGTGCATGAGATGCTTACATTTGTGAATCAACATACCCCCCTCTCTGTGGGTATATAGACTGGAGGTCAAATTCTGATCAAAATATAACTTAGTGTTATATTTGGCTTCTTGACAGCCAACTGTACAAAATATAACTTAGTCATAGGAGCCAATGAGGAAGAGCCAGGAACTAGTGTGGGATGTGGGGGAGGAGGGTTGAATGATTCAAATATGCAATGGCATGAGGCTGAGATGGTCTGAAGTATTCCTTTCATAGTTGGCATATTACTCTCCATTCTGTAATCTTCAGGTCTGAATACTGTGCTTCATATATTGTGTTAGGGGCAAGGGACATTTATTGTTCCCGCCTTAAAATAGCTTGGGAGCTTCTGTGAAAAAGTAACAAGTAAACAGATACTATGAGAGGCTTGAGGAGTACATAGGCAACATATCCAGCATAGACTATGAAATCAGAGATGTTTTCTCACAAGTATGGCACAGACTGAAATCTGAAGGTTGAATAATGCCTATCCAGGTGAAAGGGGTTGGAAGAAGGTGGCATGAGGAAAGGTACTTAAGATGAAAGGAACAACGAGCTTTTTCTTTACGCAAGAAACAGCACAGTGACATTTTTAGAGGCCACTCGAATTTCACTGTGAGTTGAGTATAGAACAAAGAAGAAAATGATGAGCTAGAAAAATAAGCTTGGACGAGCAGATGAAATTAATGTGAGCAGCATTAAGCATTTAGATATGCTGAGGGTATTTAAGCCAAAGAGTGCCATAATGTCCCCTACATTCTAGCTTCAGTGTGTAAAACGGACTGAAGGATACTTAGGCTGAAGATAGGAGGACCAATTTCTGAGACAGACAGTGATTATAGCTCAATAAAGGATATAGAGATGGGGGAACACAAAGGAGTGATTTAAGAGAGAGGAGGGAAAACAGAGGATAGGATTTGGTGACCAGATATAGGAGATGAGAAAAGGCAGGAGACAAGGGTATTACCCAGGTTTCCAGATTGCCCAAGGTGTTCCATGACAGAGAATACAAGAGAAGAAATGGGTTTTGTTCACTTGTTTTCTTTTAGGTGATGGGGGTTGGTCATATTTTCCATGAGATAGATGCCTGGGAGCTATCTTAGAGATGATGTCTACATGTATATGTAAGGATTAAAGGGGAGGTGACCTATCTGTGCTGAAATAGATATTGAAGAGGAGCAAAAAATCACCATGCAGATGATAATTTAAAACCCTTAGAAATCACTAGTTTACCAAAGGAAGAATAGTTCCCTGAATCACAGGAGCCAATGAGGAAGAACCTGAAATGGGAATAAGTCACAGCCCAAGAGGTAGGAGGAAAGGCTGGAATGTGTCATCAAATCCAAAAGGTTCAAGTGTTTCAAGAAGGAGGTTGTGGTCAACATGCGCAAAGATTTTACAGAGGTCAAAACCGTCACCATAGAAAAAAAACCCTATTTATGATAATGTCACAAAGAATAAAATCCTTAGGAATAAACTTAACCAAGGAGGTGAAAGACTTCTACGCTGAAAACTGTAAAACATTGGTGAAAGAAATCATAGGAGATATAAATAAATGAAAAGACATCCTGTGAAGTTGAAGACTTAATAGTGTGGATTAGAAGACTTAATATTGTTAGACATGCCCATACTATTCAAAGTAATCAACAGATTCAGTGCAATCTCCATCAACATTTCAATGCATTTTCTGCAGTCATAGAAAGAATGTTCTAAAATTCATAGGGACTTTCAAGGGACCCCAAACAGCCAAAACAATCCTAAAGACAACAAACCAAGTTGGAGGCCTGATACTTCATGATTTCAAAACATATTACAAAGCTACAAAAATTAAAGTTGCATTGTACTGACATAAAGACAGACATATAAATCAATCGAACAGCAAGAGGATCCAGAAATAAACCCTGGCCTATAGGGTCAGTCTTTGACAAAAGGTGTCAAAACTGCATAAAAGGCAAGTGGCTGTCTGTTTACCAAGTGATGTAGAGAAAACCAGAAGTCCACATACAAAAGAAAGATGTTGGCCCTAACCGGTTTGGCTCAGTGGATAGAGCATCGGCCTGAGGACTGAAGGGTCCCAGGTTCAGTTCCGGCCAGGCACTGACCTTGGTTGCTGGCACATCCCCAGTGTGGGGTGTGCTAGATAAACCCTGGCCTATAGGGTCAGTCTTTGACAAAAGGTGTCAAAACTGCATAAAAGGCAAGTGGCTGACTGTTTACCAAGTGACGTAGAGAAAACCAGAAGTCCGCATACAAAAGATGTTGGACCCTCACCTTACCCCAAATGCAAAAATGAACTCAGAATGGACTAAAGACCTTTATGTAAGATGTCAACTATGAGAATCCTTGAAGAAGACACTATGGGAAGCTTCATAACATTGGAATGGGCATTAGTTTCTTGCAACAGAGATCTGGAAGTCAATGCAAAAAAGAGACACAACCAAATGGAATTTTGGACCTAAACAGGTAGAAGTCGGATCCAGGAAGTTAAATTAAAGCAGAAGAGGTACCTATTAGAATCTAAGTCCTCCTATT
>NW_006282385.1:2129513-2135965 GCF_000327345.1 Myotis davidii
AGTAAGACTCAAAGCAAAAGCTGCCAAAAGAGGCTCAGAATTTGTGGCTATCAATTATCATCATAAGACAACAGAGATCTGGAAGTCAATGCAAAAAAAGAGACACAACCAACTGGAATTTTGGACCTAAACAGGTAGAAGTCAGATCCAGGAAGTTAAATTAAAGCAGGAGAGGTACCTATTAGAATCTAAGTCCTCCTATTATGGATTAAATCATGTTCCTCAAAATACAGGAGTTAGCAGAAGTAGGTTTACATGAAGCAGAGTTTATTCTTGTATTATTTATTTATTTGCCTTATTATTATTATTATTATTATTATTATTATTATTTCATATCCTTACTTATGACTTATCTTTTAGGTAATGATGGCTGGTAATTTAACCTACTTTTGCCTATCCCTTTACATATGGAAGCCCTAACTCCCAGTACCTGTGACTGTGTCCTTACTTAGAAATAGAGTGTTTTTCGATGAGAATGAGTGAAGATGAGGTCATTAGGTGAGCCCTAACTTATTATGACTGGTGTCCTTATATGGAGAGGAGAAGAGACACAGATAGACAGCCAGGAAGAACACCAAGTGATGACAGAGACTGGACTGAGGTGTCTGCAAACGAAGGAACACCAAGGGTTGCCGGCCTTCACCAGGAGCTGTGCGGGAATCCTCAAACAGACCCCTCCTCAGAACATCCAGAACAAACCAAGCCCACAGAAACCCTAAATTTGGACTTCTAGCCTCCAGAAGTTGTTTTAATCCACCCAACTTTGGTACTTTGTTACCACAGCCCCTGGGAACTGAAACACCTCCAGAGCTTTGTTCTCCAGCCTCAAGAGGAAATGGTTCCTTTCTGACACTGGGAAGGGATGTACTGAGAAGACAGCAAGTAGGGACAATGGGTGTGCTCTCAAAATGCCAGACCAGCTTTCACCCACCAAGAACAGCTTGGTGTCATTTTCTTTTGCCTCTAATCAAATAAGTCTTATAAAAGTAAATGTATAGATTTGAGACTTTCTTGGAAGAAGGGTTTTTCTAAGCCTTTCCTAAATTTCCTGTGTGACTGACCCAAACCAGATCACTTTTAGAGGATTTTCCAGAACCTTGTTCTTTGCCTCATCCACTGGCACTCGGGATGTTTTATAAGTTAGCTTAAGTCTCTCTTGCCGTTGAACAAACATAAAATGACTTACCTAGGACTGTCTGTTTACACTGGTGAGTTGTCGGTTGTGTCACCTATTAGAATCTAAGTCCTCCTATTATGGATTAAATTATGTTCCTCAAAATACAGGAGTTAGCAGAAGTAGGTTTACATGAAGCAGAGTTTATTCTTGTATTATTTATTTGCCTTATTATTATTATTATTATTTCATATCCTTACTTATGACTTATCTTGTAGGTAATGATGGCTGGTAATTTAACCTACTTTTGCCTATCCCTTTACATATGGAAGCCCTAACTCCCAGTACCTGTGACTGTGTCCTTACTTAGAAATAGGGTGTTTGTCGATGAAAATGAGTTAAGATGAGGTCATTAGGTGAGCCCTAACTTATTATGACTGGTGTCCTTATATGGAGAGGAGAAGAGACACAGATAGACAGCCAGGAAGAACACCAAGTGATGACAGAGACTGGACTGAGGTGTCTACAAACGAAGGAACACCAAGGATTGCCGGCCTTCACCAGGACCTGGGAGGGAATCCTCAAACAGACCCCTCCTCAGAACATCCAGAACAAACCAAGCCCACAGAAACCCTAAATTTGGACTTCTAGCCTCCAGAAGTTGTTTTAATCCACCCAACTTTGGTACTTTGTTACCACAGCCCCTGGGAACTGAAACACCTCCAGAGCTTTGTTCTCCAGCCTCAAGAGGAAATGGTTCCTTTCTGACACTGGGAAGGGATGTACTGAGAAGACAGCAAGTAGGGACAATGGGTGTGCTCTCAAAATGCCAGACCAGCTTTCACCCACCAAGAACAGCTTGGTGTCATTTTCTTTTGCCTCTAATCAAATAAGTCTTATAAAAGTAAATGTATAGATTTGAGACTTTCTTGGAAGAAGGGTTTTTCTAAGCCTTTCCTAAATTTCCTGTGTGACTGACCCAAACCAGATCACTTTTAGAGGATTTTCCAGAACCTTGTTCTTTGCCTCATCCACTGGCACTCGGGATGTTTTATAAGTTAGCTTAAGTCTCTCTTGCCGTTGAACAAACATAAAATGACTTACTTAGGACTGTCTGTTTACACTGGTGAGTTGTCGGTTGTGTCATTCTATGATTGTGCTAATTTATCATTACTTTTATTACAGTTTGTCACAGCATACTGTAAGATAATTCCTCAAGTTAAAAAAAAATGCCCAAACCTAGGCAAGAAACACCTCAACTCTGTCTGAACTCAGAATGCCTGGCCCTCAGCTGTGGGGATTATATTTCATTTAATCAAGAGAAGGGAAATTTTAAAAACTTACAGTGCTTTTTGTTCTAATCCATCACATAAGAATCCTGTCACAGACAATGGGAAAGTGCATTGTTATGGTCCTAAGAAAAAGCATGAAAATTGTTTTTCAGGTTTATGCAGCTTCTCACAGTTGTTGAATTGAAAAAAGACTGTTAGCTGTGTTAAGACTTGTTGTAAGGAGTTGGGGAGGGGAGGTTTACCCTGTGTGCACCTAAACAGGAAACATGAATACATTGGAGATGTTGTCCTTGCCTTGACTGATTTCTTGTGGTCTCAGGTTTCACACAGAACTTTGAATGGATATTAGTTTTCTAAGGCTGCCATAACAGAAATATAAAATCTGGGTGGCTGAAAACAATAGAAATTCATTGTCTTACAGTTCCATATACTTTTCCATTCTTCCCAAAGCCCTTTTTATTATCCATCTGCTTGTTCATTCATTTTTCAAATCTTTGAGTTCCTACCATGTGCAAGACACTGGCCAGACACTGAAGAGACAAGACTGGACAATTAAGTTTTCTGCTCTCATGACATTTATGATCGAATGGAGGAGCTAGACAAAAATCAAATAATCAAATCAAGTAATAAATATTTCCAAATTGAGATGATTTTTTTTAGAAAAGAACACAATTTGAGAAGTTAATAAAAGACCTTGACCCAGATGGTGGTCAGGAAGATGAGGAAGGGGAAGGAAACACGTGAGCTAAGTTATGAAGAATGAGCTGCAGTGAACTTCATGGAGGTGTTGGTAGATGCATGGAGGTAGAGCATTCCAGAGAGAAGGAAAAGCATTCGGCACAAACAGAATTTAGAAAGCTCAGAGTAAAGTGGTGTAAAGTGGTCCTAGAAAAGTAAGCAGGTATGGATGCTGAAGCTGCTTGAAAAACATGTGAAGAGCTTTTTTTTTTAACCTTTAGCCTAAGAGTAATAGGAAGCCACTGAAGGCTTTCAAGATGGGAGGCAGTGGTGAATTAAAGGGCTATTTGGGAAGTAAAATCAACAGGGACTTGGTGACCATTTGGATTGAAGGACGTAGGGATAGAGTCTCAAGGATGACTGTTGGGTTTCAGTTTGTCTCCTTGAATGGAAAATGATGACATTCACTGAACCAGGAAACATCAGTATAGAACTGTATTTGAGGGAAACCATTATCAACTCAGCCTTGGGCGTGTTGGGTTTGTAATGAGTTTGAGATTCTGAACACAGATGCTTAATATTTGATTGCATGTACTGGTCTAGAGTTTAAAGATTAGGGCTGGCTGGCTAGAGATTAATTATGATTACTCAATGTAATTCTTAGTTATTTATCCAGTGTCTACTATGTGCCAGTTGATCTTTCCTTATATTCTAGGCCTATGGGGTAAGTCAGTGAAAAACCAGAAAACTCCCTGTCCTCTTTCATTCTTTCATCCTAGTGAAGTTCTCTGTATTTGCTTAATAGTGAAAGTTGTAAATCTGGATGAGATTGCATAGGATGGGAAGAAAGGAGAGATTGGCGCCGTGAGGAAAAGCAACCTTTAATAACTGCTGCTGCTTTGCTCTTAGAATAACCCAAATAATGTCTTTGTTTTTCTTTATGTAAATTTTGACTTTTGGTTCTGTTACAAATAATCAACACTTTCTCTGTCTCAAGTTCTGTTTCCTAATAAGTAAAGATCTTCTAGTCCATATCACTCCTTTTAGGCCAGAATTCTGTATTTCACTGCCCCACAATGCTAGTCAGCCTTATAGAGAGCCATCATCTTTCAACAGGTCTAGCTCTAGGCCAAACTACAAAGAAAGGCGCCCTGAAATTTCCTAAGACAGTCCCTTCTTCTAACTCTTAACCCTGGCCTCCACTAGAAGGACAAAAAAAGAAGGAGATACATGGCCATGGCATAATTTTATACAAGAAAAAATAAAGTGAATTAAGCCTGTTAAAAAAGGAGATATAGAGCAATGAAAGAATAGACCATGTCCCCTCCCCAGGTTTTGGCCAGATTTTACACTTTGTAGCTCAGTTGGATGGGCTTTTCAGAGGATGTTTAAACCAGATATGAGACTGGATTGCACTCGACTGATTTTTAATAATTAAAGGTGGTCAGAAAGCTATGGAATTTATCTAAGAACAGTGACCAGTCTGTTTTTCTTTATTCATAATTCTGTTTCCCTGTTCTTGAGGGTCAGTGATTTCATTGTTGATCTTTCCTTGTACTGTACTCCCTGCACTTACTCAGTAGTAGACTCAGTGGGGAATGGGATGGGACTTGTCTGGCATTCTTATATATAACCATATGACTATTGAATATTTTTACTCTGATATTAACAAAATAATGACAGGTTATTTCTAAGAAACAAGAAATGTATCTGCATATTAACCCTATTTCCATAGAGTTTTGCATAAAATATGTTGATTAGTATGAATTTTCATAGTGCATCTAAGAAGCTCTTTTTATCAAAGTATGCAAAATTGAACAACTCTACAATCTACTACAAGCATACTCAGGAATGGTACTTGGAAAATGTGTAATTGCTGCCTGAAAAGGAATTCAGGGGACAGAGCACAGCTGTCCTTTTAAGTTCAAGACACCCATGTAGAGACTCCAGTACAAAATATGTCTTTCATGCCTCTAATTTAAAGTGCCATATTTATTTTATGGTAAATAACATCAATGATACTTAGTTATATGTATACTAAGGTGGAACAAAAAAAGAATTTACTGTGATAATGAGAACCCTATTTCATACTGTCAGAGAAAGAAGTTACAAATAAGCAAAAGGGGAGATGCTGCAATAAACCTTGTGGTGCTAGATTGAAGTAGGAGTATCAGTAAGAACTCAGTTTATTGTTTATTTTAAGATAGATACATAGATATGTAGGTATATACATAAATATGTAAATAGTGCATGGATACAGTTGTATGTAGCTATACAGATTCATAATGAATATATATTCATATTCATGTATGTAGATAGATACATGGATAGATATGGTTCTATGGTTACAAGATACATACAGACATAGATAGGTACTAATTATAGATATGTGTGTCAATATGAGTTTCTATACATACATATCCTTCCTAGCTGTTTCCTTTGAGTGAGCCTAAAAGCAGTAACATCAATAACAATAGACAAACCCAGTGCCCAAGATTTTTAGTTTTTACATACCATTTCCAAAAAATAACAAATCAACGCTTTGGAGAAATGGCTAATTCTAGAGCTGAATCAGGGAAGACTCAAGATGAGACGTACGTGTCTTGTGGAGCCAAAAAATATGGAAGAGCTTTAAAACGAAAGGAAGATAAGGCTATATCAAAAGTGTAGAGGACTCAATTAAAAGAGCTCCCAATGGCCAAGGCATAAAATAAAAAAACAATAGTTTTGGATTATAACCCAAAGAATAAGATAAATAGTCAAAAAAATACATATCTTATATAATAAAGAGCTAATATGCAAATGATTATCACGCCATCATGCCATAATGGCTCAGACACTCAACACTGGGGAGAGAGGAATGGGGACCAGCCAGGCTGTGGCCCAGGAGAGGGACAAGCCACACACTCTGTGGTCCCAGGTGTCTGCACCTGAGGCTGTGACCTGGGAAAAGCCACCTGCCCATGGTCTCCTGCAGCTGTGGCCAGCATGGGCGAAGCCAGCCTGGGTCCTGGGTGCCTGTGACTGGCCAGAAGGAGGGAAGCCTGGGTCCCAAGTGCCTGCAAAAGGCTGGAGGAGGGAATCCTGGGTCTGGGTGCAGTGCAAGGCAGAGGTGGTTAGGGGCAATCAGGCCAGCAGGGGAGCAGTTGGGGGCGATAAGGCAGGCAGGCAGAAGGGTTAGGAATGATCAGGCAGGCAGGCCGGCAAGCGGTTAGGAGCCAGCCTCCCCCCTCCATGCACAAATTTCATGCACTGGGCCTCTAGTGTATACATAAGTGATTAAATAAAAAAAAATGTTGGAGAAGGCAGAACGCTTTCTCAGAGGACAATTTCAAATCAGAAATGTAAAGTGATAAAAATAATATAGA
>NW_006282385.1:2137939-2139925 GCF_000327345.1 Myotis davidii
TCACCTTGGGCCTCAGTTTCCTCATCTTTAACATGCTAGAATATGGAGCTAATTATGGTACCTACATCAGGGGCTATTTTGAGGATTAAATAATATTAGCAATGGAAAGTGTTCAGCATAGTATGAAGCACACTTGTTTACCACTTCAGCTACCTGTTGTTTTTATTCTGAGAAATCTTCCTAGAGGAGATGATTTTTGAAGAATGTATAAGAGTTCATCGAGGGTAGAAGGAAAGTGTATTATAGGCAGAGAAGTGGCATATCCAAAGGCACAAACATGTGAAATAAGACTGTGTTGGAAGGATGTACAAATCAGTATTATTAGAGTCTAAAGGGCAAGGCGCTAGAGGCTACTGTATGCTATGCTAAGAAGATTTGCATTTTCTGTACACAACTGACGATCCTTGAATTACTTTGAGGATTGGGAACATGGTGACATTTCTTTATGGTGTTCTGAAAAGATGAATTTAAGAAGACACAATTACAATGAAAATCCAGTTAGGAGGGTTTAAGGAATGGCAGTGAGATAAAATCCGGGATGATGAAGTGACCATTTGATTCAACAACGTGGGAAATGTTGGGGACTGGCAAGGACAGGGAGAGACCTGAGACCAGAGAAGGTGGAAGGTAGGTGGGACATTAGTGTAGATAGATAGCTTTGATGGTGAGCATAAACAACTCTTTCAGGAAGCAAGATTGAAAAGAGAAGAATAAAAAAGGACACATGATAAGGAGACATGTTTGCTTCTCCCTATTTTCATTTTCATTTTTTAAACCAGGAGACTTGAGAAAATCAGTCAACACAGTGAAGAGGAAGAATGGGAAAGATTGGGAAAGGATGAGGTGGTCCCAGAGAGGCAGAACGAGAGGGGGCAACAGCACACAGAGGGGGGGCAAAAGTAGATTTTCAGTTGTGAGTAGGTAAAATGGTTTATTCTCGTATTATATTTGTTAATTATTGTATTACTAGAGGCCTGGTGCACAGATTTGTGCACGGTGGGGTCCCTTGGCCTGGCCTGTGGGGACCAGGTTGAAACTGGCTCTACAACATTCCCCAAGGGGTCCTGGATTGTGAGAGGGTGGTTCTTGGGTGACGCACCCCAGAATTGGGTTCCCTCCTCTCTGATTCTATGTGTGTCACCTGAGAACCACAGCTACCAAGTCACTGTAGCTCGGCAGCTCCTGCGTTGAGCGTCTGCCCCCCCGTGGTCAGTGCACATCATAGCTACTAGTCAGAGTGTCTGCCCTCTGTTGGTCACTGCACATCATAGGTACTGGTTGAATGGTCAGACAGTCGCTTAGGCTTTTATATATATAGATATGGTATTTTGTATGGTATCACACACCTATGCCAAATAGTTTCCCATATTCTTCAGTTTTGTTCCATTCAAGAATATTCAATGACTTTAAGGTAACTGTTTCTAGAAGAAAGCATTCAGTAATGTTTTCTGTACATATAGATCATATGCAGTGAGCCATTTCTATCTTAACATCTTTATGCTGTTATTCTATGCATAAAAAAAAGACAGAAACTGAAAGCTAGGTAAAAAGATGTAGTACAATAATATACATTTGCCAGATATCTATAGCTATTCAATGTGAAATCTAATTATCTCCTTGTTTAGTGCTCAGGGTTCAGAGCCCTTACCCAGGAACTCTCTACCATCCTGCCCTTAAAAGGCAGTTCCATGATCATCTTCTGGGTCTTAAAACCAGTCAAGAGTTTATTGTTACCTTTAGATGATCTTACCTGCACTCCCTTTACTCTTGAGTATTCTATGGGGGCATCTGGAAAACAATTGGTTGTACAGCCTGCATTTCTTCCTGGATTGCGTATCTATATTCTGTTAGGGGGCAGAAATAGAATAGTAAGGACTAGCTATAAGTATACGAAATATTAATCATGACCCTAACCAGTTTGGCTCAGTGGATAGAGCATCGGCCTGCGGACTGAAGAGTCCCAGGTTTGATTCCGGTCAAGGGCAT
>NW_006282385.1:2140239-2140778 GCF_000327345.1 Myotis davidii
GGTAACGTATTTATATGTTTTACATATTTATACGTTCTACCAGTGTAGTAGAGCGTGGGACATGTATTAATACATTTTTTATAGACTAGCGGTTGAATGCGGGTAACGTATAAATACGTAAACTAAAGTTATTGTAATTTTACTGAACATTGCCCTCTGCACAAAAAATTAGCAAAAATGGCCCACACCACAATGTGTTATAGAAATATAGCATATTAAATGTAACAATGTCTATAGTAATTATAAAATAACTAGAGGCCGGGTGTACAAAGATTCGTGCAATAGGCCTTCCTTCCCCTGGCTGCCAGCACCGGTGTTCCTCCGGCACCCGGGATCCAGGCCTTTGGTCCAGCCGCAGTGAGGCTTGGTTCTCCGCAGTGAGGCTTGGTTCTCCGCTGCAGCTGCAGCGAGGCTTGGCTTCTCCCCTCTGTCCGAAGCGAGGCTTGGCTTCTCCCCTCTGTCCGCAGCGAGGCTTGGCTTCTCCCCTCTGTCCGCAGCGAGGCTTGGCATCTCCCCTCTGTCCGCAGCGAGGCTTGGCG
>NW_006282385.1:2140996-2162090 GCF_000327345.1 Myotis davidii
CGAGTGACACCAATTTGCATGTTTCTCTTTTATTAGTGTAGACTAGAGGCCCAGTGCACGAAATTTGTACATGGAGGGGTGTCCCTCAGCCCGGCCCCCAATCCAGGACCCCTCGGGGGATGTCTGACTGCTAGTTTAGGTTCGATCCCTGCGGTCGGACATCCATCTCGCAATCTGGGACCGCTGGGTCCTAACCACTTGCCTACCTGCCTGCCTGATCACACCTAACCACCTCTGCCTGCCAGCCTGATGCCCCTAATGGCTCCCCTGCTGGCCCGATCACCCCCTAACTGCTCCCCTGCCAGCCTGATCATCCCCTAACTGAGCCTCAGGCCGTTGAGCAGCCGTCATCCCCGGCTTGCCTGAGCCTTGGGCCAGCCCTGGGTGGCTGGGCAGCCACCATCCTCAGCTTCCCTGAGCCTCAGGCAGCTGCTGTGGCTTTGTCCAGAAGGATGTCCGGATGGTTGTCCGGAATATGTCTGGTCTATTAGCATACTACCCTTTTATTAGTATAGATTTTCCATACTAACAACTGGAAACCTACTTTTGCTCTACCCTGTATGTGCTTTCCTCGTCATTTATCTCCACTTACTGAGATGAGATCTTGTTCACATAGAACTACCAGTTACTGGGGCATAGTGATAGCTTCAGTTTTTTCCTTTCCTAATATCTTTTTATTTTATTTTTTTAGAGAGAGCAGAAGGGAGTCGGATAGAGAGATAGAACCATCAATGAAAGAGAAACATCTGAGGGTCGAGTCTGCAACCTGGGCATGTGCCCCTGATCAGGAATAGAACTGTTGACCTCTTGGTTCAGAGATCAACACTCAATCGCTGGGCCACACTGACAGAGCAGCTTTGGTTTTTATAGCACATTTCCCTTGAGTAATTCAAATTACAGGCAATATGCTATGTCACTTATATATCTGGCATTTATATAAAGGAATGAGGATTCCCATTTTTCATTTGAGAACATTGAAATCCAGAGTGGCTAAGAGATTATAAAATTGAACAAAAATTTAAATGTACATATTCTTACTTTTTTACTGTTTTTACTTAGAGGATATCGTCTCTTATGTTTTCTAAATCAAAAAGAGAGGACAGTTATATGAGAACACTATATATATTCTGAATTCCCTTTGGTATAGGCTTTATTCCTATTACTTACTAAATATTAATCTCATAACAGGAACCAAGCATCTAGTTTACATGAAACTTTAATTTCATCTGAAGTGAAGCAAAAAAAAATGCATTTTTTATCATAATGAACATGTTTCAATGACTCAGTTAATTCCCTAATGGGAACAATTGTGTTTCAGTTGAATAGCACAAGAAAGATATAATATAACATACAGGTTTTTGGACCTAGAAGAAAAGAAGACAAAAAAACATACCAAACAAAACTGTTCATTACTACTGTCTGTAAGAAATCAGTAACTTTATTAATGATATTTTAAGGGACAATAATATAAGGAAAACTTATTCCTTTGATATAATTTGTCACGTTGGTTTTCCCTCTTACTAACTGGTTAGCATTTTCTGCTAGCCTAGCCTTGTTGCAAATATTAATTATATTGCTGCACAAGGCACCCTTCTGCATGACATGTAAAGCCTGTAAAGACCTTAGGTTTAACAAGATCTTATGAGAGCATGAAAGGGAACATTCTGTGTGCTTCTGAGGGATGTCCAAAGATGGTGTAAACGCAACAGCCCGAGAGTGCTCTGCTGGCCTCCCAAACCAGGAAGCACAGCCACCACTCAATTCCCCAGTGTACCAGCTCCTCCAAGAACATCCCTCCTCTCCCCATCCCCTTCATGTGTATGCTGTAAAGATGAATGAGCAACAGCTCTTGAATCTGTTGAGGGATGTAGAAAAGGAAACACCACATGCCATTAATCAGTTATGAAATTACTTTGAACATTCTGGGGTGTCAGCTGTCACATAAAAATATAGCTTTTATGATCCATAT
The DNA here is from genome assembly GCF_000327345.1 of Myotis davidii. Classification (NCBI taxonomy): domain Eukaryota; kingdom Metazoa; phylum Chordata; class Mammalia; order Chiroptera; family Vespertilionidae; genus Myotis; species Myotis davidii. The sequence continues at coordinate 2,142,966 of NW_006282385.1, forward strand.
GTAAACCAAGAAATGAGCCCTGCAATTTACATTCATAAAACCCCAATTTGACCTTGGAAGTACCGGATTTATTAAAAATTTTTGTAGAAGGGGAAAAACATCAAGGACTTAAGCACTTTTGAAAGGAAACATTTTTAAAAGGTAGGGTATTGCTGTCTTGCAAGCAATCAAGACAAACAGACCTTTGCCCGGGTAAACATGAAAAGGTCTTCCCCCCAAGAAATTCTTTATGGAATTCAACAGGCTAGGGAGAGATATAGTTTATATTTATATATCAATCTTTTATAGTAACACAGGGATATTAATAAAAACCAGCATGTCCGATCGTTCCTCCAGATAGCCCATCTGTTTTAACCCAGAAGCCCTGCCATTCGGGTTGTAAAATCACAGAGGCAAAATAGCAAGAGAAACTTTCTTGAAAAATCGTAGTTTATGCTTTAGGAAAAAACTCAATTCTGAATCACTGTGTCATGTGTAGCAAAAAAAAAAAAAAAAAAAAAAAAAAGCCATCATGCAAAGAAACAAAGAGAATTCTGCTTTCATCTATCCAGGTCACAAAGAGGAACTCCTTTCTCCAGATCAAAAATAATGTGATCGTTTTCATATACCGAACACTCAACAAATACTCGTCAGTCACGTTCACCCACAGATCTCTGCACGTCCAAACTAGCATGGACTAGATTCTAAAATGAGGACTCATTCCCAAGTCTGAATGCTTTTTAAATTGTTTTTCTTTTTGAAAAACCACACCAAAAATTACAAAAATGCTTAGTTGGTGTCATCCATCCATTCAGTTACTTGCCGCAGCATTCGGAAAGGAACTGAAATGAAATACTGTTTGAATATGTTAACAGAAGACAACACAGGCTGAAACGGGAAGATTTAAGCGATGAGGCAGAACAGGGTCTGTGTCGTGCAGAGCAATTACACCCAACTCTCTGGAGAAGCATAAGGAAAGCAGAACGCTTTCAGCTGCCCAGTGGGTAATGATATCTCGGCAAGGCAGGTGCTGAGCCAGAGAATAGCACTGAGCTTAGATGATTTATATTTTTTAAAGCTCAAGGTTTGAATTTTTTTTCTTTGATTCCCATTTCTTTTTTGAAAATGTGTGTTTTTTTGCCCTGTGAGTCTGGTACAAAGCTATCATCTGATCTGTGGCAGCCAGACCTCATGCCCAGTGGAAGCCATTTCAAACTCCTTCCTTTGTACTGTTCTTTACATTAGTTTTTTTTTTTTTTTTCAGGGTAAAGAATAGAATCTTGGGATTCTCTGCGTTATGTTCCTTCCATCCAAGAATCATGATCTTTGAAATACTTTTTACATGACCAATTGCAATTAGAATTGCTATATGATAGGTCTGCTTTTGTGGTGTAGTATAAAGATCTTAAATTATTATCCAGTTCTTATAGTCCATATTATTCACTCATTGCCATCAAAGCAAATTTGATCTTGGAAAATCTCTGCTTATAAGCAAGGAGGGGAAAAGCATTTGGATAAAAAGTAGAATACCATTTTATCGCATATTAAGGGAACTTTACAGTGGCTTCAAAATACCATGAAATATTATTCCTTATCCTGTTTGTCTCAACCTCCTCACACTTTCCACCATCTACTACCCCCTCCCCACACACACACACATCTTGAACTTTTCTCTCTTTTTCTCTTTATGTATCTTAATTCTAATCATGGGATGGGTAAGGAGGAATGGACACGGTTATGGTGATTACATGATTTTGCTCTACTGCATTATCTGCCCTTTTTGTAAAAAAAAATTTTTTACTGTACTATAATAAACACATAGAAAGAGACATTTTGCTTAATTTTTACAAACTGAACACATATAGCGCACAGATAAAAAAAAAATTTTAAAAAAAAGAGTAAAGGCCCGTTAGGAACTCCTTCTCCATACATCCTTCCAGTTGTTAGCTTCACCCCCATCCCTAGGTAACCACTCTCCTGAGGCTAAGCAGCATAGGTCATTGCTGTTTTTTAACTATAGCAATGGAATCATTCCGTATGGACTCTTTTGTTTTGTCTGATTGCCATCACTTAACGTTATGTTGTGAAATTCACAACTGCTATTCAAAAAGAGGTCCCTTATTTAGTGACTTAATAGAGAGGTCTGGTGTAGCTACCATTTGAGTAGCCACTCATCTTTCTCTGTTTTAATTGGCCCACCTGCACATCTATGGAGCAGCAATGCCTCATACTCAGGAAGAGGGTTGTAGTATCCTGAAGAAGCTTCTGAGTCATCAAAAAACAGCTTCTCATTTGTTCTTTGTTCTTTTTCCATACAATGATCAAACTCATGCTGAATTCTAATTTATTTATTCACTAATAGTTCTTGTGTTTTTACTCTCTAGAAGGTGCTATAAAGTAAATTTAAAAAAAAAATGGAATCTGGTCCCTAAGGAGTTTGCAGGTTTTAAGGAAGATAAGTAACTCTAATACAAATTAGAATAGGTTTTATTTTAAAAAACATATAGGTACTTTGATTAATTTTTATACTGGCAACCTAGATATGTTAAACATTATATTCTGGAATATTAGGTTAATATACTAGTAAAATGTTATGTCTGAATTTATTCTAAGCATTCATCAGTAAGTTCATCAATGGCAGACAGAAGTTCAGATTAAATGCCATAGAGTCAAATTTTATTCTCTTCTGTGAATCCAAGGACACCTATACTCCACACAAACACATTTATTTAATCGGTAAATAGATATTTTCTGCTTATCTCTCCATCCTTCAGGGAATATTTAAAATCCTTTCTTTTCTCAGTTATCTGCTAGAGAGTTTAGTTCTGCCATCTGATCAGTATACTTATTTATTCAACAAATATCTGTTTAGCTTACTTTGTGTGAAATATAGTGACACGCCCTGGATATGAAATTATGAAAAGCCCCCACACTATCCTTGCCCTCCTAGCATTTACAGTCTCAGGAAAGAGATACAGTGTTCAACTGGTCACATACTATAATTTCAAATAATGCTCTATGTAGTGAATTTAATAGTGCCTCCCCCCCAAAAAAATTCATGTCCTCCCAGAACCTCAGAATGGGATCTTATTTGGAAATCAGATTTTTGCTAATGTAATCAGTTAAAATCACACTGGTTTAAGGTGGATCCTGATTTCAGTGATCGGTGTTTTGGTAAGAGAAAAGAGAAAGATTCAGATAGAAAGACAGAAACTGAGGGGCAAGAAGGCATTTTGAGGACACAGGCATATAGTGAAGGGATGCAGCCATAAGGCAAGAAACACTAAGGACATGAGAAGCTTGGAAAAGTCAAGGACTGGTTCTTCCCAAGAGCCTTCTGAGAGAGCATGGCCTTCTGGGACTTTGATTTAGGAACTCTGGCCTCCAGAGCTCTGAAAGAATAAATTTCTGTTATTTTAAGATACCAGTCTTAAGATAATTTGTTATAGCAGTCCTAGGAAGCTAATACAATATGTATTAGATTGAGCCATACGAAATTGCCTATTTTGGGGTGCTTTGACCTACACAAACAACAATATAGTCCAACCCAATATGCAATGAGGAAGACCTTGTTGGTCACAGAAAGCTTCTCTGAAGAATTGGTAATGGAACTGAAATCAGAAGAACAAGTAGAAAAAGTTGATGAAGAATAAAAAAGAGACGGGGGGAGAAGAGCTCCCAACAGAGGGACCAGCATGTGCAAAGCCTCTGAGGCAGAGGGTCCAGACAATTTTGAGGAACTAGAAGAAGATGATATGTAGGCAGAGAGCCAGATGAGGCTGGACAGGTAGGGAGTAGCTAAATCGGGTATTAACTCGGAAAGATTGAGAGTTTTGAGAGCAATGGAGCACCATTGAATGGTTTAAGCAAGAAGGTGAGAATACTACTAGGGCGTGGAGAACAGATTCGAAGGAGCCAAACCAGATGGGAAGACCATGGAAGCTAGTACAGGAGCCCAGGTGGTATCTTTGACCAGAAAAGTATTGGTATGGATTGAGAGAATGGACACGCATAGGGGCTTTTAGAAAAGAGCCTCATATTTTTGTTTTGATGATATCTCCTGATTAATATACCATTTGCTCTTGAGTCTTTTGAACATTTAATTCTCATAAATGTGTATACCAGTGTTGGTACCTATAGATCCCCTATGTTGCCTAACAGTTAGGTGTAGCCATTCTGCTGCCCAAGAAGTCTCCGAAAGTAGAAGTAGCATCTTCATTTTTTTTTCTTATTTGTCTCTTTGCTGCTCACCTGTGTATCCAGCACTTTGTTTATATCTTGGCTAGAGTAGCTCTTCTATTTTATTGTCATAATCTGTTTTTATAACCATCTATTCGTTATAATGTGGATTCTGTGAGGGTAAATGCTGTCTTAGTTATTTTTCTAGCCCCAGAACTTAACAATGACCTGGCCTCTAGGATTTGATTTATAAGTGACTGCATCAATGTATAAATAAATCTGTCGGCAAATGCATGAACTAAATACCTTAGTTCTGCTCTATCTTCTCCGCTTTTCCGTTCTCTTTCTTTGGCCTCATATAATTGTCTTTCTTTCTGGTCTGACTTAACTTACCAACTGCTTTTTCTTTTTCAGTATACTTTACTTAGTTGTGTCAATGAGCTTTTAGAAAAGAAGTCTCTTTTTCATGAACATCTTTGTTTATGTGTGGAACCCTTTTTCTAATCGCCTACATCTCATGGACATGCTAGTCATTTTGTTTTGTGCCTTTGGGAGCTAATCCTTTATCACTGTCATTATCATAATCATCAAATTATTGGGAACGTGCTGTGCTCAGTGCTCCATTTCGGGAGGGAGGGAGGCAATGAGCAGGAGCAACCCCTTCCCTAAATGAGATTACCACCTATGACAGGAAACCAGACAAGCCACAGAATTAAATAAAACATTGAAATGGCAAAAGTGAATTGTTTCCATTATGTAAAACAAAGATGTTAGATTTTGTAGTACAATGAGAAAAGGGGCACATTTCTCTGATCTAGAAATGAAACAAATAATCTCACTATGGCTCACAACCAATTGGAGAACTGAGCCATATATTGTATTAAAATTGTGATGTTCTCCAAAAATGCAGCCTCATGTTTTCTCTGGTCAGTTGGGATATCCCCCATATGGGTACAAGGCAGCTGCTACCTGTCTTCCCGTTATAAGAACTCTTACCGTAATCTTTCCACAAACACAAGACAAATTGTAATTATAGAGGAAAGCATACTCAACAAGAGATGAGAAGCTGATGGTTTTGGAATCATCATAACCTGACTAAAAAGGCTGCCTGAATTAGATGTACTCATCATACAGAATCCATGTTCAAAGACGCAGGTTGCAGAGTCAGGACAGGAGAGAGGGTGGACCTGCAGAGGTGAATTCCGTCTGTACAAAGGTCAGGGAGGAAGGGAAAGGTCAAGAGCAGTAAGGAAGGGCCTCAAGAGAAGCCAGCCATGGGAGGGGAAAGAAGGGAGGCTGAGCAAGTGTGGAAGCCATTACATCATATTTCAAGCAGAATTTTGCCAGCCCAGTCCATTCTTACGATGTCTCCTTCGCTCAGCGTTGGTTCCAGTTTGTGATGTTAAGCCTTGGCTTCCCTGAATCCTGATTTGTAGAAACATAAAAACCCATCAGAAAGAATATATGCACCCCAATGCTCATAGCAGCATTGTTTACAATAGCTAAGAGCTGGAAACAGCCCAAGTACCCATCAGTAGATGAGTGGCTAAATAAGCTGTGGTACATTTACATCATGGACTTCAAAAAGGAGATCTTATCCTTTTGCGACAGCACGGATGTACCTGTAGACTGTTATGCTAAGTGAAATAAGCCAGTTAGAGAAAGACAAATATTACGTGATCTCACTTATATGTGGAATCCAATGAACAAAATAAACTGACAAACATAATAGATCTAGAGGCATGGCTACATGGAACAAAATAACAGATCTCAATGTAGAGGAGGCTAGAGGGGACAGGAAGAGATTAACCAAAGAATATATATTCATATGTGCATAACCCATAGACACAGACAATAGTGTGGGGAAGGCTTGGGAGGAGGGCTTGGGTGGAGTGAGGAAAAAGGGGCAAAATGGGGATCATCTGTGATACTGTCAATGATCAAATTTTAAAAAAATTGAAACCATCTTATAGAAAAATGCATACATACATACATACATACATACCATTTGCTTATCATTTCTTATAGAGATACTTAATAGCACATAATGTAATAATTCCCAACCATCTTTTTTACTATATAGAAAACTCTTCTGTGTTGTTTCCATTTTGAGCTTTTCTTTTTAATCTGCTACAATAAGTGACCAATTTTCTTCACATTTTCCCTCTTTTCAAATAGCACTACTTAGGATTTTCATTTATTATTTTATCCATTTGGATTCTAATTCTAGCACACAATTATAAAACACATTCTATTGTTTGGTTATGTTAGTGATAAATAAGTCAACAATAAAAAATGTTTGGTATGAAAAGGGGCCTACATTTGGGAATAAAATCACATAATTTTTTTTCTTCTAATTTTTTTTCTGGTTTAGATTTTTGTTTAGTTTTGGTTTTGTTTTGGTTTTCCCATGCTCAGTTTGAGCGCTCAGAGAGCAATGGAGGGCAGGGACAGAAGTATACTTGGTAGTTCTTTGCTGCCATCTACTGTGTCTTCATGTAACAACTCTTGTTTCTTTGATTCAAAAAAATTCATAATCTATGACTTACAGCACTATAGTTTCCTCCCTTTTCTCCTTCTTTCTATTTTTTCTTTAGTTAAAGCAAAGTGAAGCAAATGCAGATACCAAGGAAAAACTCCCTCTGCGTCTTCGAATCTTTGAGAAATTTCCAAACAGACCGCAGATGGTGAAAATCTCAAAGCTTCCTTCAGATTTTACAGTTCCTAAAATCAGGTATGAACGTATTACTTTCTTTATCTCAAATATACTCTAAATTACTCATCTTACATCTGATTCAGCCCTTCTTTTCAAACTCATGTGGTTGTGAATTTTTTAAAGTTATTCTCTGTATTTCTACTCACTCTGTGTTTACAAACCATTGACCCCTTTAAGCAGTATACTCAGAGCAGTGTCATCTGACAAGTATATTAGCCTTAGCAAGAAGGCTGCTACCACTGCTCCCCCCTGAGGTGCTCCTCGGGGATTTGACTTCCCAGGTAACTGGCGAAGGTCGTTGAGGTCACAAAGATGGCAGATAGACATCCACCTCTACCCTCAACTGAGGCCCTTCTGTTTTCAAATCCATAGAGAAATGGCACTGGCAGGTTTCTGTACTACTGTAACAGCATTTGTTTAGGGTGCCATGTCTGATTAAAATATAATTTGTCTTCCTCTTTTTGTTAGAAGAACCATGGCATTACCCACTCCCACCAATTTGATTTTCTACCATTTTGCCCTCCAATTACACAGTTGCATAGAAAATGCTTTAAAACAGTTATTTTAAAAAGTTAAAGGAAATTCTTTCAGTTATAGGTCAAAAATTACAAACAGAACCAGGGTACTATGAAATATGACCTTATTATGTAACGGGTTTTAAAAAACAATTCTATGGGGCCATTATAAAAGTATGAGACTAGAGGTGGTACAATAATATTTAAAATTCAAATAGAAATATATTTTGTATTTCTGGTTTTTTAAAAAATCTAAAAGCTGAAAATATGAGGTATAAAAGACATGTAAATTAGATACAAGATTAGTGGTTATTTGAAAAGATGTTATTTGAATTCTCACCATGCTGTAGAGATTAGATGAAGTAACTTTTTTTGAGTTATTTTGAGTCTTTAAATGCAAAATTATCTCTCAGATATTCTTAAGATGATTGGAAGTTCAGAGAAATTAACTAATTCTTTCAAGTCTTTGAAGGGGAAAAAGTATCTTATTACCACAATAGGATTAAAAGATACTATGAATTACCAAACTCATAGTATCTTTTAAGTTATTTCAGGGACATTACCTTTGTAAAGCAGTAATGACCAAGATTTAGGAAACTTTCTCTAAATTCATTACTTTGGTAATTCATCTATGTCATATCTTGTTGTCTACAAACTTTGTCAGTGCTTTATTATAGCTTAAGCAAAATGCCACCACTTGCTCCATCTCATCAATAATGCTTCATGTATGTCTACTTCATTTGCAAAGGGAAAGTTTTATGAAGCAGTTTATTGATCGCCAGCAACAGGACACTTGCTGCCTCTTAAGAAGCCTTCCATCAGCGTCTTCCTCATCATGTGATCACTCCAAACGGTCTGCAATTGAGGACAACAAATACATTGACCAAAAAGTAAGCACCCCTGTCTCTAATAACCACATTTATCTTAAGCGCATATGTTAGAGAACAAAACCACAGAACTGTGTGGGGTTCTGAAATCTAATGTCTCAGGAGATTAATGAGAAACATTTCTTTGTAGAAGGAATCATTACACCTAACATTGCTTAATTTATAAATTTAAATTTTGGATTTCTATAAGTGAACATTCGAGCCATGCCATGTAGCAGAAGTGTGACTTGGAATAGGTCAGTTCCCTCCTCTAACCTGCATTTTCTCACCTGCAGCAGGAAGGGCTCAGGTCTCTACGGTTCAGCCCAGGTTTAACGGTTGCCTGTCTGTTGCCTTTTGCAAGAAACCATGCTTATTTCAGTTGTTATACACCAGGGAGAATAACCAGAGCAAGTTTCCCTAAAATCAGTCAAAATAATTACCACTTATTGCCATTAGTAAGTGGCAGGAATTTTCCTAGACACATTATCTAACTCATGCTCTGATTTACCTATTTCTTTGTCATTTGAAAAGTGATATGGAATTTTTTTTCTCATATTCCACTGTTAGAACATGAAAGATCAATGATTAAAATGAGATTAAAGATGAGAGTTTGCAAAGGCATCTAATATACTTGCAAGTATTTCTTCTCATAAGTCTTAGTTTATTTTTAATTTCTTTAAATCCTTCGTGCCCTTTTTGTTTATAATCAAATACATATTTCTCTATCATCATGTAAAAATAAAATACCAACTCTTTCATTTTCCAGCATTCTCTATTTCTCCCCCCATTTCCCTCCTACCCCATAAGGGTTATATTATCAGAGTACCTTTGCTTTTCTCCTCTCCTTCTTTCCCACCATCCCCTACTCAAACTTGAACTTCTCCCCCTTACCATCCTCCTGCCAATTCCTCTGTTTTCTGCTGTAGTTTAGTGATTATGTTCTCAATTGTTATGATCATCATTTCTTTTGCAACATGTCTGTTCTTGTTCAAGGATTTTTATTTATTTAATAGAGGCCCGATGCACGAAATTTATGCAAGACCCTTGGCCCCTACCACTGCGGCAGCCCCCTCTGCCTCAGCCCCCCACCTGCTGCGGCTTTGTCTGGAAGGAAGTATGTCCAGAAGGACATCAGTCTAATTAGTATATTATGCTTTTATTATTATAGATTTTCTTTTAATCATCAAAGGATTTCATTCTTCTATATCATAGATTCCAACATTATAGATTGGAAATCTAATGTCAATCTCTTTTTTTTTTCACTTGAAAGATTTATGTTGTTGGTTGGTTGGTTTTCTGATTTCTTTGGGGAAGCTTGTAAGACTTTCTGAGCATCCTTAGAGTTCAGATCTTTACTGTGATATACTTTGTATGCCTCTTATCATTTGAACTGTCCAAACTAGGGAGTCTTCTCAGCTGGCAGGCTAAGATATTTGTCAGGAAAATTTTTATTATTTATTCAGTTATTACTTTTCCATCTACTCTTTTTCCCCCTCCTCATTTTCGCTTATGATCGGTGTCTCTCTATTTTTCTCTGTGCTTTAAAATATTTGTTCAGCTTGATCTTCCAGTTCACTAATTTTGTCTCAACTAAGATCATCCTTTGCTTTTAAATTTTGAGTGAAAAGTTATGAAATGTGTGTGTGCACACACATGCACATGCAGTACTCTTAGCTCACCTTAAAGACTTAAACTCTTTTTATTATTATTAAATATGTCTCCTTTATTCTCCACAGTTATATTTCACTCAATATTATATATAGGGCATGGATGCAAAAGTTCATATGTCAGCTAACAATCTGGTGAGAGGATAAAATGGCCTGGTTTCATCCAGTGAGTCTGAAATTGCATTTTACATACTAGGAATGCTTATTTCCTAAATTTTATTTCAAAAGATGGTAAGCCATAGGTGTACATTGAACCCTCACATAGGGTTGTGGCCAGCTCTCTCCAGGAAGAGTGTGGAGAGCTGATATCATTTTATGCCCAAAGTGTGAAATCCAGAACATGCTTTTTAAAAATCACTAGTAACATTATCCCACTGGAAACACAAAATCCTATATAATAAAAGGCTAATATGCAAATTGTCCCCTCGACCAGGAGTTCAAACAGGGGGCAGGGCCGGCCAGCCAACCACCGTAGCCCCTCCCCCTCCAGCCCATCCCTATTGGCCCTTATCAGGGCGGGCTGGCAAACCCCACCCATGCACGAATTCGTGCACCAGGCCTCTAGTTAAACTATAGTTCAGAAAACATATTTTCTCTCTAAAAGGAAACATAACGTTTTTCAAAAATTTGAACAGCATGTTTTGAAATAGGTAAGGAAAAAAATTTAAAAGATTCTTGGCAGGTGTGGAGGGTTGTGAGTAAAGTTTAAGGAGAATTTGTCATACCCTTTTGTGTGCCACCAGCATCCCTCCTAGGGGATCATTGTCTTGGGTTACACTCAGAGAACTTCATATGCCATTTCTGATTTCTTTGTGTCCTTATATTTTGGGGGCTTTTTAAAAATCTTCTCATTTAACAGTTATCTTTAATTAACTGAAAGTAAGAGGATAATTATAGTTGTATTCTGTAATCTTATACTTGAGCCTCCCTCATAATCTCCTAAAATACAGTGAACTGGCAATACCCTGCTTCTTGGTGATAGCCAAGTCACTCAGCATCTAAAAGAAACTAGAATTGTTGAAGAGGGTTGGCAGTCCCCAATCTATAAGGTCAGTTGATTGAAACACGCAATACAGGATCTTATACAAGAAAAATAAATTGTCAGTAATGGTTAGGCTGCCCTTCATTCCCATGAAAGCCTAGTTGGAATAATATTGTTTATCCCCTTAACAGCCTTCATGATCTGGGTAAATGCTGCAATGCAGAAAGTGGGATATAGAGAATGTATTTTCTCTTCATCTTAGTGGCTGCTACCCAGTGTGGCAGCAGCAAGAAGACTTACCCGTGTGGCCATCCATTCTTAAAGCTTAGGTTGCCTGAAAAGTAAACTTAATAACATCTTTCACTTCAGCTCCATCAGTTACTGGAGTTCTTCGTAAATACTTAGGACTCATCATCCTTGTTGAGTGCCACTTGGGCCAGGGAACTCAAACCAGACAATCCCACCCACTGAACATCAGAGGTGAAGATTTGCAGGAAGCAGGAATCAAAGAGAAAGCAGTTTGGTATTTTCATTTTTTAATATGGCAAGCCCTTTTCACTTTTATTAAGAAACCCTAGAGCCACTTAAAAGCAAAAATACATAAACACCAACAAAAATCCTGAACAGAGATTAGCTCCCCAGTAAAGTATTAGGAAATTTCCATTACAATCCTAGTTGTCTTCGGAAATGCCAGTCAGTGTCATATGGATGGCAAGGCACTTCACTTTATGTGAAAAAATTCTTCCAACACCAACACAAATTGAGACTGTTTTTCCTCAAAAAGTGGTAAGAAATAAAAAGAAAATGAAAGTCTGGCTTATCAATGATTCTATAATATGACAAAGAAACAATAAAATAAAACCTTCCCCTTAATGATTACCAGGAAGGGGAAACTTCACTACCCTACAGGGAAGCACTTTTGCCAGGGAAAACAGAGTCCCAGAAACCTAAAGATCACAAGTGAAGCAGGGGAAAAAAGACCAAACCTGACAACAAAGGCTAAGGGGCAAGGGGAGGGAGAGTAATTAAGCCAGTTGGTCGGCAAACTCATTAGTCAACAGAGCCAAATATCAACAGTACAATGATTGAGATTTCTTTTGAGAGCCAAATTTTTTAAACTTAAACTATATAGGTAGGTACATTGTTATTAACTCAATTAGGGTACTCCTAAGCTGGCCTTTGCTAAAACGTCCTCAATCTGATTGAGGTACGTTCGCTGATGTTGACCCCTTCCAACTCTCCCATCCACACTCGTCTTTGTTAAGCAATGCAGGAAACACAAAAGCACACATAAGGTAAGGTTTTCTCAGAGTAATTACCCTGGGTTTAAACATCCATAAGCAATTCCTATGGCAGTCTCACTCTGCAGAGGTCATGCTTTTAAAATAGCCGTGTTTAGTTACCTTTATCATGTGGTTTAACATACTTGTTCTTCTCCTTGTAAACAATAAGCAGACAAAAATGTAAAAGCCTGAAGCCATTGTTGAGGCCTGCCCAGATCCTACAGAAAGGATAAATCTGCAAATCTTGAGAGGAGTTTTTCTAGTTTCCAGGCAGAAGAAAATCAGTCAGTGGTTTTCTACCTATTTTTTTCTCCATATTATTGAAATTAAACCCTAGGTTTATTAAGTTGAGTGCTTGTTAATAAACTGAGACGTAACTTGGCTTTCCAATAACTCTAGTTAACAAAAGCAGCCCAGTCAGTCCTCAGACAGGAATCATCTCATCAAAGTCAAGATCCCACTGTAGTTGGATCAGGGCACTCAAGCTGTCCTTTAACTGAGCTACGTGATCTTTCTGTCCTGCTGTCCTGGATGGCGTGCCATATCTGGGATCAACATCTACAATGATCTGAAGAAAATGAGTAAACTCACAGAGTTATATCAGCCTGAGGCCCAGGGAGGGATTGGGGCTGTCCCAGCCAACTCCTATACAGTGCCAGAACCCATATATGTAAGAACAGTGAATATTTCTCAAATATTATGCTCATAAATAATTATGATTAGTGGACATTTGGTCCCCTCTAAAACATCCATAGAGACATTTGATCTGCACAGTTAATAAAAATCTCACTCTTCTGCAACGTTCGAACCCCTACCCCTCTACCTAACCCATGTGCTGTTACCAGCTAGGTTACCAAGGCTAGAAGAGTTATTATTGACAATACAGCCATAACACAGTTATTGGACCAATAAAACATGATAGTATTTTATGGATTAATCCTGTAGACCAAAAGTATAAATACATCTTATATTTGAACCTAGTGGCATTTTTCTCTGTGTGGACACTTGACAGAATCAAATATTAAGGACCACTTGGTGTAGACCAGATGTCTCCATGGACATTTTGAACAGGACATATATGTCCTGCAATGGCCTTTTACCTGCCTCCTTTCTGCCAAGCATATAGGAAGTTCCACATTAAGTCTTTACAATTAGCATCTATGCATGTACAAAATAGGAGGAAAACAATAGAAGTAATTGCTGTGTTTTGTTTACCCTTTCATTTGCATAACTCTTCAACATTCACTCATTCAACAAACATGTATGAAGCACCTGTCTTTCCTCTGGCATTTTCCTGGGTCCTGGGAATTCAACAGTGCCCTCTAGAAGCTTATAATCTAACGGGAAGGAACACATGTAAATGGATGAAAATAAAAAGAATTACAGGAACACGAGACAGGACCTAAGTCCTCCTTACGGGAGAAGAAAGTTTGAGCGATACAGGAGTAAGGTGCTCCAGGCAGAGAGGAAGGCATGTGGAAGGACACGGAAAGCATAACATGCTTGACATGTGAGAAGCAGAGTAGAATAGAAATGGAGTGATATAGCTTTCAATCCTCACCTATAAAATAGAGATTTTTATTTTTAAGTTTTTTATGATGATTTAAAAATATATGTGAAGTGCACCTAGCATATGTGCCTGTCATACCAGAAAAGAAAGGTTATTAATATTAAATTATACTGTGAAGTCAGACTCAGCAAATAGACTTGTATTAATCAATCCAGGCAAATGACTTTACTTAAATTAACCTTCAGCTGTAACAGTCTAGTTGAGCACAATATATTAAGTCCTGCTTTATTTTCCTTATTGTCCACAGAATCTGATCTCTTTTTTAGTCTGATTTTTAATGACATTTTAGTTACTAACCTCCATTGCCTGTCTAGTGTCTTAGACTCTCAAAAAGTAAATTAAATTGTTCTGGAAAGATTTGCTCTTCACAAAGCTTTGTTGATTGCCATTCAGCACTTTGTAATTTTCTGTGTGATTATAGAGTATTCGATGATTTGTTCCAGGAACTCCACACATAGCAAGTTATTCAGCCTCATCTGTAATTTCCAGGATGAGCATTTACTCACTTTTAAAAAGAGAACAGCCCGTTTTTATCTTTAGGGCTTTTGCTCTTCTGAAAGAATCTTCTAAAATGACAGCTTAGCATCTCTGCAGTGTCATTCAAGATATTTCTCTAGGACAGTGGTCGGCAAACTGCGGCTCGCGAGCCACATGCGGCTCTTTGGCCCCTTCAGTGTGGCTCTTCCACAAATACCTCGTGCGGGCACGCACAAACAGTGCGATTGAAACTTTGTGGCCCATGCGCAGAAGTCGGTATTTTGTGGAAGAGCCACACTCAAGGGGCCAAAGAGCCGCATGTGGCTTGTGAGCCGCAGTTTACCAACCACTGCTCTAGGAGATAGTGTGATATTGCCACCTAACCAGGGCCTGTATCCCAAAGATGCCATGTAGTGTGGTCCAAGGGAGGGAAAAATTGGTGGTCATCAGACCAAATATGAAAACCCTATCTATGCACTTGTCTCTTTAGCATAAAAATGTTTTAGTATTTCATTGATTGTCCATCTAGTTACAATCATGGAACAGAAACAAAAAACATAAGGGAAAACGTTGTTTTTATTCTTATTGATCTTTGCGGTTTTAGCTCAGATTAAAATACAGCTGCATTTGAGTACACATTCTTTCATCTGACAGTCATTTATTGAGGATCTTTAAATGCAAACAGTGTGCTGGGTCCTGGGTAAAAAACACATTTTACTGCTTTTAACTAACAGGAAAGTAGGAATTCCCTATCAGTGATTTTTTTAAAAGAACATTTAATCGTGTGGTCATTTTTGGTTTGAGGTTATATGTAATTTGTTTGCATTCCTTCTATCACACACCATTACCACCAACAACCACCAACCACCACCACAACTTTATTTCTCCTGCCTTTTGTGCTCCTTTCTTTTCTTAGTGATAGCAATTCTTCCCCAACATTGGTTGTCTAATTCTCTTCCTAATGTTCTCCTGTCCTCCTCAAAGCCTTGCTGATGATATGCGACTAAACCAGGGGAAATCTTTGTCCTATCCCTGTCCGAAGCCCTCTGGCACACCATTTACTCCAGGTTTTCTGTATCTCAAACAGAAGGTCATTTCTTTTTCCCTTCTCAGAGTGCTCCGTTTATTTATTTATTTTTTGTGTTATGTTGTAACATTTTTTTTTTAATGAGTGCTCCGTTTAAAAGCAATTTCCATAGAGAGTATCTTTAAGCCAGTGGTCAGCAAACTCATTAGTCAACAGAGCCAAATACCCACAGTACAACGATTGAAATTTCTTTTGAGAGCCAAACTTTTTAAACTTAAACTATATAGGTAGGTACATTGTTATTAACTTATTTAGGGTACTCCTAAGGCTTAGGAAGAGCCACACTCAAGGGGCCAACAAGCCGCATGTGGCTCACGAGCCACAGTTTGCCGACCACGGCACTAGTCTAGCTGATGTAAGGTGTAGAAGATTTGGCCAAATCTGCAATGACAGGCTACTACCTTAGTGACTAATGCATTGTCATAAAATTCAAGTACAAAAAAGTCAAGCCAATTAAGTTTCCAGTCATTTAGTTTCTTTCTAGTTGTGCAATGTTTTTCTATATATCAAGTGAATTGATACATTTCAAACTAACTAGTGCCCCCTTGTAATTTTTATGTCATTCACATTTATTTCAAGGATTCCTTTTGTTAGAAAAAAAATGTGTAGAACAGAAAAGAGAGTCATTTTTTGTTTGTTGTTGTTGTTAGTTCTCATCCAATGAAATTTTTCCATTGATTTTTAGAGAGAGTGGAAGGGAGTGGGAGAAACATAGAGAGAATCAGTGTGAGAGCAACACATCAATTGGTTGCTTCCCACATGTACTCTGGCCAGGGCTGGGATCGAGCCTGCAACTAAGGTACATGCCATTGACTAGAATTGAACCCAGGACCCTTCAGTCTGCGGGCCAATGCTCTATCCACTGAGCCAAAACCTCTAGGGCAAGTCATCTTTTAATATTAAGAAGTTTATTCATTCTTGAAATATATTTCAAAAACAAACTATGTGCAGTGAAGGGAAATATAATGGACAAGAAATATACAATCCTTACCATATGGAACATATGACCTAGTGAAATTCACAGAAAGATAAAAAGATGTGTCATATACAGAGCAGGGATTGACATGTATGGGGTTCCTAGGAGCCCAAAGAAGAAGTGAAGATGTGTGTGTGTGTTTGTGTGTGTGTGTGTGTGTATGCATGCACACGCACACATACACATTTATATTTATGTATTTTAATTTTTATTCCTGTTGTGTTTCTTTAGGATTCAGAATTTACAGTGTTGAAATAATTTAAGATCAGAAATCTATCATTCCTTTTTACAAAATTCACATTCTAAGACATATTTGATATTATAATGCTATTCACCTGTATGTACATTATAATATGACTTTTGATCTTGCTGCCACTTACACCAAATTTTAAAATATTTTCTTTCCAAGCATAATGTCAATTTTATAAAAACTTTACTTTATAGAAAGATCTTGCCATACACATGATCTGTCATATGCACCTTGATACTAATTTTCAGTTCACAGGTGCATGAAAAATTCAAATATAGACAAATGAGGCATCAGCCTATGTAATTTAAGTAATTGCTTATTTTTAATTATTATATTTTATGTGGGAGACTTATTCAATAAAGTGGCTCATAACAATAATTGCACAATACCTTTCCAGCAGAAATGACATGCATCAAGCCCTGCTCATTGAACCTTGATTTTGTGCTTTATCGTCATATATTTTTAAAAGATTTTGTATTGATTCTTTAGAGAGAGAGGAAGGGAGAGGGAGGCAGAAAGAGAAATATCGATGCAAGAGTGAAATGCTGATCGGCTGCTTCCAGCACCTGGGATCGAGCTTGAAACCTGGACATGTGCCCAAACTGGGAATTGAACCAGCAACCCTTCAGTACACAGGATGATGCCCAACCAACTTAGCCACGCTGGCCAGGGCTATGATCATATTTTTACAAACATTTTCCTATTATTATCAATCCATTAATATTTTTAAAAGTGAAAAAAATAAAAATAGGGCCTTTACACTTTTTCCCAGTTAGAAACAGAAATGTATTGTTAGCAACTCCAAATCAGAAAAGTTAGTCAAATACTTATAGTATTTGTTGTTTCTTTCTCAAATAAATATTAATGGCTTCATTTTAAAATGAAACTACTATTTTTTATACCTAAGCACTGCACCACTCCAAAAGAATCTGATATTCCCTAATGGGTCTGTGGTTACTCCCAGGTGTTTGAATAAATTGAATTAATATCCTAGTTAATTGAAAGATATGATAGGGCCCTGATTTTAAGGAATCAGTAAATGTATAATATAAATACTTATAACCATACTGGCTTTAATGGCTTAGAAAAGTTCATTGATCTCTTTTAGTGTTTCAGGATTGTTATTCTGGAAATAAATTAGGCATATATAGATAGAATAAATAAAAAATTGCTAGTACAGATTTTACAGTAGGATATAGGATAAAGAAGAACTTACATGTGAGTAAAGCAAATCTTTTAAGTCAAGAAGACAATATTACAGTTTTGTATGGGAAATGCTTTTTTAATACTGTTAAACCTAATGACATCTTTTCCATTGTTGTTGTTTTTTAGAGTGGAAGGGTGTGGGGGGGGGGGCGGCGGAGAGAAACATCACATCGATTGATTAACTCTTGCAACCAGGGATCGAACCTGCAACCCAGGTACATGCCCTTGACTGGTAATCAAACCCACAACCCTTCGGTGCACACACCAATGCTCTAACCATTGCACACACCAGTCAGGACAAACCTAGTGACATTTTACATAGACACCATGATGTAGTGAAAAGATAGGAACATTGAAGCCATACAATCCAGAGCTCTAATCATAATTCTGCACTTATATCTTGGTAACCTTAGACAACCTAATTCAGGGGTCCTCAAACTACGGCCCGCGGGCCACATGCAGCCCGCTGAAAACATTTATCCGGCCCGCCAGGTGTTTTTGCCACCACTGTGTGCATAGGAATTTGTTCATAGTTTTTTTTTAAACTATAGTCCAGCCCTCCAACAGTCTGAGGGACAGTGAACTGGCCCCCTGTTTAAAAGGTTTGAGGACCCCTGCCCAAGACACTCAGAAGCCAGGATTCTAGAACATGGATCTGCGACACGGCAGCTACAAGGTGTAGAAGCTGAGGTATGCAATTACCTGGGTTCTGTGCATCTGCGTTATGAGGGTCCTTGTCTATGCGTGCCCCCTGCCCCCCACCAACCCACACACTCACATTCCTCCCGATCCGCTTGTTGATCGGGTTCATGAGGAAGGAGGAGAAGAAACCGCTGAGATACATCACCAGTGGGATGGTGGCGATGAACTTCTGTTGGGGCAGAGAAATATTTAGAATAATATCAACCATGAAAACAGCAGAAGGAAAGAAATAATAAAGATAAAAGCAGATATTAGTCAAATGAGAAAAAAAGCAATAAATAATATCAATAAAACTAAAATTTTGTTCCTTGAAAAGACTAATACAAGTTATAAATCTGCATCATATTCAACAAAAAATTAAGGAGCTTAAGTTTACAAGTGAAAAAAGAATGCTAACCAGATGTAAGAATGTAAGTAATATAAGATATCAGTAATATTGTTCTCACAAGCCATTCCTGAGGAAACTACTAAAAACATGCTTTGGACAACCAAAATGAGCTCCAAAAATGACCCTAAGACATTGACATAAGAAGTAGTGGTAAGCATTCAAGATATAATTAAATGACTACATGAGAATTAAAATGAAGAATAAAATATGTAATAGCTATTTGCTCTGCTCTGCTAATATGAACACAATACTTATATACAGATAAGAGAGGAGAACGGG
>NW_006282385.1:2162325-2178466 GCF_000327345.1 Myotis davidii
ACAATGGAAATAAAAAGTATCTAGAACTGAAAAATAATGAATGTGATATGTATCAAATTTTTGAGAATTAGCTAAAGGCATTTTTTCGAGGGAAAATATAGCCTTGTATATTTAGTAAACAGAAAGGCTGACAATATTCCAAGTATTCAATCAAATATTTAGAATAATATCAACCATGAAAACAGCAGAAGGAAAGAAATAATAAAGATAAAAGCAGATATTAGTCAAATGAGAAAAAAAGCAATAAATAATATCAATAAAACTAAAATTTTGTTCCTTGAAAAGACTAATACAAGTTATAAGTCTGCATCATATTCAACAAAAAATTAAGGAGCCTTAAGTTTACAAGTGGCAAAAGAATGCTAACAAGATGTAAGAATGTAAGTAATGTAAGATATCAGTAATATTATTCTCACAAGCTATTCCTGAGGAAACTACTAAAAAACATGCTTTGGACAACCAAAATGAACTCCAAAAATGACCCTAAGACATTGACATAAGAAGTAGTGGTAAGCATTCAAGATATAATTAAATGACTACATGAGAATTAAAATGAAGAATAAAATATGTAGTAGCTATTTGCTCTGCTCTGCTAATATGAACACAGTACTTATATACAGATAAGAGGAGAACGGGAAGAATATATAAAAACACTTTAAAAATATATTTTATTTTTGTTTTAGAATTGGTATTGTAAGTCTGAGATACTGTCTATGAAATGTGAAATAAAACTAATGAGTAATTATGAGATAATCTAATTCTGTCATCCTCTATGTCCTTGATAATCAGGAGTCATAATGGGGCAGGAAAGAGATACTGATGTCATATAGAAGAGATTAGGTAAAAACTTTATGTCCTGAATTTAAATGGAAAATAGTAGAATAATCTCAGGCAAAATCCTCAAAACAATGAATAACTGCAGCAATGATTGTCATTGGAGTCTAGATTATGACCTTGAAACACCATTTCTCAATAAATAAACCCGGGCTTTTCAGAGAAAGTTGTTGATTTGGAATAGAACATGGATGAGTTTGGAACAACTTGTCATAGCTGAGAACAAGGGAGCTTTGCCAAAGATTACTAGAGTCTCATCAAAAGAACCTGTGGGCCAATTTGACAGAGCTCCCCATTAGCACAGTTGGGATCATTTGACCAACCATAACATATCATTGTAATGGATTGAAACCAATGAAGTCTGTTTAAATCTTTGAGTTCATAATGACATTTTTATAGTAATAATTGGTCACCTTAAAAGGTTGATAGGAAGCCAATTAATTACATAAAATTAAGTAAAGGTAAAAACACAAATTTATCTTGCCTTTTCCATATGAATTATACTAATGAGTAACCAATAATACATGAGGAGAAGTACTTTATTATAAAAGTATTCCAACTAATAAGTGAAAAAGGAATACTTTTATGAACTGCATGAATCAATGATCTAAGCAGTGAATATCAGTACTACTAACATCACAAAAAGAGAGACAACCAGACATTACGTGTCTGCCCATGAAATACTATGACTCCACCTATGGCCTTGCCAAAGGGATCAAATCTGAGTCTGATAAAACTCTGAATTCAGCTGTCAACCTAAAGGAAATACAGAAGACAGATGAATATGTGAACTATACCATGAATGTGCACCTAGCAAAATCCAGACTTCCAAAAACTATAGGTTAAATGGCTCAGGATCTTCAACTGTAAATGGAGAAAATGGAGAATCTGGATTTAAATATGTAAAAGACATTGCAAACAAAACAGCTAGATCTATTCATTGCTGTGTCCTTCAGCTCCAAATTATTTAACCACTAACTCTATGCAAATTGATTTGAACTTCCAGGCTCTGAATTTCATGTTAAAGTGCACAGTTCTGGAAACATCTTTTAAATTAAAATTTTAAGACAAAAAAGGTTATCGCTATATGTTTGGACATTTAAATTTAATTTTTATTTGATAATTAGCTTAGCCAAAGAATGGTTATCTTGTGGAATTGAATGTATTCAGTTTACAAATGAATAAAACCACCAAAAAAGAGAAGCTTTTTAACTAATCTTTTTTTTCAATGCAACTCTATGTAAACATGTCACCCATACCCTTCATTTTAAGTCCTACATCTTTGATATGTTTATAAACAGAATGAGCAACTACTGACACCTTTCATAGCTGTAAATTTACAATTTCAGGTCTAAAATTACTATTATGAAATACATTTCTGTATACCTTAAGTGTTTTATTTATTGCCTTTTAGTGTCTTTTGGAACCAGGAGAGGGCACTGCAGAGCAGTGTAGCTCTAAGTACTTGCGACAGAGTCAGAAAATGTCCTTTACTAAAAGAAATGTGCAAAGCAATACTACAGAAATAAGAAAAACTGAAGGAATAACTAGATAATCACTATAGACTTTTTTATTTACTACAAAACAGGACAGATAAAATATTTAACTAAATACATATCTAGGCTATCAAATGGAGATATATAGATGATAATGGATAGAGAGATATAGATGTAGATATAGGTATCTCCTTTCAAGAAAATCCCAAAGCTGAATCTCCTATTACAATATTTATTTTTTTCACTACTTCTGCTGTTAGTGGTAAAACCAGTTCTCAAATACTCCCTTGTACAGATTTAGAGTATATTTTGTTTTAATCAGTTCAAGTTTAGGACAAAGGATATTCAATACAGAAATAACTTTAGAAACAATGTAATAAACATTATTCACAGTTTCTGCAAAGGTTTTTCCAAACATAAAGAACACTGTTTTAAGTAGCAGCTGCTCAATTGCAGGGCAGTAGATAGGTGATTGAGTTCAGACCATCACCTTACACTAGGAAAAGATAACAAAGGCATGTCATCGTCTTGTGAAGATGAAATCAGAGTAATGGGACTCTAGGTCTTCTGAAACGTGCTGTCCCAGGCTCCCTGTGGCCTAGGCCTTTCTTATGTCTGTGTGCGCTTAGGTATGGAAAGAGCAGAAGTGCCACCATGATGGGACTGTTCAGCTGTGTGTTCAGTTTCCACTGTGACTCTAAACAGCATTCCTTAGATGTGCTGTCTATGCAAGGAAGTTAAATCAATGCCAGAAGTCATATCTTCAGGGGATGGGAGGAGATTTAAGAAAGTTTCATGATATATCATGGTAAACAGCCTTCTGTGTGCTATCCTGAATATGTAATTTCTAAATATCTGACATCTACACTTATCTTCTTGTCTAAATATTAATTTATTCTCCTGAGTGTTCTAGTGAATAATGAAACCAATTCAGTTTTTCATTATTGAATGAAATGAGTGCCATCTTTCCTTGTGTGAGAAAATTTGCCAATGTGTTCAATGATCCTTACCTTTATTAGAGATTTTTCTGTGAAATATAAAAATTATATTGTTAGTTTTTTTAATATATGTTTATTGATTTTTTTTACAGAAAGGAAAGGAGAAGGATAGAGAGTTAGAAACTTCGATGGGAGAGAAACATTGATCAGCTTCCTCCTGCACACCCCTTACTGGGGATATGCCCACAACCAAGGTACATGCCCTTGGCCGGAATCGAACCTGGGACCCTTCAGTCCGCAGGCTGATGCTCTATCCACTGAGCCAAACCGGTCAGGGCCATATTGTTAGTTTTGATGTTATCTAGGTTGTCAGTTGTGGCTGAAAAGACCAATTTATGACCACCAGTTCTTCTCCAGCTATGGCTATATGGACATGTTGGTTGACAGTACAATATTTGTTTATAGATGTGTTTGCAAATTGGAGCTCTGTAACTTTGCACCTCAAATTACTTAACTCTTGTTTGAAAGAAACTAGATGGTCTGTATTTACTGAATCCAGAATTGTTCTGTGTCCTGCTTTTCCTTTCCTTCCCTCAACTTTGTTTGGAACATGGTATGTTTTGTAGTGTTCCTTCCACTTGCCTTGCTTAAAGACTCACCTAGCTCAGCACTTACAGTGTGCACCGAATTAATTTGCCTTATGCATGCATTTCCAACTCAGTCCTTTACTCACAGCATCCTTGGCCTCTAGAAATCTTAACTGTCCCTCAAGGCCCACCATAATTTCCACTTCTCCAAGTAAGTTTTTGCCTACTATTTCAGGCACATCTATTTCTTCCCCACCCAAAGTCCTACAACCCCTCTTTTTTCTACTGTGCATATCGCCCAGCACTTTACTGTCTACTGCATCCTACTTTTTACTGATTACCTCATATGTGATAGCCTTACCTTTGTAACTAGGTGTTTTAATTCTAGTAAGCAAAAACTCTGATTCGTAGTTACCCTATATCTCCAATAGCCTATCTCACAATAAGTGCCCAGGAAGTCTAATCTAAACAAAATGACCAGCTCCTTGTCCAAGTATTATCTTTGGTCTGACTACTGGAGTTACACTTTCTAGTTACTGTGGTGAGTCTCTCTCAGGGTGTTGTGCTTCTTTGTTCTTTTCTCTGCCTGGCTCCCTATATACCTGTCACCATCTGACTTCTGCAGCTATCAAGCAGGCCCGAGCTCAGGGAATGCATCTTCTAGTTTTTAGTCAGCCTCTAGTATTTTTCTTTTTAGTCCTTTTCCCTGGAATAATTTCATCATCATCAACTTGGAAGAAACCTCAGAAACTATTCTTATTTCTCCCCATCCTTATCATTCAGATTAGTATTGAGCCTCAGGCCAAAAACCTGACACAGAAGCAATGTAGAGGAGAGAACATTTTATGGAACAATGGCAATAAGGAGTCCTATATTCGTTTCAGTGTTAAATTCTTTGGAAACTGAATAGTCTATCAAGGTAACATTATTACTAGTGAGCATAGCCAATGCATCTTTCCCATACCTGGACAAGCTTGTTTGTAGTTCTGCCTTAAAAAAAAAGTAAAAGTAGAAAATAAAACTACATGATAGAATCAATTGTATGATGATGCTTTTTATTAATTTTTTAAAAATATGTTTTATTGATTTTTTACAGAGAGGAAGGGAGAGAGATAGAGAGTCAGAAACATCAATAAGAGAGAAACATGGATCAGCTGCTTCCTGCACACACCCCACTGGGGATGTGCCCACAACCAAGGTACCTGCCCTTGACCAGAATTGAACCTGGAACCTTTCAGTCCGTAGGCCAACGCTCTATCCACTGAACCAAACCAGTTAGGGCTTGAGTTTTTTTTCTTTTAGGGAGAGAGAGAGAAAGAGAGAGAGAGAGAGAACACTGATCTCTTGTTCCATTTATTGATGCATTCATTGGTTGATTCTTCTATGTGCCCTGACCGGCGATGGAACCTGCAACCTTGGTGTATCAGGATGATGCTCTAACCCACTGACCTACCTGGCCAAGGATGTTGATGCTTTTTGAAAAAATTCAAGTTTAATATTTTAAGTGTTATCTATTTAATGTATGTAATGATTTGTCAGTATATTAGTCCTCTTTTATTACAAAACTAAAGTCATGCTCATAATTTTACAGCTTCGCAAGTCTGTTTTCAGCATCAGGGCAAGGAATCTTCTAGAAAAGGAGACCGCAGTCACTAAAATCTTAAGGTAACAATGTGTTTTAAAACAGTGGGATTATATTAAGCAAAAAAGAGCTTTTCTAATGAACGAAATTTCCAAGTATCAATATATGCTTTCTGCTAGAAAGTAAGTGTGGTTAACTGTTCACTTACAAACAGTGTCAAATACCTCATTAACATTTTTTCTGAAACAGTAATATTTTACTAGCTCAATTGGCCATTTATTTTATTTTCAGGTACTTAAACACAAATTATAATTATAAACTTTTACAAAAAGGTGAAAATATTTACTTTTATTCCTACAAGTCATGTCATTTTTGATAGCCAAAGGACTAATCATAATCTAAGGGGGAAAATAGTAAAAGGGTAAACTTTTTAAAAGTAATTGTGATTTATTGATTTTTTAAGAATCAGTTTATTTAAAATCTATAAGAATCAAAAGTATATTCATTTTAGAATGCTTATAAAACATAGAATATTAATGCTGAAATCTAAAATCTACCTTGAAGTGAAATAATAGAAAGGAAAATTAAGCTACACACTTAAGAGTATTTTACAAGACTATGTTATAATATAAAGTAATGTGATCATTGTAAAAATTCATAAGCACTTGTAAGTTATTGGTACATAATGACACAGTTAAATATTGGGAGCTGAAGGTAGAATGACCGACAAGGTAAATGGGTAAATGTATTCTAGGAAGCTCTCTTCAAGCTTGTGTGAAGGGAAAGGAGTCCCTTCTACTCCACTTTCATTAATAGGAACAGTCATTAAAGCATTTCCCCCAGAATGTAGCTCACTGTGACTTGTATAACTGTAATTTAAAATAGCACAAATATATGATTTGACAAACTATTTCAACTTTTTAACAGTACCTGAAATTTATATGCCAAAACCAATTCTAACTAATCAAGACAATATTCAGTGTATTTATTTTTTATGTTAATTGGCAATTCATGCATAGGATTAAATATGTATTGGAGTACCTTTTATGAAATGAGAATAAATATTTCTAGGGCTTCTATATTATCATCACAGAATATGATGAGATGAACCTAAAAGGTCTTCTTGAAATAGGAACAGGAAAGCTTCTAAGCAAATTTATAACAACCTGTGTCCCAACTTACATTTCCTTCCAACTGGCTCAATTCTGGCATTACCATCAACAACACCATGAGGCCAGCCTTGAACACTATGTGGTACAACAGGGTTTTTATCAAGCTGTAACTAGACAAGTTCATGGCCAGGCCAATTCCTAGGGTCTTGAAGACTACCCGCAACTCACACAAAACAGATCATGTGCTGGACCAGCCCTGCGGGTGTGTCAGTGTGCTCATGAGGAAGAGAATTCTGCTTCAACCAGAAATGGCCTACAAGGAGATTGTAATACTCTGTATTCAGAATCTACCTGCAAAAAGTAGGGACCAAAACAACCTTATTCACCTATCCAGAATAACTGCCTTTCCACTGATGTGAATTTTCCCTAGGGGTTTCCAGAGACTTCCAGAGTATGGGTAGACAGGGACACTTGGAAGGAAGCAGTTTCTTCCAGAGCCCCACTTTCCACTGAACTCATTCTTAAATTTGATCTTCCACTTTTTCTTTTCCAGATCCCTTTCCTCATTCACCTCTCTCCCAGTTTACAAAGGAAAGATGAAACTCTCACTCATCCATCTAAAAGAAAGGTGAAACTTTGTGTAGTGTATTGATCTGAAATGTAAATTCCTCTGGGTTGCCAAACACAGGGACTATTCCCACATGGCTTTCAGGCAGCACCTTATTGTCCAGGTGACAAATTTCTGTAAAACTTCCTCCCAAGAATTTAGCTACTTAAAGTTAAGCCTTAGAAATGACTTGGTTGTCACAATGGGCTGTTATTTGAATTGAAAAATAAAGTCGGCTTTTTTCTGAGAGATTTAGCTGGTTGGTTTGGCAATGAAAAGGACTTCATAGGTGCCCAATGACATAAAATTGAATGGATTGGATGGATGAGATTCTCCAAGGAAAGGAAAATTTAATTGCTGATTTGTAAATGTACATAAGTGGTTTTAAAAGAGAGAAAATTTATGGGGTACTTGAGCAAAATAGTTAAGACTATCAGGGATTAGAGGCACTCTCAGACTTGTGCAATAGCTTGAGGGGCACCCAAAGGCAACAGCGTACCATACTACAAGATGAGAAGGAGCTACTTGAGGCTGCTTAAGCCCTCTCATCCAGTTAATCTCAGAACAGAAGAGGCTACAATTAGGAAAAAATTAAGATTTATTGAAAGAACACATATTCAATCTTTAGAATAGTCATTTAGCTCTTTTCTTCTGTAAAAAGTTTTCCTAACCTCTGCTCACTAGTCTGTGCAGTAATTAAGGACAAGTGCAAAATGTTAAAAGGATAGTTTCTTTGGTTGTACTTTTCTTTTTTTACTAATAATGATAGTAGAATTAATAATAATAATATCATGCCTGCATTATAATGTAACCAACCCATAAATTAGAAAGTCGAGAATAGTTTGAGTCCATGTCTATGAGTTCATGGGCATTTTTCTATGCTGTTTATTTATTTATTTTTTAATAAACAACAACTAAAAAGAAAAAAAGAGAGAGAGATTCAAAAGAAATTTAAAAAAAAAAACACCTTTACAATCACCTCAGGACAAATGATTGTAAAAACCTTACACAAAATGGGGAAGAAGGAAAAGTTTCCACCACTCTCTGTGTCTTCTCACTCTCTCCAGAGCCTCTCCTCCCCTAGGCTCTAGAAATTTATTTATTTATTAATATATTTTTATTGATTTCAGAGAGAAAGAGAGAGGGAGAGAGAGAGATAGAAATATCAGTGATTAGAGAGAATCATTGATCGGCTGCCTCCTGCACACTCCCTACTGGGGATCGAGCTTGCAACCTAGGCATGCGCCCTTGACCAGAATCGAACCCTAGACTCTTCAGTCCACAGGCCAGTGCTCTATCCACTGAGACAAACCAGCTAGGGCAAGACTCTAGGAATTTAAAGATGGGAGGAGATGCTGTTAGAACAGCCCTCACCACCCCCCCCACCACCCCAATCTTGGGTAACACAGGATACTGGACTGGTATTAGAAGGCCTGGACTGGTGTCTGGTTCTGCTTCTCTATAACCTTGAGCAACTCACTTATCTGATCCTCAGTTTTCTATCTGTCTTTGCCATGTAGACTGCCCAAAAATGTTGTCTGAGTAATCTGTTGATCAAGCAAAGTGAAATTTAATAGTTATTACGGTGAAGGAAACCAACACGTCAGCAGTCTTACTAATGTCTCAGAAGGGATAGTTAGGATTGATATTTTTAAGGTTTTGGATTTGAATTTAAGTGCCTTTAGGCAGGGATATCTGATTGAGATTGGGCAGAAAATTCTTGATAAGAGTTTAGATCATTTCACTATATATACAAATATAAAATAATTATGTTGTATACCTAAACTAATATAATGTTATATGTCAGTTATATCTCAATAAAGAAAAAAGGAGGATAAGGACTCCCCAGAATGTGCAATCCTATCTAATGAAATAGTAATGTGCAAATTAACTGTCACACCCTCACTCCATCAGTCCGTCACAAAGATGGCAGTGGCCACGGAGCTGGAGCAAGCAGGAGGCTTAGGTTGCCACTAGCGATGGAGGAAGTCAAGCTTCCCGCCTGCCCTGGCTGACCCTGAGCTCTGCTCAAGGCTACAAAGTTTCAATTATAGAAGATAAATAAATCCCAGATACCAGCCTGTGTGACCTCCACTCAAGGAGGGGCTGGGAAGGCAACCCAGGCTTTGAGCTGGACCAAGGCTACAAAGTTTCAATTATAGAAGTTAAATAAATCCCAGATACCTGCTTCCAGCCTACAGCCCCTCACCCAGGCTGGCCAGGCACCCCAGTAGGGCACCCACCCTGAAGGGGCTGTGGACAGCCTGAAAATGGCCCTCAGCCCCTCACTCAGGCTGGCCAGGCACAGCAGTGGGACACCCCCTACCCTTCCTGTTGCTCCCACAGAGGGAGCTCTGCTCAGCCACAAGCCAGGCTGATGGCTGCCAGTACAGTGGTGTTGGTGGGAGCCTTTCCCACCTCCTCAGCAGCCCTAAGGATGTCCGACTGAAGCTTAGGCCTGCTCCCCACTGGCAATTGGACATCCCCCGAGGGCTGCCAGGCTGCCAGAGGGATGTATGATTGCCATCTTAGGCCCAATCCCCTGGGGAGCAGGCCTAAGCCAGCAGGTGGACATCCCCCAAGGGGTCCCAGACTGCAAGAGGGCACAGGCTGGGTTGAGGGACACACCTAAGTGCACAAATTTTTGTGCACTAGGCCTCTAGTAGGTAATAAGCACCTGTTATGAACAGTTAACCAATACTGCTCTGGGGAAGGCAGCTCTGTGGGTGAGGGATGAGGAAGTGGTAACATACCTTTACCTCTTTACTATCTTCCATGCTCTTTCTACCGGTGTGCCTCCACACTCCAGTTATCAGTTATCAGATGGACTTTACACTTCGTTTTTTCACTTTTCTTCTTGACTTGGGGTGATTTCTGAGAAGAGGAAGAATAAATGGTGACTTTATGTTTCCATCTCCACTCCCGGAATCTATTTTATGCCTTTTGAATTTTCAATCATATACATGTATTGCTTTTAAAAAATAAATTCAACTAATTTTCAGAAATAGTATTTTTTTAAATGGTTAGGATTGGTGGATCTAGCAGGGCAGAATCTTGGCCTGAGCCTTGATAAGTACAATTATTTATAGGTGACTGGTTGACCAGTTGAGTGACCTATTGTCTAGAGAGGCTGGTTCATTAGTCTGTAGTTCAGATGAATGGATTTTTGGAAAGTTCCCGAAGCTAACAGTGGAATTACTTATTGGTTAATGGCCTTAAATTCCTGGACAGACATTTCCTGGAATGGATAATAAAGTCATATTGATGTAGAGAGCTTAGTTCTTGAAATTGATAATTAAGCTACGGGGCTGCCAGTGGTCCCAGTTCTCAGGGGATCTGCCATTTGACATGAGGATCCACGTGATTCCAGTATGTGGAATTTCCTATGAACAGGAAAGCCCACAAAGGCAGACATCCTTCAGAGAAGAAGGGCTCCAGAGTTTGAAGTATTTGAATCATTGGTGAAGACACCTTTTCTATATGTAATCATCTTTAATTTGTATTCTTCTATGTATTTTTTAATTAATTGATGCCCGGGAAGTAGAAATGAATTTCTGGATATATTTGAGAACTCTTTAATAAGAAACAAAGGTGGACTGTTTTTACAGAACTCTAGACTACAGTTGCATGCTTAAATGCAGTGATTCATCTGGAACAAATGGGCATCTGTATTGTTATTTTTTTTTTTTCAAGACTTAACCTGGAGAGTATTGTGGGAGATAGAATGTCCCACCACCTAATATATAAAATTCAAGGTTGTTATTAAATTCACTGTTATTATGCTTTCACTTATATGTGGAATCTTTTGAACAAAATAAACTAACAAACAAAATAGAAACAGATTCTTAGATACTGAGTACAGACTGACAGCTGTTAGAAAGGAAGAGGATTGGAGGGCTGGGGGGAAAAGGTGAAGAGATTAAGCAAAGAAAAAACTCATAGACACAGACAATGCTGTGGTGATTATCAGAGGGAAAGGAGGCGAGGAGAGGTAGGAGAAGGTAAAAGGGGATAAATGATGATGGAAGGAGACTTGACTTATCGTGATGAACACACACTACAATATACAGATGACATATAATAGAATTGTACACCTGAAAACTAAATAATTTTTTAACCAATGTTATCCCAATAAATTTAATAAAAACTTTTTTAAAAATTCACTGTTGCTTTGACTTTGACTATACCATTCAGCTCCACTAAAGAAAGCTTCCTTCAAAAGGCAGTGGATGAAATAAAAATAGCAGTGTGCTTTAAAACTCATTACTGCTGCTACTCAGATTGCTCTAGTTCAAAGCCTTGAAATTGATTTAAAAAAATCTATTATCATTCCTACTAGGCTGAATGCATAGAGAAATGTCAAAATAAAATAAACATTTTGTATTATTTTTAAAATTTCCCTTCTTTTGTGGTTTGCCATCAGTACTCATTAATTAGAATAATATATTCATAACCTTTTTAAAAATATGTTTTTATTGATTTAGAGAGAGAGTAAGGGAGTAGTGGAGAGAGAAACACTGAGGTGAGAGAGAAACATCCATTGGCTGCCTCCTGTATGCACCCCCAACCAGGGATGGAGCCTGCAACTTGGGCATGTGCCCTGACTGGGAATCAAATCAGTGACCTTAAGGTGCACCAGACAATGATCAACCCACTGTGCAACACCAGCCAGGGATTCATAATCTTTTTGATTGCTTGGTCTGATATGATATTTGCATTCTGATATTTGGATCTATGACAAAATTTTCCTGGTCCTGTGCTTGTATTAATAATTTTTAAAGTCTAAAGAATAGCCTTTAGTTGATTGCCACTTATTACAAAAAAGTAAATTATAGTTAATGGCATATATAGAGTTAGTTTTTCTCTTATCATTTTTTATAAGCATATATATTTTTAAATATATCTTTATTGATTTCAGAGAGGAAGGGAGAGGAAAAGAGAGATAGAAACATCAATGATAAGAGAGAATCATTGATTGGCTGCCCCCTGCACGTCCCCCACTGGGGATCTAGCCCTCAACCCAGGCATGTGTCACTGACTGGAATCGAACCTGGGATCCTTCTTCAGTCTGCAGACTGATGTTCTATCCACTGAATCAAACCAGCTAGGGCTATAAATAGATTTTTATTGATATCAGAGAGGAAGAGAGAGGGAGAGAGACAGAAAATCAGTGATGAGAATCATTGATCAACTGCTTCTCGCATGCCCACTACTGGGGATCGCCCCAATCCTGGGCACATGCCCTTGACAGGAATGGAACCTGGGACCCTTCAGTCCTCAGGCCAACACTCTATCCACTGAGACAAACTAGCTAGGGCTTTCTTATCTCATTTTAAGAGAATCGTTTTTATTGACAAATACAATTTATAACTTAATTGAAGGAAAAATTCATATATATATATATATCTTTTTTAACAACCAAAATTCCATTCAACCTTTCCAAAAATTTATTGAGAAATGATTGACATAACTTTACATTAGTTTCAGGTGTACAAGGTGATGATTTGATATTTATATATTATGGAGTGACCACCACAATAAGTCTAGTTAACATCTATTACCATGTACAGTAAAATAATATATTCTGAGATGTTGTCCTAGGTAGTACCTGATTTGTAGTAATTGAGATAGGTTATTTTTCTGAGCTAGTATCTGCTTTGTAGATTATTTTTAGATAAGCTTCAAAGTGATTGGAATATTGCTCTGGCTTGGGAGACCTGCTGTTAAATTTTACCTAACAAATGTGGGAAGATATTTTAACAAGGTGTTCCTTTTACTGTTTTATCATTGGAGAGTAAAGTAATAGGTAATATAGAAAAATATGTATCTGTGGGAAAACTGGTTAGTATGGTTTATGAAACATTAACAAATTTTCACTTTTATCATGATAACAAGTTTAGTTTTTGTGTTGTAATTTACAATTTTCTGAGTCAGCGGTTGGGTTACAAAAACTGAACTCCAATGAATGGTGTAAGGTTTCAGATATTTTATTTGCTGAATTTTAATAGATACACTAGAGGCATAGATTTTCTATGACTTACTTTTTCTGTTTTACTAATGTACCTACAGATGATAAGAAATTAAAGGCTTCTTTTTATTTTTCAATCCACAATGGGGTTTTGGTTGGCCCAGACATGTATTTGCATGTCTATATAGGAAAACATTTTTATTAATAATGCAAGATTGGAAAGAACTAATCTGCTGTTGCTATTCAGGAGCCATATTCATTTACTCAGGACTGGGCTGATGCACAAAAGAGTGGGGTATTAACTACAATAAAAATGCAGCTTTTTCCTCATCTCAGCAAGAGCCCATTACAGAGGAACTCACCCATTAGCATCTGCTGTTGTCTCTACTTTGGACAATCACCTTGTCACTTCACTGGAATCAGGTAAGAGCCATTCCAGGAAATACTCCTCTATTTTCTTACACAGTTCATCCATATTTTACATAAATATCCTGGAAAGACAATTTTCCTGTTGTCTGTTGATGTGATTACACTATATTAAACATCAGATAATATTTTACCATGTGCTACCTTGTGGAGCTCAAGATTAGAGTAAAATTCCTTAAATTTAATGCTTTGCAAAGTGACATTGCAGTTTTTTTTAGATAGTAATTATATTTAATACCAGATGGTACCATGTTATTTAACTTTTCTATAATGGGTGAAGATAATCTGAAGACTCACAGATCTCTCTTTTTCATTACAGAATATACAGGCTTTGCCAACACCTTTGTTCTGGAACATTAAGAAAGAAGACATGTAGAAAGCGAAGAAAGAAACCGAGGACCCCCTGCTACTGTTTCCATAAACAACTAGTGGTGTTTAAAGGCTAATAAAGCTCCAAAGATCTCTCATATAACCATAATCTTTGGGCCAGTTTAAAAATATTTTAGATGGAGAAATTTCAAGAAAAATAGAGACAATTTCTTAAGATGCGGTTCTCTTCCCCCGGCCTCCATAAAAGATCATATATATACATATATATATATGGCTGTCATGTAAGGGGCAATTGAAATTCCACAGCACAAAGGCAATGCAAAGAAGAAGAAGAAAAAAGAATCAATCTTTCATATGTTTTTTTTCAAAGGCTTGGCAAGAAACCAGGGGTAATATTTTTGCAACTGGGAATGTGTGTTTGCTGAAGAATATTCCCACATTTGAATCATCATCAGGGGTCCTAGTCTTGTTTTACTTTCAAAGGTAGAGAGGGCATAACATTAACCCCAACTGGGAAAAGGAAAATGCCTCACTCTAATTCTCCTCCAGGGAGCAGGGATAAAGGGATTACATATGCCTGCATAATGGAGAATTTCCTCACTCAGACAAGACAAAAGACTTCATTATTTTTCACCAGACACTTGAAGCCTTGTGCCTCCCAGCTCCAGAAGCCAAGCAGGCAGACTTTTTTTTTTTTTTTTTTTTTTAATATGACGCCACTAGATGGAGTTTCTAGGAACTGGCCCTTCTAGTCCTTGCCATGATGAAGAGACAGAGAGAAGATGTTGAAGACCTTAATTCCAAGACGATCAGTGTGTTCTTTCCTGTACCATTATCTTTGCTTTTTCTCTAGGCAGCAAACAAATGAACACTTCCTTCCTGAAAACATATTTTTTAAAATTCTTATGTGAAATCAAAAGGCATCTAAATTTAAATGAAAAATTTTAAGTGGCAAAATGTAAATTAATTGAATTTTACAGTACTTCTTCTGAGTCTTTTACTAAAATATCAGTAACATATTAAGAGCCTCAAATTCCTCTGGTAAAATATTAAAAATCTCAAATTCCTTTGCTATTTGGTACTTTGGCATGGTGGTAGATTGCTATAAGACAAGATATATGGAGACCATGTTCCCAGTGATAGATCAGATCTCCCTTTTACGATATTGAAATGAGTGAAGCTCAGCCTCATTTCAGCTTACACGGTTTCCCTTAATAGCTTTCACCTAGAATGTAGATAAAGGTTTATAAATTTTCTACTTGCAGGAAGCAATGCCTGATTTCCTTTCATTCCTGCCTAAGGGTCCCATCTATCATAAGTGTGCAGCTCATTTTTTGATGGCATAGTATTCCAACTTGAGGTAAAATTAAGATGATTTAGCATGCCCTTTAAAAAGTATATTTCAAACACATGCTGTTTTGATTGTTTTCATGCTTGATAAGGATGAAGTGATCAAAAGAGAAATTAAAATATTTGATCTTCACAGAATTTCAAAGTTCATTTAACAAATATTTATTGAGCACCTACTGAGTTTTCTCGTTTGAAAGTCATTGAAGATACTCAAAGGAAAGGGGAGACATAGGAGCACTTGATCCAAGAAGAGACTGAACAAGAGCACCACTGAATGGAGATGGAGACTGTTTATCTTTGCTTTGGCACCAGACTCGAGGTGGAGTTCTGGGATGTGTGAGGCTGGCACAGGGGACCATGTGGAGCCTGAAGCACCAAAGATGACCTCTTAACACCAAGCCAATTTGGCCCTATCTGCCTGTCTTCACTTTGCTCAGATTACATGGGTACTTTTGGAGTCCAGGAAATGAGGAGGTGGTTATACAGGCTCTGCTCAGAGAACAGGAAGACCCTGGCAGGGCCCTCTCAGTGAGCAAAGGAAGCCACCAAAGTTTATGCTTGGCTCCAATAGAACTCTGAAGTCACCTGTTACATGGTTTAATGGACCCAGAATTACTGGGCTTTTTTTTTTTCATCATTTATCTAGGTTAAAATTTTACTAGCAAACATAAACGTAGAAGAAAGTGGCAGGAAAAGGAAATTAAAGCAAATGGTTTTACATATTATGCTCATTTAGGTGGCCATCTTCACCTGATTAAGCACAGGTTTTCTGATTTGCGGGGTAGAGCTAAAAAGCATCCTTCTCCCCCATGACTGAATCATACAGAGAACAACAACTCACATACTATATGGCTGAAACTCCAACCCGTTTTAATACTGTTTTCTGAATCCTCCGGACCCAGTGGGAAAGA
>NW_006282385.1:2178504-2179276 GCF_000327345.1 Myotis davidii
GTGACCTTGACAAAGAGGAAAAGGAACTTGCTTTCTCACCACCATTTCAGCAACGCTGTTGGAAGAAGAGATATCACAAGTGGGGGGTGGGGCAGGAGAGTCTTCCCATAGCCAAGGGTCTCCACTGCGACCTGCTTGTTTGGGGTCAGAGGAAGAGGATCTGACCCCAGAATCCACAAAGGCCACCCAGCAGGTGTGGGTGTGTTATGCTGCCCCAGGTGCCAGAACATCCTTCAGGCCCTGGAGCCAGTAGATGCAGTGCTAACTCTTCCTCAATACGAATGCCCAGACAGCTTTAGGCTGACTATGGGGCAAAAACTGTAGCCGTGCAGAAATGTGATTGCTGTAGTATGTCCTTTTCTCCTTTCTTTCTTTTTAATTCAAACTGGCCTTATCCAGCACCCTGACTCACCTGCCTCCTTCTCCCTTGCATGTTCACTCCCTTAAGCATTAAGCCCTCAGGACAATGAGGTTCTGATGAGCATCGAATAATCCTAGAAATAACGCCTTGGGTCTGTTGACCACAGAGACAGAGTGCTGGCCAAAGTAGTGATGGCCTCTAGGCCTCACTTGTGTTTCAGCTCCAGGACCTCAAAATCAGCAAAACCAGACAAAGTGATACATCAGGACCAGACCCGAGCACCAACCAATCAGTAGAGACCACAACCCTGACTATGAACCTATCTTTTGTAGTCACCATAATTGACGATTTCCCCCCTATAAAACCCATTCCTTGGAACCAATCAGGGATCCAGGTTTTGAGCATTTTCTC
>NW_006282385.1:2179719-2187860 GCF_000327345.1 Myotis davidii
AGATGTGGGGAGCTGCTGTAGGGTTAAACCTGGGGCTGACCTGTGGCAGAGCCACAAACAAGTCGCAGCCTGGAGGGCAGAGCTCTCCTAGCAGTTCTATTTTGTAAAAGTATTCTTGACAGGAAGCCTAAAGCTCCTTTTCCTGACCTTGTAGCCCTCCCAGATTCCTTCCTAAGTAGTTAATGGGCTGTGGGAGGTGCAGCAAGGGTTGCCAAAACAAGAACATTTGTATACATGTTAATCTTGTTTTAATCAGACTATAATATAAAGCATCGGCTTCAGGCTGGGTCTTTTGTGTCCTCATCCAGGCATGGGAGATCCACCAAGCCCCAGCTGTATTCTCTTGTCTGTCTTTTCTTCAATCCTTCACCCCCCCTCCTCAGGTTCACCCTTGGCCAAGCTGGCGCTGCACAAGCAGACACAGATCTTTTCTCAAAATCATAACTCTGAGACAGACAGTAATGTAAATCAAAGCTAGCCTAGGTAACATGTTAGGAAACCTAAGTATGAAAGTGTTTATGTAAAGCAATGACAGTAGTAGACGTGTTCAGGTATTGAACAAATACAGTGTCATGAGATGTTCATATCATAACATCATCATATTGTAAGCCTGTGAGTTTTCTTTGAGATCAAGGCCTTCTCCTCATGTTCCCCATTAGGGAACTGAGCTGAAGGGCCACTCAGCAAACTCGTGACAGTGTCGCCTCTGGCATACAGCTCTCCTAAGCCCTGCATTTCTCTCCCCTTAATGACTACATCAAGGAAATTTCTATCATTTCCGTTGGAGAGAGCTTTCTGGAGAAGAAATTTTGTTCTCTCTCCAAATCATTCACACTACAGGTGTTGAGTCACCCAATTGTGAAAAAGATAGCATATTTTTAAAAAAATCTTTGGAGTTTTGTGGTTGCGAAGAAAGTGGTGACTGACTGACTACCTATAAGTCACAAGCTTCAGACTGAGTTTTCTCTCAGTATTAATTCCAGCTTTAGTTACGTCTCTTTCGTACTAATTTGTGCCCTTATCCAAGTTAATGCTTTCCAATTTTCTTAGAGATTTGCAAAATCTTGAAATGTATATTCTGTCATCCCAGGGCCCTGGGAGGACAAGCCCTTTCCCTGAGGGCTTTGAAAACCTCTAAATTCAAAACCAACATCATGATTAACTGTGGTCAGGCCGGCCTTACTACTCACAGAATCCCAATAGAAGCTCTCCTATTTGGGTGATGGGGAGGGAAAACATGTTGGGGGTGGCAGGGTAGAGAGAGCTTTCTGTTTGTTTTCCAGCCCCTCTTCATAGCCAAGACAGTTCTGTTTTGTAAAAGTATTCTTGTCAGGAAGCCTAAAGCTCCTTTTCCTTTATGAGTGTGTGTCATTTGCTGTATTTTGCCTTATCATTGGTATTTCCTTAAAAATAATGAGTAATGAGCAGTTATGTATTATTCATTCCGAGTGTACAGATCACACATTTATCATGGGCTCCTTTTTTTTTTCCTAGAGCCTGCACTCGACAGCGCATGCTGAGTGGCTCATTTGAGGGGCAGCCGGCAAAGGAAAGGTCAATTCTCAGTGTGCAACATCACATCCGCCAAGAGCGCAGGTAAATACAGCAGGAGACGGAGACGAGGCTGCAGGGAAACCAAGGACGCGTGTGTTACAGGAAGTGTTTGCTGCACACAGCCCTGGTTAGCAGATAGCATGCATTCTACTCCTTGGTAGTAACAATAACGAAATATTCACGATCAGATCCAAAGATTCAAAAGTTCTTTCAAAAAATCTTCACCTTGGTGATGTCCAAAGGGAAATTCTGAATTTCAGTGAGATGTTATCAAAGACAGTTGGATAGACAAAAGCTTTTGCTATAAAAAAGAAATATACTTGTTTTATTTAAGAAAAGTCGTTTTATTTATTTATTTTTTTTAAATAATGATCATTGCTTAAGTCCAAAGTTGGTCTTGAGATATATTGACCAGTTGGTTGTGGTTGTTTTAGATCACTAAGACACGGATCAAACAGCCAGAGGATCAGCAGGGGGAAATCTCTTGAAACTCTGACTCAAGATGTAAGTTCTAAGCAAAGCTTTGGATTTTGAAACATGATTATTAAGATGTATTTAAATGACAGCTCAGACGATTCCAGTGCCTGGGTCTTTCTGTCACACTGTCACGTCTCCATAAGATTTTCTACCAGAGAAAATCAGGAGACTCAGGAAACAAATTAAATGGCTAGGGACAGAGAAGAGATGATTAACCATAGAAAATTCCAGACATCCGACAAACTATATGCCGTTGTTAAGACAGCAACACATAAAATTACATACCAGTTACATTCCACTGAAATTAAAGACATTCAAATCACATTATAGGAATGATTCACATTACTAACTTTGAGTATTTACTAAATTCCAAATCTCTAGACCAGTGATGGCAAACTTTTTGAGCTCGGCGTGTCAGCATTTTGAAAAACCCTAACTTAACTCTGGTGCCATGTCACATATAGAAATTTTTTGATATTTGCAACCATAGTAAAACAAAGACTTATATTTTTGATATTTATTTTATATATTTAAATGCCATTTAACAAAGAAAAATCAGCCAAAAAAATGAGTTCGCGTGTCACCTCTGACACGCATGTCATAGGTTCGCCATCACTGCTGTAGACTATAGGTCCCAAGCCCATCATTTCAGAACTTTACATACTGGGAAATAAAATTTGATTTCTAAAAGAATTTTATGTCAAAGATTGCATAACATTTCCCAATAATTTATTTGCTTTTAGACCCTACGCCATTCATTTATTTATTCACTGACCCAATTATATATCAAGTGTTTATTATATGAACGCAGATTCTGTTCTCAGTGATGAGGACTAGAGGGGAAGCAAGACATCATCTCTGCCTTGCAGGCACTTATAGTCTAGTGAAAGAATGATAAGCAAGTAAACAAATACATAATAATTCCTGGGTAATTGTTATTCTTTTTTTTATTACTGTGACAGATTGACTTTGCATAAAGAAAAATAAAACAGTGTGAAGGAATGAGATTTGGGGGCAGGTAATGTTAGAGGATGGTCAGTGTACACTCCTCCACATGGGCCCAGAGCCCCAGATAAGACACCTGATACAGCCATTACCAAGGTAGATGGTTCTGATTAGCACAAACATCTGTTACTGCCACGATTTTTTAAGCCACAATGTTGTCTGATATGATCCAGTGTATTGTCAACATGGAAGTCTGATTGGGTCCAACACAAGACCTGTATACTGAAATTTATGATCTACCATAGTGCATGGAGAAAATTTCTAGGTAAAAATTCAGAGAAGCAACACTAGTTCTGAGGACTTTCCTTTCATGGCTTTCAATAAAAATGCACAGTAAACGCCAAAACCAAATTAGGACATGGCTTTTAAAATACATGTTTAAAATATACAACAAAAGGCTCTTTTTGAATGATCTCGATTGCAGAAGTTTATTTCTTCTTCAAAGATGCTTTGCTATATTTTCTACAGAGATATAAAACAAAAACCCACCCCCTGTCTTCTCCATAGCAAAAGATCATGGGAATTCTGCTTATTATAAGAAATCTTTCCTCTACAATAGAAGCAATTTAAATAGAGAGTTTCATCTTTTTCACTTGTTATAATAATAGAAGAGAAAAACAATTCAATGTAGGCACTACAATCTATAAAATGTTATCAAGTTATTTGAGCAATGGCTCTACATCTCCCGCAGTGTGAAAATCAGAGTCAATGTGCTTCATGATCTGCTCCCCACACACGCCCCCCTCTGGCCTCATCTCCAACTCTGTTGCTTGCTTTCCACCCACACTGGCATCCTGGCTTTTCCGAGTGCAAACCCACTCACTCCCCAGGAAAAACTAATTTCTGCAAAAATCCAGTGGCCTGCATCCTTCTAGTCTTTGCTCAAATAACATCTTATTGAGGCCTGCTCTGACCTGTTTATTTACATTTGTAGGCTTCTAGCATGCTTTATTCCCCTTTGTTTTTTCCCAAAATGCTAAATCTTTTCTAACATTCTTACTTGTTTTGATCTAATTTTAGTTTGTCTCCCTGATTATTAGAACATTAGC
Organism: Myotis davidii; assembly: GCF_000327345.1. NCBI lineage: Eukaryota > Metazoa > Chordata > Mammalia > Chiroptera > Vespertilionidae > Myotis > Myotis davidii. Next base: position 2,183,805 of record NW_006282385.1, read on the forward strand.
CCCACAAGTCTAGGGTTTGATTTGTCATATTTAGATTTTGTTTGTTTGTTTTTGCCATTTTGCCATATTCCCAGCACTGGAACAGTACCTGGCACATAATTGGTTCTTAATAAAAGTTTTTATTGAAAAAAAAAATCATTTGGCCCTAACCAGTTTGGAGCATCGACCTGCAGACTGAGTGGTCCCAGGTTCGATTCCGGTCAGGGGCATGTACCTTGGTTGCGGGCACATCTCCAGTCGGGGGTGTGCGGGAGGCAGCTGATTAATGTTTCTCTCTCCTTGATGTTTCTAACTCTCTATCTCTCTCCATTTCTCTCTGTAAAAAATCAATAAAATATATGTTTCAAAAAATCATTTGGAGTAAAAAACACCCTTGCTAAGATGACCATGGCCATTAAAGTATATATAAAATAGAGATATGTATAAAATGATCATTTTGCGGTGGTTGTTCAAAAACATCATCCATTTTGATATTCCCCATTTTAATTTCTTTCTAGCATTCCAATACAGTGAGATACAGAAATGCACAAAGAGAAGACAGCGAAATAAAGATGATCCAAGAAAAAAAGGAGCAAGCAGAAATGAAAAGGTACAGGGTGCTACACTGTTTCTTGGCTCTCACTTTGGAACAGCAAACGTTCCCTTAACCTTACTCTCCCATGAATGTCCCCTTCAAGGAAAGTGCAAGAAGAAGAGCTGCGAGAGAACCACCCGTACTTCGATAAGCCACTGTTCATAGTGGGACGGGAGCACAGGTTCAGAAACTTCTGCCGGGTGGTGGTCCGGGCACGCTTTAATGCGTAAGTACACTCAGTTCCAGCCAGGTGTTTGGCCTGAAACGTACAAACAGCAGGTGGGGTTGACATACCAGGGAGAAGGAACGTGTAATCCTAATGGGGTCACAAAATAAACTGTGGGCTAATTCATCATGCTGCTCCTATTTGCTGAGTGGCCAACCGGGTGGAAAACAAACAAAGGTTGCAAGTAGTTTAAATGTATATAAAACTCACGTTTAGAAAGCACTTAGCCATTTTTATCTGTTCATTTTAACTGCTGCCAGTACGTTTGTATCGGTGTTATTAACTCCACATTCGTTTTGAACATGGGAGCCAAGGGAGACTGAGCGACAAGGTGAAGGCATTGCGTACATCTTCTTTCCCACTTGTAATTTCTTTATGATCAAAATACCCCAATCCGTTTCTTCTAGAATAATGTAAAGTAAAAAGAAAGTTGACTAGTGTTTCCATTATCAACTGTTTCAAGAAGAAAACCCACTGGTCAGTGTCTCCATTCCTACCCACATGGAACAAATGGGCAAGAGGCTGTCAGTGCGGTCAGCCTGGAGGCCGCTGCATTTGTGATGACTCAGGCCGTTGTTAGCAGGCAGCCAGTGGGTGACATGGAATTTTTGTCGTGCATAACTTTAAGTAATATCCTGAAGACATTAAAAGTCATGGAGGAAGTACGAATACTTTCCCATCTATAGCTGGAATTTCTCTGATGCTATCATTTAAGTAAATTGACCTCCTGTGTTGATAATCAATAGCATATGATACTCACTATCTGTTGTGAGCTGAATTGGGTCCACCCCCAAAAAATATTCATGTGTTGAAGTGCTAACCCCCAGTACCCTCAGAATGTAACCAAGATAGGGACTTTTTAAAGAAGTAATTAAATTAAAATGAGGTCATTAGAGTGGGCTCTAACCCAAAATGACCAGTATCCTTACATGAGGAGGACATTTGGACAGCACAGCCATGTAGAGAGGGGAGACTACATGAAGACGTAAAGAGAAGATGGCCATCCACAAGCCAGGGAGAGGGAACTGAGACAGAGCCTCTCTCAGCTGTCTTAAGGAACCAACCCTACTGACACCTTGAACTTCTAGCCTCCAGAGCTGAGAAAATGAGCTTCTGTTGGTTAAGCCACTCCATCTGTGGTATTTTGTTATAGCAGCCATCTGAAACTAATACACTGTCATGACATTCAGGACTGGAGGAGACCTCAGCAATCATTTGGTGTTGTGTATCTTCTTCTCCAACAGGGGATGACTCTTAGGTCAGCAGAGATTAAGAGCTTTGCCAAGGACACCAGCTAGTGCATGGCCCTCTCTGACAGCCAATCCATGGTTCTTTCTGCTTTTCAGGAAAGATCTTCACAGCTTCAGATAACTGAAAAATAATCATTAAAAACTCCCCTGAGTTTTCACAAAGTAAAGGAAAAAGTTGGCAATTTAAAATTGATTTGATGAGTTCCAAAGTGGGTTTTTAATCTGGAATTATCCTGTTGGCTGCCTTCATGTTAACACCTAATTATTAATCCTCCACTCCATTTAGTGTGATGTAATTCTCCTTGTCAGCATCGCAGCTGAGATGGACCAAAGATGACTTTGTTGTAATTGGGAGTACACATACAAACACTATTAGGGGCTTCAGTGAAGATTGGTTCCCTGAAAAAGTAAAAGTTAGAGATTCCCTTACTGAGAAATTTTATATACATTATTCCACAAGATCACTGTTAAATAAGGGTGAAGGACTCTGATGAATTTAGAGATATTTAATTAAATAATTATGAGGAACATCTACAAACTGCTAAGGCAAAGATTTTAACTGCGTGTTTTTAAAGAAAAGCCAAAATTTAATTCTGTAAAATCCATAACAGAAATTGTTGAATGGAATCATCAACTCTAAAATTAAATATTTTGAGAAATATAAAATTTTACTTTCATATGTATTAACTGCACGCTCTTCTGATTTTTATCATCTAATGTTTTCTGTCTCCCAAAGTCACATACAATTAACATCTATAATAATAAAAGTGAAACATGCAAATCAACAGAACAGCCAATCAGCAGGATGACTGGATGACCTTCCAGACAAAGCCAGAGTGGCTGTGAGGGCTGAGGCAGCCGGGGCTGCGAGGGCCTACCCTTGCACGAATTTCATGCATCGGGCCTCTAGTATATTAAATGGACATTTTATAAAGGGTAAAAAGAGATTTAGGTAGATGTGATGTTTCTAAATTCTATGCTGCCAAGTTATAACACCATTGCTATATTGCAGAAGTTTATACGATTATTCTCTCTTACAGATCTAAAACAGATCCTGTCACAGGAGCTGTGAAAAATACAAAGTACCATCAACTTTAGTAAGCTTTCCAACTTCTGTTTCCCATGCACATTTGAAGTTTCTGTGTACTATTTTATGATGCATAAAAATATTAAAAATGCCCTCTATTTTCCTGCTATGTTGTGCCATGAAATAGACAATTGATGATTCATAAAAATGTACCAGTCACATTATTAGAATCACAACAGTGACTTCTCTGGCTTTTAGCTGCCTTTACTGGATCGTGTGTGTTCCTCAGTTCTGTTTGGTCTTTGGCAGTGACTTGTTGGGATTGGTGACTTACCTGGACTGGGTCATGATCATTGTAACCATCTGCTCCTGCATTTCCATGATGTTCGAATCTCCCTTCCGAAGAGTCATGCATGCACCTACTTTGCAGGTACCTCTGCTGAATCTTAACCCACAGCTCCGAGGAAAGACACTGACCTGCATCTTTTCCATTCACTGTGATCAAACTGCCTTTTGCTCATTTCAGATTGCTGAGTATGTATTTGTGATATTCATGAGCATTGAGCTTAATCTGAAGATTATGGCAGATGGCTTATTTTTCACTCCGACTGCTGTCATCAGAGACTTTGGTGGAGTAATGGACATATTTATATATCTTGTAAGTCTTTGATTATTTCCTAAATATAAAATATAATGGATTTGTAAAAGCTCCTGCTTTTCTTGGTACAAGAGTGAGATATGTGAGTCACCAAAGTTTAGATGCCAAAACTGAGTTCTTAAGTAAAGTACTAGTAAGTCCATTATAGCTGAATAAGAGGCATGCATATAAAAATCTAAATGGAAAGCATCAAAAAGATTCATGGAGAATACATCATCCACTTTTATGTATGCATAAGACATGCATTAATGAGGTCTATGATAGCAAAACTAGTTTGCCCCCCACAATTCTAATGGCTCCAATACTAAAAAAAAAAAACCT